>NC_134797.1:23848780-23856280 GCF_046742065.1 Oratosquilla oratoria
TATAATAGTGTTGGCGGTCGTAGTGGTGGTCATAATGGAGTAGGAAAATCATTGGAGAAGAAGAATAGAGGGTGGAGGAGAAACGAGAGAAGGAAATTGAAGAGGAAACAGAGAAAGAGAAGGTGGAGGATGAAGAGAGGTAACAGCAGACCATGTCGATGGCTTAAGTATTCCCTGTAGCGTACTTAGTGTGGCGAAGGTAAAAGAATGAGAGGGAAGGAAAAAGGGAAAAGGAAAATTTAAGATATTCTGGATCTGTTGGTGGTGAAGAAGGGAAGGAAGGAAAAGGAGGAGGAAAAAAGAAGAGGAAGAAGAGAAAGGAGAAAGAGGAGGAAAAGGTGAAAGGGGGGAAGGAAAATAAAAATCAAGATGTTTTGGACCTCTTGGTGGTTGGGTTCGAGGTGAAGAAGGAAAAGAAAGAAAAGAAGGAGGAAAAAAAGAAAAAGAATAAAAAGGAGAAAGAGGAGAAGAAGATGGAAGGGGGGAAGGAAAAAGGAAGTAGAAAAGAAAGAGTAGAAAACAGAAGAGGAGAGGAAGGAGGGCTAGACTATCACGGACTTACAGACAATAAGTAGACGATAAAGAAAAAGAAAAATGTCGACAAAAAGGGAAATCACTTACAAAAGGAACTTACGTGCCCAGGAATACACACACACACGAGCAAATAAGCACATAAGAAGATAAACACATCCATACAGAAACACACGAACAATTGCACAACAAAAATTCACTGTATTAGATTTGAGGTTTCAGTCGTAGTGACATGTACTTGTTGCGAGATGTTTCCCAGCACCAGAAATTGTCTCCTTTTTTTAATCATATACACTCACCAGGAGGGAAGGATATTTTGCAGAATAGATCATTGTAAAGACATACATACTAAACAAACATGAAGGAAAGAATTTATTCAAAGGAAATCAAAGGAAAAATGTGACAGAAGGGATGAATGAATGAGTGATGATGATGATAATAATAATAATGATGATGACAATGATAATGATGAAGATAATAAAAATTATAATAATAGTAATTAGAAATGATAATAATGATAATAATGATAATGATAGTAATAGTGATAATGATGATAATGATAATAATGATGATACCAACAACAATTGTATAAAAGAATAATCATGATAAAAGTTGCATCAAATTTTATGGATTGAAAACTCGGGACGATTAAAGCAACCGGCAACGATCCTCAGGTTCCTACAGATTTCTTTGAAATGAAATGTCGGACTGTTTTCAGTGTTGTACCAGTTTTAAGTATTTTCTATGTCAACTCTGTGGAGAGAGAGTAGATCTGTCTCCAACTTTTCGTTCCTTTAGAAAAAAAACAAAAACAAAAAAAAAACAAGGACGGTTTGTGGTCGATGGAAAGTTCTAAAGGTCAATGGTGGGGGGAGATGACCATACCCGACGTCCTAAATCCGTCGTTTGTCCCTGACGAGGTGAATGAATATTATACAAACAAAAATTAGTTCATTCAAGTGAATAAATGAATGCATAGCGAGCATACAAATGAAAAATGAATAGTTAAACAGTGTGAATTATTGGTAAGAACGTTAATCTATGTACAGAATGAAAAACGCTAATAGAAAAATTAATTCTTTATTATCTTGGACAATAATCAATTGCATTAATTTGTGTAATTATCAATATGCATTCACCGCTTGTTATTTGTTGTAATAAAGAATTTGAATTACTCCGTGTTTGCTAATCAATTACAACACTTTGATTAAATAAATTTCTAACTTTTGCGCGACATTCGAGTTTGAACGCGTACGCGCGCGCGCGCGCGCGCACGTACGCACAATCCTTTTTGCAACCACGCCTTGATCGATAGAAACATTGTGATGAAAACTTCGATCTGGGCAGTCTGTCCAATAACCTTTTGGTCACGTGATATACGTAATAGATTTTTTTTCTCAGAAGACTTCATTCATTTGATCTATCCCCCTCAGCTCAATAGAAATAGTTGATGTTATCCAGAATAGATATTTAACAAGAAACAATGGTCTGAAACTGTCCGGAAATAGATTTAATTTGGAAGTAGGTAGAAACACTTTTGCCAACCGTGTAGTTAATGAATGGAATAAACTTCCTGCACAGGTAGTGCAATGTAGTTCAGTTCGAAGCTTTAAGAATCATTTATATAAACACCTAAGCAAGATGCTGTAATGATTATTATTTATTTTATATTGTTTTTGTTTTGTCATTATTTGTCTGTTTGATTTTCATTTATTATTAGTTATATGTTAATTTATTATTATTTAATATTTACCTGTTTGTTTATTATTTAACTATACCTATGCATTTATTTATGTATTTTACTTGTTATTTACATTTATTATAGTTTTTGTTTTTTAATTTATCATTATTGTGATTTTTTCGCATCCGACCTAGATATGGACCAAAAGGTCTCCTGTCGGCATGCTCCGCCTTTGTAATCCTTTGTAACAAGAACGGCACCTAGCAGTAGGTGTCAAGGTGTTATTATTATTTACAATTGAATTCGTCTCCTAATCCGCTATGTAATTTGCGTATTTTATCATTGGAACCTTAACTTTCTCTCTCTATCTATTTCTTTTCTTTTTTCTTTTTCCAAGCTCTCCCTTCGACTGAAGCAAGATGCTTTAGTGTTGATGGGCTTAAGTTAATTTTCGAAATGAAAGGAGGAAGCGTAACATGATATAATCAAATAATAGATGATATAATTGCCAGATATTATTACTATGAGGGCCAGTACCCTTTTCTTTGTAATCGCCATTTGATCAAATGCCCATTCTTTCTTTCTTTGTCTATCTTCTTCTTTTTCTTTCATTCTTTTTTTTCTTTCGTTTTTCTTTTTATTTCTTCTTCGTCCTTGTCTTCGTCCTTGATGATGTTGTTGTTGTTGTTGTACTTCTTCTCCTTCTTCTTCTTCTTCTTCTGTATTAACGTCAAACGAGTGGCTAAATTAACTTTAATCTACTTAAGCATTGAACCGTTTAAAGAGAAAGAATTCTTCAAAACTTGATCAAATATTTCTGCGTTAGGTGGAACACAATTCTCTGAGTCTGATACACACACCCAAGTCATCTTTAGGCCTCTGTCACACACATTTGACTCAAGCGAGTTCGTTTGAGTAGAAACTACGATTTTTCATTTTTCGAATCTCCAAACGTCAAATCACTTTCGGGTGTTATATTGAGAAGCTACAGTAAGTGGCGAACTAAGAGAAGTTAAATTTATATAAATATTAGACAAATCGTTGAATTATCTTTAGCAAATTCTAGAATACTGTAGGTGAAGTCGTCTTCCAGCTTTTCAAATTCACAGAATTTGATGAGAATCGTGACAGTGTGACTGGGGCCTGCGAACTTTTCGGCGTGGTTATCAGCTGTTCCAAATAAGTCAGTAACACATGTACACCTCGTAGATTACACATTAATCCAAGACCAGGGCCCAAGTAGAGTGTAAATCCTCCTTAGGTGGATAAACCAAAGACCACAAGACCTTTTAAGAAAAAGATCTATTCTCTAAGATTACAACTACAGACTTTCCTGATCTGCTTTCCACCTAAAGACTGCCAGCTCTTCTCTCTGCTGGTGGAATGCATCAGGAAATGCTGACAGCAGCATTTTGGGGAGTTTACAGGTTATAAATAGTTTACATTTTATTTTGGTGATACAAGTTTTGGATATTATTTTATTTTACAATAATTGTCATTATAAGAATGTATAGTTATTTCTGGTTATTTAATTATTATGGTTATTAATCTAAATTACGTAATATATTGTGTATGAGTAAAGGGTGTTCTTAGGAATCAGGGGTATTTCACGGTTTGGTCACGTGAAGGAAGAGGTTAGGGGGGTGTATGTATGTTCGTATGTATGTTGCGGTGTAGTTTTCCATAGGTGTTGTAATATGTGGGGTTATGGTTGCATAGAGATTACTGTGGTACTTCACTTTCAAAGGCTCGCCACTCCAGAGAATGATGATCAGATTTAACCTCTATTCCTCTGTTCCGCTGCTGTCTTCCTGGAAACTTTCCTTTACCATTTCTGTGACTCAACTTCTTCATTGCAATATTATCCCCAAGGATAGAAACGCTGGTTACTGCTATATATACTGAATCCACCTTCAGGATCTACCTTAATTCAAACGCAGTGTTTACAAAGGATTACAAAGGCAGAGCATGCCGACAGGAGACCTTTTGATCCATATCTAGGTCGGATGCGAAAAAAAAAAATCATATTAATAATAAAATAATAAATAGAAAATATAACAATGTAAATAACAATAAGATACATAAATAAATGCATAGGTATAGTTAAATAATAAACAAATAGGTAAATAGTAAATAATAATAAATTGACATATATAACTAATGATGTATAAATTAAATTCTAGTCCAGATCAGTAAGAGGAAGCAGTCCAGATACTTAGGGCAAAGGTGATGAACTCCAGTCAAGAGTCCCTGAAAAAGAATAAAATCTATAAAATCTTCTGAAAGACCAAAATAATGATGATGATGATGTTGATGACGACGACGACGATGATGATGATGGTAATGATAATGATAATGATGATGATATATAGTAATGATAATATTCATATTAATAAAAAAATCCACATCATTATTTCCCTGAAACTGAGATGTGCTTATTGTGAAATCCAAAGAGCACGATAATCTCTGGAAGAGTACTTGTGCCCAAAGCCGTTTTGGCCAACATTCATTAGTCAGTAATTGACTCGGTAACGCTGAATATCATCTCTTACACAGAAAGAGAGAGGCAAAGAGAAACGCAAAGAACCAAAGAGAAAAAAGAGAATTCCAGAAAGGAAAAGAGAGAACGAGAGAGAGAGAAAGAGAAGTTGAGAGAGAAAAATAGGACAAGAGAGGAGAAAGAGAAAGAAAAAGTGAGAAAAGTAAGGGGAGAATGAAGGAGAAAGAAATTGTAATAGATAGAGAGGACAAAAGAAAATAGCGAAATGACGAGCAAGGAAGAGGTAGAAAAAGAGAAGGATGGAAAAGAGAGAAAGAAAAAGTGAAAGATAAAGATGATTGAAACGACAAGAAAGAGATGCCGAAAGAGAGGCTGAAAGAAGTTTGGAGAGGCACATAGAGAAAGGGTGGTTATTAGAGGACAATAGGACAGTTACTGTAGAGTGTGGGCAGCGTAACGATAGACTGACATAGCGAGAGGGATGGAGAAGAGGCAGAGAGAGAAAATGAGAGAGGGAGGAGGAAGAGAGAAGAAATGGGACAGAGAGAGAGAGAAGAAATGGGAGAGAGAGAGAGAGAGAGAAGAAATGGGAGAGAGAGAGAGAGAGAGAGAGAGACAGGGTGGGGGAAGAGAGGGAGAGGGGGGGCGAAGAGAGAGAGGGGGGAGAAATGGGAGAGAAAAGGAGAGGGAGTGGGAGAAAGAAAGAGAGAAAGAGAGACGGGGGATAAAGAGAGAGAGAGGGAGAAAGAGAGTGGAACGGTGTGGAACGGCTTCAGCCATCCAAATCTACGCCCTTCATTTCCGAGCCTTGCAGCAAATTATCCTCCTCCATATATCTCCCCTCCACATTTTCACCCTCGTTTCTCTATGCCACTGTGCTCACCTCCTCATCCTCCTCAAATATAGCCTTCCGGCTCTCCCTCCACTTTTAACGGTTTCACTCCACATGTATCATTCCACATATATTACCTCCACACTCCAAGTTTTTTCCATACTCTATAGGTCTCTCCTCCACCCTCCACTCTTCTTTCCTTAACAGACCTCATTGTCTTCCTCGCCACTCCACAATTTTCGGTTCCACACTCCATGATTCTATTGTCCACATTCACAGTTACTGTACTCCTAGTTTCTTTTCTTCCAAACTGTACACTCCACACTCCGTGATTCTGTTGTCCACATTCACAATTTCCTCCTCTGTACTCCTCGTTTCTTTTCCTCCAAACTCCACACTCCACACTCCACACTCTTTTTAATTTGTACTCCATATTATCTTGCCCCAAACTCCATTTTCTCTTTCACAGCTTTCTTTCCTTCTCATTACTCATTTTGGTCTTCTGGAAGAAATTTTTCCTTCTCCCTATTCCACATATTTTCCTCCTCACTTTATACTAAACTATTTTTTCCAGCTATACATGTACTTGTACTTATTCTTGTACTTATACAGTCACGTGCAAAAATTTTGATCCACGCTACACTTTTCATAACGTCAATATGATTCTTTTAAGAACGTAATATTTAGCATACAGTTAGGTAATTTTCTTGAGTATATAAAAAAGATTTGTTAGACAAAGAATTTGAATTTCGTGTCACGAAAACTTCTAGATGAGTTAAGAATTTTGCTTGTGACTGTACATGTACATATATATGAACACACATATGTACGTACATGTACATGTACATATACCTATACACATGTATGAAACCCAGTTTTGTAAATCTGAAGAAGACAATACAGATGTATACAATACAATGTACGTACATATTTACATAAATGTACATATATGCATAGAAATGTATGAAAACAATGTCGATAAGCACACAATAAAAGATGAGCATAATGAAAGAGAGGGAGAGAGAGAGAGAGAGAGAGAGAAAGAAAGAGAAAGAAACTAGATAAAACGAATGACGGAGAAGATGAGATAAGAGAAAGGAGAAATGAAAATATTAGAGAGTAAAAAGAGGCGAGTGAGATTAGATGAGGAGAAAGAGAGAAGTGAAAAAAGAGAAATTTGAAAAGAGGAAAGAAATGATGACTTGTAGTCAATGGATGGGAAGAGAGAGAAGAGGAACAGAAAGAGAAGAATGTAAAGAAAATGAGAGAGAAATAAAGTCAACTAAAAACAAATGAAACGAACGTGGTTGAGGAAACAGAAGAAACGGTAAATTAAAAGAAAAATACAAAATAAAATAAATGAATGACAGATGGAAAAGAGAAACAAATGAAAAATGAAATTATTCTAAAGAAGGAGAAGAGGAGTGTGAGTAGTTAAGTTGAGTTACAGAGTAGAGGAGAGGGAGAGGGAAGAGAGAGAGAGAGAGAGAGAGAGAGGAGGGAAAAAGAGGGCAACACAGTTTTAGGCTCAAATTTTGTTACAAAGCAACTCGGCACCCTGTCATGGCCCTCCCCCCTCCCCCGCTCCCCCTCCACCCCTCGCTCCCCCAACACCTTCTCTACCTCAACTCGCTCAATTGGCGTCGCCCTTTCAATTTTCGTTTCTCTCTTTCTCTTTCTCTTTCTCTCTTGTTTTCTTTCTTTATCTCCCTCTCTCTCTCTCTGTCTGTCTGTCTGTCTCTCCCTCTCTCTCTCTCTCTCTCTCTCTCTCTCTCTCTCTCTCTCTCTCTCTCTCTCTCTCTCTCTCTCTCTCTCTCTCTCTCTCTCTCTCTCTCTCTCTTTTCTCTCTCTTCTCTCATCCTCACTCTCACTCACTCTTTATCTCTCTCTACAGTATTTTCCCCTCCTTTCCACTAACCTTTCACCATCCTCTCTGTAATCCTCTTCTCTTTCCCT
>NC_134797.1:23861280-23878780 GCF_046742065.1 Oratosquilla oratoria
TTTAATTTCAAGCAATGGAAGGCAACCAAATACTATTAAGTGATTTTTTTTTTTTTTTTTATGAATAACATTTTTGGCTGTAAACCATTCTCGTCCTTTGGAAATGTAAACTCATTTCAAACATTGATTTCTATATGGTTCTGGTATAGAATTATTATATATTTTAGTCTACTGGTAAGATATCGGAGATGCTATGGTCCTTCTGAAAGGCTCGTCAGATAGACACAATGGTGACTTTTTTTTTTTTTTTTTAGGATGCACTGACGAAATATATACCGGCCTTAATCGAGTAAAATGAAAATATATATACACAGATTGCATAGTTGAAATTGTATACAATGTAGTATTAAATTAAATATATAGTTATTTAGTACAAAGCTGTCTCGTATTTTGAGCCGCTTCTAGGAATGGGGCCAATAGGTGGATATCTCATAGCAAGGTCTTCCGTGGTCATTGTCTTCAGTGCGTACCGAAAAGGAGCAAATAACAAATTGCCATGTCAATACCGCTAGGCCACAACATATTTGTAATTTTGAGAGCGCAGAGAACTTCCGTGGTCATTGTCTTCAGTGAGTACCGAAAAGAAGCAAATAACAGATTGCCATGTCAATACCGCTAGGCCACAAAATTTTTGCAATTTTGAGAGCCCAGAGAATAAGCAGTGTGTAGTGTGCTTAATGAAACGAGTCTTCGCCTGCCAGATGCTCATTTCTTCGTTGTTTTGCGAATGAGAATCACTATTGAGGCTTGAAGGCACTCCTCCAAATAAAGTCAAGGTATTGGGTTTCGTAGTAGAAAATGGACGGGAAGTTATTGGTCGCTTTCAGTAATTCATAAAGGTTCCCCTTCCACACCTCCCTCCACCTGTTTCTTGATTCTAGTGTCAAGTTTCTAGTGCCAAGATAGAGGTATCTATCAGTATCTACCGCCGCAGAGCCACCATAGTGGTCTAGATCGTAGAATCTCTTGAAATCACATAAACCCAAAATTCGTATTTTATGCTTCCACTTTCTCCAAAGGAGAAATTCCTTTTCCTTCTGCGTACGTTGTTTACTCAAACAAATTGACGAATTGCTTGAGAAGTTGGCAGCCCTTTTTTTTTTTTTTTTTTTTTTTTTTTTTGAGAGAGAGAGAGAGAGAGAGAGAGAGAGAGAGAGAGAGAGAGAGAGAGAGAGAGAACGCGGTAAGATTTAATTGAAAATCCCTTTCGGTAGGCCTTCAACACAGACTTCTATTCCCTTTCCAACCTTCTCTTGCGCGTTTCATTAAGATAGTTTCTGGTTTCTTCCTCTACAGTTCCTTTCATCAGGTTCTCTTAAACACTCTTGCGAGAACTTTAGGTCTGAAGGCTCCAAACAGGGTCCGAATCCGTCACACATGGATTGTGTGGCTTCCCAATTTACCTCCCAGGCCTCTCCCACAATCCCAGATCCTAACACTGTTTCCTGCGCCAAGTTAATTATTGCCCCTAGTTTTGGGGGTACTCGAACTAGTTGTTTATATATCTCGACCTAAAAATGAGCAATTTTATGCAGCTGGAGGGACGGGCACCACTAATTGATATTCCTTTTTTAACCCAAGTCTGGATTTTATAAAATATCCTTCACCATAATTAAAAGAAAAATGTGTCTTTGTAACTAAAGGGTTGAACCAATTCTGGAACAGATTCCCGTCCGTGTCTTCGTTGCGCGTGATTGATATTGTCTCGCGAGCATTGTTAACATCCCTCTCTCGTTCTGATGATGGATGCAAACAACACGGCATCTCTTTCTCTATCTCTCTCTCTCTCTCTCTCTCTCTCTCTCTCTCGCTCTCTCTCTCTCTCTCTCTCTCTCTCTCTCTCTCTCTCTCTCTCTCTCTCTCTCTCTCTCTCTCTCTCTCTCTCTCTCTCTCTCTCTCTCTCTAGGCGAGAATTGGTTTACTAATAGGTTGGTTGACGAATGGAATAAACTTAGTAACCAAGTAGTAAGCGCTGAAACTATCAGTTGTTTTAAGAAACGATTAGACACTTTATGGATGGGTATGACAGGTGGTGATGGATATGGAGCTACTTAGTGTAGGCCTTATGGTCTCTTGCATTCTCCTTCATTCTTATGTTCTTATGTCCTCTCTCTCTCTCTCTCTCTCTCTCTCTCTCTTTCTCTATCTCTCTCTTTCTCTATCTCTCTCTCTCTCTCGCTCTCTCTCTCTCTCTCTCTTTTGTAGTCTCTCAGAATCCATCATTTCCATTAAGAACAGTTATACCATCTCCCCACAGTATTTGTTTACCAATATACAGCCCTCCTTAAATTACCCAAATCATAACCAAGAAGGTTCTATTATCATTTATTTGAGCGCATTCATCAACCCGCAGCTGCTCCGAGGAAGCGTTTATTTATGTATTTTATTTGATACTTACATTATTATATTTTTCATTTATTTATTTATTATTATTATTATTATGATTTTTTCGCATCCGACCTAGATATGGAGCAAAAAGTCTCCTGTCGGCATGCTCGGCCTTTGTAATCCTTGGTAAGGAACAGAGATGCTGTGCCAAATACGGTGTCCGATGCCAGGGATCAAACATTGAAATATCACCGCTGAGTCCCAAAGCCAGAAGACAAACCAGCGTGTTCAATGATGCAGTCAAGCCCAGTCTCGACTTAATGTCAAACAGGACACAGCAAGTACACAACCTTCTTCACTCTCCTTCTCTCTCTCTAGTGGCATAAAGTCATCAATACCAAGCGATGAATTCTCACCGTTAAATTCAGATATCTCTCTCTCTCTCTATCTGTCTGTCTGGCTCTGCCTTTGCCTCTGTCTCTATCTGTTTGTCTGTCTTTGTCTCTTGTGTCTCTCTGTCAATCTGGCTCTCTCTCTCTCTCCCTCTCTCTCTCTCTCTCTCTCTCTCTCTCTCTCTCTCTCTATATATATATATATATATATATATATATATATATATATATGTGTGTGTGTGTGTGTGTGTGTGTGTGTGTGTGTGTGTGTGTGTGTGTGTGTGTGTGTGTGTGTGTGTGTGTGTGTGTGTGTGTATAGCTATCACCTTCGTTCTATGCACATGGACTGTTAGGGCAGTTGACAGTCACTGATGATAATCAGAGAGGCGTGCAGGACTCGAACCAGTGGGACCAGCACGCTGCCCATCGCGCACACTATCGGACACATTTACATCTCGGAGGATCGTATCTTGTTCTTCCTCTTTCCTCTCCAGTGAGTCGCTACTATGTCACCAACATGAAAAAATATATTCCCAGAATCCGCCATTCCATTTTTTTTTTTTTTTTTTACCTTCACTCCGGTTCCAAAGCCCTCTTCTACTCTTCGTCCTCCCTTCCGCACTCCACAAGACTCTCCAACAAGTTCAGGTTTCTCCTTCACATATTCCTAATCCCCAACTCCCCAAAGTTTCACCACTCACCATCCCTTCCATCCCAGGAGCGTCCCCCTAATTAGTCTATTCACGCGGCTGCCCTACCTCAACATTATCCCCCTCCATTGTCGACAATAATCCCCCCAACTCTACGGGGTTCCCTCCCCAGGAAGAAAACCAGCCTCCACAGAGAAATTTCTCTGTCATTTCTTCTCTTTTTTTCATAAAAAATTCTCCCTCCACAAAACCTTCCTCCTTCACACAGCCCTTCCCGCCCCTCATAGACTCTTCATCCAAACAAATTCTCCCTTCTCTATGACTTCCACCCTATTGGTAGCATCCTCCTCCCTGTGCGCCCCCCTGAGTACTCCTTCCTAAAGCTGTGTTTACACGGTAGACGATGTAAAGTCGCGCTCACGGAGCTTCCGACGCGAAAGAATCTCCTTCTACTAGGAACCTCATTGGTGAACTTACAAAACAGATGAATGACGATGCCGTTCCGGGAGTGAGGCATTCATGGTCCGACTCTGAAGACGTTTATTCCTAATTGTGCTTCTGGAAGAACGTACTGGTGCGTTGTTCGTGAGCGGTGCGGCTGTCGGAATGGGTACGAACCGGGTGGAACTCCGTGCCCTGTCGTGCAGGCAAGGCGCACGGGAGTGGCGGGGGGGAGTATTGACACAAAACTAATGTAACTGCGGCTTTAATAACTTGTACTCTCGCTCTCTCTGAATCTCCCTCTTTCTCTCTTTGTCTCTCACACTCTCTCATTCTCTCTCTCTCTCTCTCACTCTTCTCTCTCTCTCTCTCTCTCTCTCTCTCTCTCTCACACACACACACACACACATACACACACACACACACTCACAGTCACTCACTCTCACTCTCCCATTCTTTCTCTCTCATTCTCTCTCTCTCTCTTTCTCCTCTCTCTCTCACACACACACTCACTCACTCTCACTCTCCCATTCTCTCTCTCTCTCTCTCTCTCTCTCTCTCACTCTCTCTCTCTCTCTCTCTCTCTCACTCTCTCTCACTATCCTCCACCCCTACCTCACTGCGTCTCTTCTTTCTCTTGTTTTCCATTTTAACTCCTCCTCCTCCTCCTCCTCCTCCTCCTCCTCCTCCACATTCCTTTTTGTTTTTTGTGTCTTTTTTGTTTCTCTTCCCCTCCACTTGTCCCTCTCGTCCCCTCCTCTTCCACACTTCACTCCACATCTTTTCTTCCTCTCCTCCATCCACTCCATTTGTTCTTTTCTGTTACACTCTTACTCTCTTTTTTCTCTCCCTTTTTTCCCTCTTTATCTTTCTCTTCATTCCTTTCCCCTCCCCTACCTTCCTCTCTTCTCTCGTTCCTCTTGCCACTTGAAGGCTGAACATCTTTTGTTGATTAATTGACTTAGAATTAATCTCCTCGGTAGAAGGTTCTTTCTGAAGCTTGTGTTGGCCAAAACAACGTACTTAATGTGCGTGGCCTTAGTAAAAGGATGATCGCTTGATTGGAACTGTAAGGCCTGTGTTATCTGGACCCTCTCAGTAATTTCGTTTTATTTTCCTTTTATCAAATAAACACACTTCCTTTACATTCCAGCAGTGTCTCCTCTCTGTCTCTGCCTATATCTCTGTCTCTTTTTCTTTCTTCCTCTCCTCTCTCTCTCTCTCTCTCTCTCTCTCTCTCTCTCTCTCTCTCTCTCTTTCGCTCGCTCTCTCTCTCTTTCGAGCTCTCACTTTCGCTCTTTCTCTTTCGCTCTCTCTGTTTAGCTCTCTCTGTATCGCTCTCTCTTTCTCCCTCTCTCTTTCTCCCTCTCTCTCTCTCTGTCTCTCTCTTTCTCTTTATCCCTCTTTCTCTCTATCTCTGTCTCTTTCTTCCTCTCTCTTTATCTCTCTCCCCCCTCTCACTCTCTCTCTCTCTCTCTTCTTCTTCTTCTTCTTCTTCTTCTTCTTCTTCTCCTCCCTCTCTCTCTTTTTCTTCCCGTTTTCTCTATCTACAGAATACGTCTGCATGGTGTGAGGAGCTACCTACTTCTTCCACAGGCTCTCCAGCCCACGATCCATCTCCCCAGAACGGGTTTGGTGTGGCGCAGTGAGTAGTACAATGTACCATCGTCTAGGGAATGATGTTTACGATGTCCTGCTGCTCCTGCAGGAAAGTTTATTTGTAAAGGATTCCCCCCCTTCCCCTCCTCCTTCCCCCTCCTCTTCCCTTCCCCATCTTCCCTCCTTCTCCTCTCCCCTCCCCCTCAATAGCATTCAAAGATTAGTCTGACAGTAGGGAGGGAAGTTGCTTTACTAGATCATCCTTAATATGTATGAAAATATAAATGAATACTGGAATAGTACGCAGATCAAGATGGTGGCTTGGTGTGGGTGAATGGAGTTAAGGTTTGGTCTCGTGTCTTAGAGTCCATGCCAATCTCTGCTGGTCATTTGCATTGGTCTTCAATTTTCTTTACTTTATTTTATTTTCATTATTATCTATTTATTCATTTATTTATGTTATTATTATCTATATATGTATTTTGATTTATTTATCTATTTATTTATTCATTTATTTGATTATTTTTCATTTATTTGTTTACTTATTTATTTATTGCTTAGGTTAAGTTAGACGTGTACTTTGAATATTTTCGGCCTTAGCCATGTACAGTAGTACTCGCCCGTAAGGTGGATTACAGTACAAAATGCATAGTTTCCTATTTTTTTTTCTTTGTCCTAGAATGTAATTTACAATTACAAAACCTTACTCCTCACGTAGCATAAGTAAATAAGTCTGGGACAACGTTCACTCTATTATTATATACATAGGTTTTCGACGAATTCAGAACCCCCACTGTTTAGACAAATGGCACGTATTCCAGAGATTTCCTCCCCCCCTTCTCTCTCTCTCTCTCCTCTCTCTCTCTCTCTCTCTCTCTCTCTCTCACACACACACACTTTAATAAAATCACTAGACGGCAGGTATACATAAAAGACGTGAGTAGAAGTGAGAGGGTTGAATATCATACATTCTTTTTTTTTTCTTTTTTTTTTTTCTTTTTTTTATGTTTTGCCTAAATATTCACCATTTTGCAAAACAGAACGTGCTTCACAATTTTAGCAAATCAGTTTTGGTGAACGAGGATGTAGATATTAGTGAGTTAGTTAGTTAAGGTTTATTCAACAAAATAAAATACAATTTATACATACATATACACAAAATTGCTTGTTGGAAAGGGAGAGCGTGAAGCAAAGCTTATGGGGAATTGCTCTCCCTTTAAGGAAAGAATTATTTTTATTTTATTTATTTATTTTTGTTACATGTTAGTATGATACATACATACACATATAATGTAAAGACTGACATCACCTCAAGATATTTAATGTATTTCTTTCATGATTGTACTCATACGTACAATAGGTTACACATGCCTCGGTTGAGTATGTACTCATTCACGTACATGTACAATGTACTAAATTAGTGGAAGGAGTGTAATCTGAAAAGATGGAGGTTGATTGAACTTGGAAACACAAAGCCAAAATCGATCGCTCAGCCAGACGAAATGAATAGAGAAACGGCGCTCAATTACGATGAGGAAATGTTTTGAACGTACGGAGCATGAGTTTAAAAACACTGAGCAATACTCATAGATTCGACAATATATGAGCTCTAAGCTCTCTTCCGGGAGGGTGATAGTTGTCAATCATGAGTCCGACACGTGATCCCAGACCGTAATGAATCACAGAATACGAAGGTAGTGTGCGGTAGAGTGACTATACTGTATATATGTTTGTTTTTTTGGTATGATTTTTACTTTTCATTTGTATTATACTGAACGTTATTAGTGAAGAGTGGAAATATTTACGATTTTTTTTTATCAATATCTGTAAACCTCGTTTAACAATTTTTCTTTTTCTTTTTTTCCAGGTATGATTCAGATATTCGATCCGTCATAATGACTTTCGAAATATATTACACCATGAGGGGCCATCTCGAGGGGTAAGTATACTCTTCAGCTGCTATCATACCCAGTGAAAACCTTTGTTGAGAGTATATTACGAAGAGTATAACATAAACTGCGTGCCGTATATCGCATCTAATATTTTACGTAACATGTATTTTACGAGTACAGTAAACCAGAAATACCTGAGAATGTGTTATGTATGATATTGGAAATAAACTACCATAGGATATACTGCCACCTATAACCTATGGCATGTTGTAAAAGCATTTTTAGGGAAATTATGCTGTTAGGGTATATGCATGCAGTATGATACTGTAAGCGAACTACACGGTAAAACAGCATTTTTTGTGTGGACAACACAAGGTAATTTGTATAAGAATACATACATATACCAAAGACTTTTTTTCCCCTTACACGGGAGGTAGCCAAAAAGAAAAAGACTTTGAAACCACTCCCACCCATTACATCCCCTACATACTCCACTCCCCTCCACCCTCTTCCCTGCACCCTGTCCACTGCCCTGGGTCAGAGGCAGTGTCGCTAGAATAATAAAAGTAATTTTTCTCCCAAATTTGACTGACTTAAAACTCCACCGTGGCTAGATACAGTCCTATAGCCCTGCAACACACGTTGGCCTATTCTATGTGCTTTGTTGATAGTAGCAAGGAAATAAGCCTGTTCTATGTGCTTTGTTAATTTCGATTTTTTTCACTAGATTATGATAGTAGGAGGAAGGAAATAAGCCCTTAATGCCAGCTGTTTATATGTAAAAGGTGAACGAAATACATTCAGAATTGATTAAGAGGGAGCTTTGGTCCATTCCGGAGACCGAGTATCTGCCCCTCGAGGTCTACACTTCCAGATGAAGATGAGGGTGTTCATGGGTTTTGAGGATGGGTGGCAGGGAGATGATCCTATCTGATGTCCCTTCAGTGAGACATCACTTGTTGATCCCATGCTACGAGGAGCATCCATAACATATTTGGTATTGGCCCCTTTTGGGTTATGCTACCAAAAGATATAATATACCATGTATGACACAGAAAGAAAATTGTGCCGTAACACAATCGATATGCTACACAGTTGGTACATTAGTGACGCTGCTGCAACGTGGCATATTTTGAACATTATACTGTATGTATAAAGGGTATTTCACCATTGAATATATTTCTCCAGGATATTATGCTGTAACATACCATATCTAAAGTGGTATACTAGATGCTTGGTACATCAGGAACGAATATACTGCTGGAGGTGAATAATGCTGTAATATAGGAGTGTGGCTGTTTACAATTTTATGGATTTATGATGAGCCACAGCATGTTTATGGGATATGCTTATAATCATCCGCATGCATGGCAGAGCAGCATCAGGGGTAGTGAGATGTGTTATTACATCACGCAACAATTAAGAGTTGATTAATAGCCGGAGGGAGTGGATGGCGGTGGAGGTGGTGATGAGGCGATGATGAGGGTGGTGGAGGTGGTGATGAGGCGATGATGAGGGTGGTGGGGCGGGCGATGATGAGGGTGGTGCCGAGGGCGATGATGAGGGTGGTGGGGCGGGCGATGCTGAGAATGGTGCCGAGGGCGATGATGAGGGTAGTGGGACGGGCGATGCTGAGGATGGTGCCGAGGACGATGATGAGGGTGGTGGTGCGGGCGATGCTAAGGGTGATGCCGAGGGCGATGATGAGGGTGGTGGGGCGGGCGATGCTGAGGGTGGTGCCGAGGCCGATGATGAGGGTGGTGGGGCGGGCGATGCTGAGGGTAGTGCCAAGGCCGATGATGAGACGCAAAAGAGGAAACAAAGAATGAAGAAACGCTGAAGGCACTGAGTGTGATGAGTTGAACAAATCTCGACGAGGGCCCTAGGGAAGGAGTGATGAAGAATGGTGAATGGGGGAACTGGAAGGCCCCTGACGTGAGTAATGAATAACAGAGCTCAGAAAATTAATAACAGGGTTGGGAATGAGAACGGGGGTAATGAACATGGAGATGGTTCTTGTAGACAAATGGCTTTGTAGCGACATGTTGAAGAAGCTTCTCGTTTATGCTCTTGCGCGTTACTCTTCAAATAGTCCTGTTTTGACATCTTCTGGCAATGTATTCGTTCGAATTGTATGTCAATCTAGACTCGGGAGACAGGGATAAAAATCCCAATAGAAGTCATGGGGAGAATGTGCTTGTGGAACTAAGGAATGAATCTTTATTTTGGTCATTGGTCTTCGTGCGTGCTCAAGCCAAAGTAGACAAAATTTGGAATATATTCGAAGTAACCCACAGGTTTTCCGTGACTTCGGGTCGAGACAAAATTATGTGACGTCTCTTTGTTTACCGAGATGGTGTTATGGAAATGAACAGAACAGCTTGGTTGAAGTTACAATGTAAAAAGAAAACGGCATATGGGGTGATGTGAAAGAAAAGAGAGAATAGTTTCTGTATTTCTTTACGTTATCTCAATCCTTATTTCTGTATTTCTTTACGTTATCTCAATCCTTATTTCTGTATTTCTTTACGTTATCTCAATCCTTATTTCTGTATCTCTTTACGTTATCTCAATCCTTATTGTTTGTCAAATCAGATAGAATATGGGGGTGAGGTGCTAAATGAAATGTTAAGATGCTTCGACCTCTTAGGCCCTCTTCAGAGAACAAGGCCTAAAAGGTCAAAATGTCTGGTATTGAATTAAAAATCCATACTCTAGCCTTAACATCATTTGCCACCTCACATCCATATGTTGTAAGTCTTTCCCTAACCTAACCTAACCTGATCTAACCTAACCAAATCTGATATTTTTACTTCTGTTTTTTAGAAATTCTGGGATTCTCGATTCCGAATCCTAGTTAACCCAGTGCCTGCATTTCCTATGACGTAAGTTGGAGTAAAAGTTTAGATTTGTATATTTCAATGAGATGGGTAATGGATTATAATGAACAAAGTTAACAGATGAAACAGGGAAAAGAATGAGGGAAATGATCATTTCCTTTCAATTCCTCAGCTGTGTGTTTGTGTGTGTGTATTTACCTAATTGTACCTAGTTGTATTATACGGGAAGGGAGCTATGCTCGTGATGACCCGTCTTTGTATCTCTCAGCATCAAGTTTTTTTTTATCTTGAATAGTGATTGCACACAATGTTTCTTTGTCCAATTTCTGTTTCTTTGTGTGTGTGTGTGCGTCTGCGCGTGTGTTTGTGTATGTGCGTGTGTGTCTGTGTGTGTGTGTGTGTGTGTGTGTGTGTGTGTGTGTGTGCGTGTGTGTGTGTGTGTGGATGTGTATGTGTGTGTCCGTGTGTATATGTGTGTGTGTCCGTGTGTGTGTGTGTGTGTGTGTGTGTGTGTGTGTGTGTGTGTGTGTGTGTGCGTGTGTGTGTGTGTGTCTGTGTGTATATGCGTGGTGTGTGTGTGCTTGTTTCTGTGTGTATATGCGTGTGTGTGTGTGCTTGTGTCTCTGTGTATATGCGTGTGTGTGCGTGCGTGCGTATGTGCGTGTGTGCGCACGCGCATGTGCACATATGTGTATATAAGAAATTAGCTCAAGGCCAGAGGATTTTTTCTTCTCTTTTTATTTTATTTATTTCTTTTCGTGCATTTTGCCTTTTGGAATTAAATATTATAAAGAAGTTTTATTGTTCTGGCCTTAAAACTTTCCTTTTATTTATTTATTTTCATTTATTTATCTATTTATTTTTCGTAAATTTCACGTATTTCACATAAATTGAAGAACGCAAAGTTGCAAAATATATCAGCAGCAATTCTTAACAACACATACCCGTTGCTTCTTTAACACAACAAAGATTTTATTCAGCCAGTGTAAAGATAGTTTCACCTCTGGAGCTAACTTGGCAGTCCCCCGTTTGAACATGGTCGCGGTCTTTTGGACTGAGCCTTGGCTGGACGTTTCACATCTAATTCCGTTTCGTATTTCAATACATGTAATAACCTAATAGCATTGTAATGACGATTTGAAAGGACGCATTAATGATAATTACCTCCGATGATTTTAGATTACTTTTGTTTAAAGTTTATTCAGTTTCCGTTCATTCATTCATTCATTCGTTATTTATCGGCTATTCATTTCATTTACCTTATAATGCATTTGTTTATTTTTCATTAATTTATCTGCTTTATACATAATTCTCTTCTCTGGATAAGGGAACTAACAATTATTTTACCCAAAATAAGACTCTATATACAAAGTTGATTCTGTTTCCGTACATTCCTTCATTCATTCATTCGTTATTTATTGGCTATTCATTTTATTTACCTGATAATGCATTTGTTTATTTTTTATTAATTTATCTGCTTTATATATAATTCTTTTCTCCGGATAAGGGGACTAACAATTATTTTACCCAAAGTAAGACTATCTACAAAGTTCATTCTGTTTCCGTACATTCATTCATTCGTTATTTATTGGCTATTCATTTCATTTACCTGATAATGCATTTGTTTATTTTTTATTAATTTATCAGCTTTACGTATAATTCTTTTCTCCGGATAAGGGGACTAACAATTATTTTACCCAAAATAAGACTCTATCTACACAGTGATAAATATCAGAGCAATGTCTTTCCTCTTTTTACCCGTCTCCTCCTCCCACTCCCTCCCTTCCCCTCCTCCCCCACCCCTTTCTCTCCTCCTGGTCCTCCTCCTCCTCTCTTCCTCTTCCCTCCTCACCCACACACTTTACGCCCCTTATCCTCATTCCCATCCTCACTATTTTCTGCTTTGTTTTGGAGCTCAAGATATTTTCTCTTTAAGTTTCTACCGTGAAAAGCTAAAGCCCTCTTGTCCCATCTATTTCCACGGTAATGTTATACATCTACCGAAGCATAACCAACCATTCATGTATGTATGTAATGTATGTATGTATGTATTTGTGTATGTATGCATGTTTGTATGTATGTATGCATGTATGTATACATAGATGTATGTATGTATGTATGTGTGCATGTTTGTATGTATATACATATGTATGTTTGAATGCATGTATGTATGCATATATGTAGGTAGGTAGGTAAGTACGTGTGTGTGTTTGTGTTTTTATGTATTTGTGTGTGTGATGTGTGCGTGTCTGTATTTGTGCGTGTGTCTGTACGTGTCTATGTACTTGTGTATGCGTGTCTATGTAATTGTGTGTGTGTTTGTGTGCGTGTCTATGTATTTGTGTGTGTGTGTGTGTGTGTGTGTGTGTGTGTGTGTGCACGAGCGTGTGTGTGTGTGTGTGTGCGTATGTGTGTGTGTGTGCGTATGTGTGTGTGTGTATGTGTGTGTGTGTATGTGTGTGTGTGTGTGTGTGTGTGTGTGTGTGTGTGTGTGTGTGTGTGTGTGTACTGTTACCCATCACTGATTCGAACCGCCAACATTTACTGGCTTCATTAAAACCAAGCGGAACAATTAGGAGAAAAAAAAAATAAAAAACATTATTAAGAATACAAAACTTGAACAAGACTTTCGGCTCAACCTGTACTACATGACAACCGTTGCCCCGTAAGTCCCACAAGTTTTAATTTCTAAACGATGCAGTGAGATTACATACCTCATTTCGATGGCGTTGTGAGCACCCCTTCTCCCCTTCCTACTTCCATCTCCCCCCTCCTCCCACCTTCCCCTCCTCCTCCTCTTCTCACCCTCCTCTCCTCCTCCTCCTCTCACCCTCCTCTCCTCCTCCTCTCACCCTCCTCTCCTCCTCCTTCCACCTTCCCCTCCTCCCACCTTCCCCTCCTCCTCCTCTTCTCACCCTCCTCTCCTCCTCCTCCTCTCACCCTCCTCTCCTCCTCCTCTCACCCTCCTCTCCTCCTCCTTCCACCTCCCAACTCCTCCTCCCACCTCCTAACTCCTCCTCTCACCTCCCTCCTCCTCCTCTCACCTTCCCCTCCTCCTTCCAATTTCCAACTCCTCCTCCCACCTCCTAACTCCTCCTCACATCTCCCTCCTCCTCCTCACATCTCCCTCCTCCTCCTCCTACCACCTACCCCTTCTACCTGCCCCTCCTCCTCCTCCTCCTCCTCCTCCTCCTCCTCCTCCTCCTCCAACGGTAAAGAAGAACAAAAGATTCTCCATAAATATCAAGTGGCGAGTTTTACCGGAGAATTTCTCATGAATTGTAAATGTGACGAAAAAAGGAGACGGCATTGAACAAAAAAAAAAAACCTGGAAATTAAATCAGGAGGTAAAGATTGGAAACAATTGCAAACCAGAAGGAAAAAATGAGAGAGAGAGAGAGAGAGAGAGAGAGAGAGAGAGAGAGAGAGAGAGAGAGAGAGAGAGAGAAAGGGAGAGAGAGAGAGAGAGAGAGAGAAAAGGAGAGAGAGAGGAAGGGAGAGAGAGAGAGAGAGAGAGAGAGAGAGAGAGAGAGAGAGAGAACTGATGGTTTTCGAATCACTCTTAGTGACCCTTGGCACCGCGAGGGACTCTTAGTGATGTTTTCATGACGTCACTAATAAGACATAAGAATGTATTGGAACTTTCACTTACACTAAATATATCAAATGTCGATATTTACCCATAAATCTCTTTTTTAATGCCTCCATGTCAACAAGGTCTTCAAAAACAGGAATTTCACTCAGGCAGAAAAAGATCGCCTTGAAGTCTAGATCAGTCCAGAGACTGAGAGAGAGAGAGAGAGAGAGAGAGAGAGAGAGAGAGAGAGAGAGAGAAAGAAAGAGATAATAAGAGGGAGAGGGAGAGAGACAGAGAGAGTGAGAAAAAGAGGGAGAGGGATAGAGAAAAAGAGAGGGAAAGTAAAAAGAAAGAGATAGAGAGAGAGCCCAAGATTTCATTGACATTTTTTTTCAATTATTATTAGTTATATGTTTTCAATTATTATTAGTTATATGTCAATTTATTATTATTTACTATTTACCTGTTTGTTTATTATCTAACTATACCTATGCATTTATTTATGTATTTTATTTGTTATTTACATTATTATATTTTTTTAATTTTTTATTTTATTATTATTGTGATTTTTTTCGCATCCGACCTAGATATGGACCAAAAGGTCTCCTGTTGGCATGCTCCGCCTTTGTAATCCTTTGCAATTTAATCTGATCTCCTTGCCAGCTGAATAGAATCGCCTGAAGGCTCTTCAGTGAAGTCATCAGTGATCAAGACAAGAGTACGAACCTAACTACGCTATTTCCTTGATTAGTAATACCTCCACCTTTACGCTTCCGGCAGAACATGCTCATACACAGTATTCTATCATAAGTGTTTTCTCTCTCTCTCTCTCTCTTACCTCTCTTTATCTCTCTCTTTTTTCTCTCCCTCCTCTCTCTCTCTCTTCTCTCCTCTCTGTCTGTCTCTCTCTCTCTTCTCTCTCTTTCTCTCTTCTCTATCTCTCTCCCTCTCTCTCTCTCTCTCTATCTTTCCCACTCTCTCTTTCTCTCTCTCTCCCTCTCTCTCTCTCTCTTCTCTCCTCTCTGTCTGTCTCTCTCTCTCTTCTCTCTCTTTCTCTCTTCTCTATCTCTCTCCCTCTCTCTCTCTCTCTTCTCTCTGTCTCTCTCTCTTTCTCTACCCTCTCTTTATCTCTCTTTTTTCTCTGTCTCTCTCTCTCCTCTCCTCTCCTCTCTCTCTCTCTCTCTCTCTCTGTCTCTCTCTCTCTCTCTCTCTCTCTCTCTCTCTCTCTCTCTCTCTCTCTCTCTCTCTGTCTCTCTCTCTTTCTTTCTCTCTTTTCTCTCCCATACTCTCTCCCTGTTTGTCTCTTTCCCTCTTTCATTTTTATTCCTTTCAGGAAAAATCAGTGTTGTGAGCGAAGAAGAAGTATGAAAAGACTCGGCCGGGCTCTTGGTGGTGGCTGCTGCTGTATCCTCAGGGTATTAAAACGCAATTATGGATTATTTAGGTGCAAAGTTCAAGAGAGAGTTATCGTCATGTGTGCGTGATTCACCATGGTCTTGGAGCACGTGTTGGACTCGTGGTCGACTGCTGTTTCCCCTCCCGGAAGAGAGCTCAGAGCTCATGTATGACCGTATGTGTGTGTGTGTGTGTGTGTGTGTGTGCGCGCGCGCTTGTGTGTGTGTGTGTGTGTGTGTGTGTGTGTGTGTGTGTGTGTGTGTGTGTGTGTGTGTGTGTGTGTGTGTGTGTGGTGTGTGTGTGTGTGTGTGTGTGTGTGCGCTTGTGTGTGTGTGTATGTGAATGTGTACGTACCTGTGTGTGTGTGCGTACGTGTGTGTGTATGTGTGTGTGTGTGTGTGTGTGTGTGTGTGTGTGTGTGTGTGCGTACGTGTGTGTGTATGTGTGTGTGTGTGTGTGCGCGCGCTTGTGTGTGTGTGTATGTGAATGTGCACGTACTTGTGTGTGCGCGCACGTGTGTTTGTGTGTGTGTATGTGTGTGTTTGTGTGTGTGTGTGTGTGTGTGTGTGTGTGTGTGTGTGTGTGTACACCACCGTGCTCTTGTACGCCCACGCCCACTAATCTCACCAATCTCACTCTCAATCCTTCCCCATTGGCACTCTCACGAATCTCACTTTTAAAGAGATCTTTGTCACCCTCACCATCTCCAACCTCACCCTTCCAACAATCACGTGATATTTAAAAAAAAAAAAAAGTCATTGTCGTTCATTTTCGTTCACTCTGACTCCACCCTCTCGCACCCTTACCATCAACAACCTCACCCTTGATCACCTACTTACCTCTCACCCTTCGTCCTCCCTCTCACCCTATCTCCCTCACCCCCACCTCCCTCTTCTCCGCCCACCTCTCCTCCATCTATATTTCTCTCTCGTTCGTCTCTCCCTCCCTCCCTCCCTTCCACATTGCCCCCTGCCCCTGACTCCCATTTTCCCGCCTCTTGTCACGCTTCCTTTTCTTCCTTCTCCCACTCCCTCGTCTCCTACTCCCACGTCTTCCTTTATTTGTTGTCTACCTCTACTCATCTCCCTCCCTCCCTCCCTCACTCTCTTCTTTCCTCCCTCCCTCCCTCCCTCCCTCTCTCCTTTCCTCCCTCCTTTCCTCCCTCTTCCTCTTCCTCCATCCCTCTCCCTCTTCCTCCCTCTCTTTTCATCCCCGTCCACCCATCCTCCCTTCAGGAGCAACACACACGACCCGGGAGGCAAGCGACTCGTGCCAAGAACTCGAATCGCGCTCCCGACACGGCAGCGCCGTCGGCGTCTGCGTCAGGGCCGGGGGAAGGCGAATGTGAGTTCCCAAAGGCGGCAACAGCAATAAGACGATATATTTCTCCCCTCCCCCCACTCCCCGCCTTCCCCCTCCCCCCGCCAAAAGATTTCTTACCTTACATTTGGCCAGACATTTATACAGGAGGCATTACTTTGGGTCCGGTCTCCACTCTTTCTTATTGAGTTTGTGTGTGCAGTGTGTACTGTATGTGTAATGCGCACACAAACATCCGCACACACAAACCCGTGTGTGTGTTTGTATATATATATATATATATATATATATATATATATATATATATATATACATATATATATATATATATATATATATATATATATATATATATATATATATGTATTCCACTATCGGAGAAAATAAAGATATTTGAAGATGAGTGGAAAAGGTGGTAGAGAAACGCGGGTTAGAGCGAGGACACTATATTCCTGACGTTTCGACTAAAGTCTTCTTTTCTTCAGAGTGCCACTCTGAAGAAGACTCGTAGTCGAAACGTCAGGAATACAGTGTTCTCGCTCCAACCCGCGTTTCTCTACCACCTTTTCCACTCATCTTCATAACAACATATTTGAAGATTATTTAGGTCCAGAGGTTACTAATTGTGATCCTCTTCAATTAGTGATCCTCACAATGACCGCAATATACGTATCTTCAAATATTCTTCTTTTCTCCGATAGTGGGATATTCAATCTATCTTACCAATGTGTTAGAACATTCACTCGCTTGATATATATATATATATATATATATATATATATATATATATATATATATATATATATATAATAATATATATGTATATGTATATGTACAACACTGAATGGGTCTCAGTGATTAGAGATACATCTTAACAACCACAATGCAATTTAATTCTAATCCATCAAAGGCCAGCATGCTGAAATTGAAATGTGATACAGCCCAGGACTCGAACCCGGCATCGCACTTGTCATGAGAATGCCGGGTTCGAGTCCTTGGCAGTACCACACTTCAATTTCTGCATGCCGGCCTTTGATGGCTTACAATTAAAGTGCATTTTGGTTGT
>NC_134797.1:23881280-23891280 GCF_046742065.1 Oratosquilla oratoria
CTCTATCCCTCTCTCTCTCTCTCTCTCTCTCTCTCTCTCTCTCTCTCTCTCTCTCTCTCTCTCTCTCTCTCTCTCTCTCTCTCTCTCTCTCTCTCTCTCTCTCTCTTACTTTCTTTTTCTTTCTCCTTTTTTTCGTTTTATTTCATTCCTTTCTTCCTTTCTCTTTTCGTTCTTTTTTCTTCTTTTTCTTTTTGGTTTTCTCTCCTCTTTTTTTTTATTTTTTTTATTCCTTTATAACTTCTATTTTTCTTTTGACTGATCTGTTACAGAACTTCTGCGTGGATCTGCATATATAGACCTGAAAGGCATTACTTATGAACCTTGTGCTCGGATAGCTGGGCCAAATGACCATCACCTATTAGCCTTTAGACCCGAAACTAAGCCTACGGGGCTACGACGAGGGAACGCAGCCGAACGCGCCACAGCGGGGTGCGAGAATGCACACAAATTGGATTTCAACTTTCCATCCCATTACATCGTGATAGAGGATAACACGATTTCAGTGACGAAAGATTTGATTGGCTGCTGAAAGACCACACAGAACCGATCTGGAGAGGTGGGGAGGGAGGAGGAGAAGGGGGGGAGGTGAAGACTCTAAGAGACTACAAATGAGAGTCTGAGAGACTATCAAAGGAAACACTATCATAGGACGGAGGTTTTTTTTTTAGAGAGAGAGAGAGAGAGACCACAAATGAGTCTGAGAAACTATCAAAGGAAACACTATCATAGGACGGAGTTTTTTTTTTTTTTTGTGACGTTTCGTTTCTTGGATCCTTATCAAGTAATTGACGCACTTGACAATGCTCTAACAAGCAAAACGCCGCACTAACAAAGGCACCGTCCTAACGTGGTGTTTCTTTTCCTCAGACTTGCTAGCAACTGCCAATTACATACACACTCTGAGAGACCACGAGAGGGTAACAATTTTCAACTTGCTGGAAGACTTCCGCGGTCAAAAGGTCTTTGGTTAAATTTTCATGAACGGGGAAACTCTGAAAGACGCTGAACGACTTCAGGAGAATAAAACTTCGTACTCTGAAAAACGGTGAAGCAATCTGGAGTACTGTGGAAGTCTGAGTCCTTGCGAACCAAGAAGAGGATTCTGAAAAGTGTTTTTTTTTTCTGTTTTTCTTTCTTTAAGACCTCAAGAACACGAGATTGCGTTGCAGGGCCATACATGTCTTGACAAAGAATGAAACAAAGACGAAAGTTTCTCTTTACAAAAAAAAAGGAAAAGGAACGACATGGTTTGTTTGTGTACTTGTGCGTGTGTGGATAGTATTTGTATATCGAAGTACAATATACAAGACATGAGCTATGATTGTGGATCGAGTCTCTTTTTTCCCTGTCTCTTTCTCTCTCTCTTTCTCTCCGAGTCTGTCTCTTCTGTGTGTGTGTGTGTGTGTGCGCGCGCACACGCATACCTGCGTTTGTGCGTCAACGTGAGCGCATTTGCGTAAAAACGAGAAACAAAGAGTAAGAAAAATATAAAAAGAAAATAAGGACTGGACACATAATGTGCTGAAAGGGATTAAAGTTGTGGGTTACTCTAAAAGCTAAACTCTTGCCCAGCGGAAATGGAAACTGCTTAAGGCCTCGGGTGCCACGACCAGAAACCTGCTCTCGACAGCCCGTAACCGGGGAAGGCCGACTTAAGCCACCGCGAAAAGTGGGGCCGGCAACCAGCGACGGAGGTCGACCCTCAAAGATCCATCAGACGTACCCGGCTACTGCCATCTTTCAGTTTTTCATTCTGGTAAACCAGACTGGGATGGATATGGTTCGGCCACCCCTGTTATAAGGTGGAATCAAGGCCTCTGTTTATATTTGTTTAGAATTAGAAAGTAATCCAAAATTGTGTCAGTACCTGAAAAATCAGTAAGTAAAACGTAGCTACTGTGTCGCTTCTTCTGCAGACTCCATCTTGGATATAATTGTGTCCAAGGGATACTCCCCGTCAGTGTCACAGGAACAAAACCAAAGATGATGAAGCTGAGGAGCCTACGCCAGGAGGCGCTAAGTACCTGCGGCCGAAGCCGTCACCTTTGAAAATGTTGGGGCAGGTAACAATCACTGCTGGGAATAGGAGAGGAGTACAGTAGTCGAACCTACAACTAAGCGGGTGTGAGACCAGCATGCTTTCGATTACGCTACCAGTGGCAGATGAGAGCAGTAGAAGCGAAATTTCCTGTAGAAGGTACTTGAAAATGACTTCTGAGGACCTGTAGAGGAGGAAGGGTGAGGGCGGCTGGAGGTGGGGGGGGGGGGAATGCAGTTCCCGAAGTTAAACGACTGGCTGGACGTGCTGGCTATATTCCAACGTAAATTCAGAACTGTAATTATCGTTGGAATATATATCTTGCTGACTTTGAGTATGTCTTTACCTAGTTGGAATATACTGGATAACAGCTATTCTCGTGACTGTGGATGTGGGTGTGTTTGTGCTTGTGACATGCAGATACTTTGAGTGAGTGAGTGAGTGAAATGATTGAGTGATTGAGTGAATGATTGAGTGAATGCGTGAATGGGCGAGTGGGTTGTTGGATGGGTTGGGGGGTTGACGGGATTTGAACACGGGGAGTTCCTCTGACCATCTTGCAGGATGGCCGTAATCAGGTACCTGGAGTTGGTCCCCTTTGTGAAAACGCACGCCCACGCGAAAACACACACACACACACACACACACACACACACACACACACACACACACACACACACACACACACACACACACACACACACACACACACACACACAGCCACAACTTAGCTCTAATCCAATGTGTGTGTGTGTGTATAAATATATATATATGTATGTATGCATATATTTATATATCCGGCAAATTTGTGTTTAGCGTGTTCAGTGTATATAAATCATATATATGCACATAATAGTTATAAACCTCCACACTTTAAACTATCGTAGTCCCTGTCACATAACTTCTGTGTCCTTGCCATCGCGTGCCCTTGCTCGCTTTCCTTCCGCCCAATTTACGCGAAGAACCGTTGGACATAAAACGGAAAAGTCTCCTCCTTGACTAAATCATCTCGGCCCACAAAGGTGCATAACGTGTTTTGGAGGCTGGTCGTCCCCGACAAGGAGACGCGAAAGTTGTCCTCGTCGGAAAGAGTGTACAGGGATTCTGGTGTGACATGCGCACCCACGCACGTCTACACAAACGCACACGTATACACACACATGGATACACACACACATACACACACTCACACACACACACACACACACACACACACACACACACACACACACACACACACACACACACACACACACACACACAGGCATTCACAAACACAAATATACACGCAGACAGATACAGAAGCTAGAGATGAAAATAGATAAAGATAGAAATGAAGCCATAGATGAATATAGATATGAAGACATGAAGATGAATATAAAGATGAGGGTAGAGATGGAGATATACATGAAGATAGATATGCAGATAAAAATGAAGAGAGATTAATATATAGAGATGAAAATATAGACATATAGCTGAAGATCAAAATCTATGGATGAAGATAGATATGCAGATAAAAATGAAGAGAGATTAATATATAGAGATGAAAATATAGACATATAGCTGAAGATCAAAATCTATGGATGAAGATAGATATGTAGGGATTAGAATAGAAATATAGAGATGAAGATGAAGAAAGACATAGAAAGACAGATGTAGAAATGAGAGAAGAAATGAGGAGAGGCAGGCATAAATAGACAGAGAGAGGCAGACATGCAGACATACAGACAGACAAACTAACAGATAATTTCAGTTTAGTTGACGCCAACTATTTTTATTCATCCACAAGAAACGTTGCATTTTTATATTGTTGTGTCTACTTCATTGTGCTTTCCCAGTCCTTAGTCCAAGAATTAATTACATTCAATACAACGTAATCTTCTTTTTGTTGTATATTGGATTATAATGACAAAGATAATAATTAGAAGAAACATAATGATATCCCATTTGATGATAGTGATGAGGAATATGAAGAAGGACAGGAGAGGGATTAAGGAGAGGAGTAAGAAAAAGAGAAAGAGAGAGAGTAAGAAGAAAGGAAAGACGGAGGGGGATAGGGTGATTGATTAACATCATTGGTACCTAGTGAGGGGGTACCAAGAGACTGAATAGAATAGTCTGGCGATAACCAAAACAAATGGAAAAGTGACGATGGGGAAGAGGTAGGTGTAGATGTGCTGTAATCCATTCGCTCTCCAAGGGTTACTATGGAAACGAATAAAATCGACTGACGACAGTTCATGATTACATGTAAAGTACCATATGATACGGAAGGGGTTGGTATGTAGTGGCAGGTCGAGGTAGACATGTAACACTCAACAATAGGTTGAGGATGACTTGGAACACTTAACGGTTAGTAGTTCGAGAACGACGTAATAAACTCGACGGTAGTTTAAGAACAACTTACGACGGTAGGTTGAGGAGAAGGGTGCAATTTAGTGTTTAAGACTGTTTAACAAGTTCATTACATAGGTTTCCTTCCCCCTTCGCAGGTCATATTAAGGAGTCGAATTAAGGTAACTACCTCAGAGTTGATAGGATCTAAGTGGATGAGTGGAGGTTGAGGATGACGAAGAGAGGTAGAAGGGAGTAGAAGGCGCAAGAAGGGGAATATGATGAATTGTTTTTATTTTCATTTGTTTCTTTTGGATTTTGGTTCCTTGTGCTGTCACACACAGCGGGAACTTCTCTTTACATTCGGAAAGAAATATTGAAAACGTTTTAGACAAACGTTTCGCTCCCACTTTATCGAGGTAGTTCAATTCAGATTCAGGCTTGTTCTTACCTCCACTGCTGGCTTCAGTAGTCATCTACGGTTGTTGGAAGCAGATGTTACATTTTCATCATCATCATCATCATCATCATCATCATCATCATCATCATCATCATCATCATCATCATCATCATCATCATCATCATCATCATCATCATCATCATCATCATCATCATCATCGTCGTCGTCGTCGTCGTCGTCGTCGTCGTCGTCATCATCATCATCATCATCATCATCATCATCATCATCATCATCATCATCATCATCATCATCATCATCATCATCATCATCATCATCATCATCATCATCATCATCATCATCATCATCATCATCATCATCATCATCATCATCATCATCATCATCATCATCAATCTCTATCTATCTATCTATCTATTTATTATTATCTTTTTTCAATTTGTCACCAGGTGAGGAACACCCGGGCGACGCAACGGCGCCGCAGAGAGAATTAAAATTATTTCTACCCTTTTCTAGCCAGCCATTTTGCTGAATTTTGCGACTGTAGTATATTCTAGCTACAGCCAGTCGATTTTATTCAGTTAAAGGGATCCTCACTGCCTCCACCAACCTCCACAGCCGCGAAATGTCAATCAACAAACTATTATAGAATCAAGAGGAACGAAAAATGAAACGAGGCCCAATTAGAGTCATCAGCGAACAAAGATTTATTTTTTTCTTTGTTTCTCTCGCTATTGCAGTTTCTAGTTTGATAACACACGACGTCGTTCTAGGAAGGAGGGTATTGACCTCACGAGGACAGATCTTGCTAGCTTTGGTACGAATCTCGCAATCTGTGCAAGGGATATCGCACAACGATGGTGATGATGAAGATGATGATGCTGATGGTGGTGATGTTATAGCGTTTTTATATGCATATTTGGACATGGGGAGAATTGAAAAAATATATATATATATATATATATATATATATATATATATATATATATATCAACAAAGATATGTCGTAGCACATATGTAAAATAATACTGATGACCCACTTTCGGAGAAGAATAAGCGAAGATATAGAAATCTGTATATTTCGATCACTTACTATGATCCTCTTACTTTGTAACTCATATCTGCCGAAGAGGATCACAGTAAGTGATCGAAATATACAGATCTCTATATCTTCGCTTATTCTTCTCCGAAAGTGGGTCATCAGTATTATATATATATATGTATGTATGTATGTATGTGTTTGCAAATCAAAGACTTCTTCAAATATCAGGAATATACCTTTTAATAAGTTTTTCAATATAGGAGTGCAACAATTTTCCTTTTATCGTTTTGCCATAACATCTGATGATCCCGTGGAAAGCCTCTGCACTCAGAATCAAAGAAATTTACTTTTGATTCTTCCTACTGAAGGGAAATATGAAAGAGGTAATTCCCCATTTTATGGCAACTATTAATTCCAAAGAGCCTTAATAAACGCGACCTCAGGGGCAGAAAGTTATCAGAGAGACGGGAGAAGACCAAAAAAAAAAAAAAAAAATGACAAACTTCGTGCGGTTAATTTCTCTCTCTCTCTCTCTCTCTCTCTCTCTCTCTCTCTCTCTCTCTCTCTCTCTCTCTCTCTCTCTCTCTCTCTCTCTCTCTCTCTCTCTCTCTCTCTCTCTTATTCAACTCTTGCTAAGTAGGTCAGTAACCAGATTAAGAAGAGAAAATTTGGTAGTTAAGATGCCCACCCACCCCAAAAAATAAAAGTCAAAATATTTTTTTTTTTTAATTAATTTTCTTTCTTCTCCACAAATCCAAAAATCAATTAAATTAAATGTGTCTAACTAGATATCTATGTTTCTAGTAACTATTTTTCTATAGAGAAGGGTTTCCTTCAGATGAATAAAATTGTCTATTGACAACTAGAATATACGACTCAAGTCATAAAACGTAGCGAAAGAGTTAATGACCTTGTAGCTCGTCCCTCCCTCGAATCTTGTGACCTCAATCTTCCATCTTCCTCCTCTTCCTCCTCCTCCTCCTCCTCCTCCTCATCCTTCTCCTTCTCCTCCTTCTCTTCCTCCTCTCACTCTTCCTCCTCCCGCTCCTACTCCTCCATCCTCCTCCTGCTCCTAGTCCTATTCCTCCTCCTCCTTTTCCTTCTCCTCCTCCTCCTCCTCCTCCTCTTACTCCTATTCCTCTTTTTCCTTCTTTTCCTCTTTTTCTTTCTTTTCCTCTTCCTCATGCTCCTTGTCCTTCTCTTTGTCCTGCTCTTTCTCCTTCTCCTCCTCCTCCTACTCCTTCTCCTCTTTCTTCTCCTCCTCCTACTCCTGCTGCTGCTCCTCCTCCTCCTCCTCCTCCTCCTCCTCCTCCTCCTCCTCCTCCTCCTCCTCCTCCTCCACCCGTTCCTTCTCCTCCTCTTGCTCCTCCTCTTGCTCCTCCTCTTGCTCCTTCTCCTCCTCTTACTCCTCCTCTTACTCCTCCTCTTCCTGCTCCTCCTCCTTCTCCTCCTGCTCCTCCTGTTCCCCCTCCTCCTCCTCCTGCTCCTGCTCCTCCCCCTGCTCCTCCTCTTTTTCACCCTCCTTCTCCTCCTCCTGCTCCTCCTGTTCCCCCTCCTCCTCCTCCTGCTCCTGCTCCTCCTCCTGCTCCTCCTTCTCCTTTTTCTCCTCCTTCTGCAGCCGTTGGCCCACGAGAGAAAGAATTCTTCTTCGAGGTGGTTGGTTCCTCGAAGTACGAAGTTAATTAGTTCGACACAGCTCCCTCCGGGTCTAATGGTCCCGAACACTGGGAATGTGTTGGCAGGTCCTCCGCTTTCAATCAGGATTTTTTTTTTTACGAAATGATGGACGGTATACAGTAAATTCTTTTTATCAGCGCGTGCACACACGCACACAAACACACACACACACACACAAACACACACACACAAACACACACACAAACACACACACAAACACACAAACAAACAAACGAACGAACAAAATCATGGGTTCCAAGTGCTTTTCGCATAACCCTATCGGTTCACAGCAAACTTTACTAGTAACGTTTGAGATTGCAAAATGGGTTTTCCTCAGCTGAAATAAAAAAAATTAATCAACAAAATGGTAGAATTCTTATCACACCACAATTGAATCTAGAATTCACTCGAGCTCATGGTCCACATAATATTTTTTTTTTCTTTTTTTCTTTTTTTTCTTTTTTTTTCTTTAGCATTATTGATATCCGTTACTGGATGGAGATTCTTCAGGCGTTTAGGCAGGGTTTCCCCTAGAACTTTTGTCACATCACAATTAAATCTAGAATCCATTCGGACTCGTGGTCTTCATATTAGTACACATTTTCTAGGTTTAACATCTCCAGCATTTTTGGAACCGTGGTCCTCATAATAGTACGATTTTTTTTTTTCGTCTTTAGCATTGTTGATATCCCTTAATGGCATTTGATGGAGACTCTTGGCTTCACCTAGAACTTTTGTCGCATCGCAATTAAATCTAGAATCCACTCGCACTCGTGGTCTTCATATTAGGACACATTTTCCAGGCTTAACATTTCCAGCATTTTTGAAACTTTTTTTTTTTTTTTTTTTTAGCACTTGATGGAGACTCTTGGCTTCACCTAGAACTTTTGTCACATCACAATTAAATCTAGAATCCACTCGCACTCGTGGTCTTCACATTACTACACATTTTCCAGGCTTAACATTTCCAGCATTTTTGGAACCGGTAGCTGGAACTTGATGAAGATTCTTGAGGCAATCAGGCAGAAGTTCAAGAGGGCCCTTCATCCACTCCAGCAGGAGGCTGTCTCCTAAGATCAGAAGTTTTCGAACTGGGGTACATCAAAGGACCCCTGAGGTCTGTCAAAGAATCTCCAGGAGTACTCCACCTCCTTGGAGTACTTGACCAAATTTGGACAGGGTAGTCCAAAAAGTAGGTGGACAGTAAGGCTGGTGTTATATAATGTTCCAGCTACCGGTTCCAAAAATGCTGGAAATGTTAAGCATGGAAAATGTGTACTAATGTGAAGAGCACGTGTCCGAGTGGATTCTAGATTTAATTGTGATGTGACAAAAATTCTAGGTGAAGCCAAGAGTCTCCATCAAAAAAAATTATGTGATGTCCACCTACTTTTGCACCACCCTGTATACAAACGAAGATTGAGAAACGCGTGGTAATGCAAAACAAAAAACAAAACAAAAAAAACAAGGAAGATTTCACTTAATCATTTAATTAATATTGTAACAATGATATCGCCAAAATATTGCGTAGCAAGCATGGTAAAAAGGGTTGCTTGGAGAAAGAATATTTGGAACCTCTGCCCAAGATTAATAAAATACTTTGGCGTTAGCCAGAACAAAGACTACTAAGAACATAAGAATCAAGAAGACCTCAAGAGACCATAAGGCCTACACTAGGCAGTTCCATGTCCATTACCACCTGTCATCCCCATCCATAAAGTTGTCTAACCTTTTCTTAAAACAACCGATAGTTTCAGCGCTCACTACATGGTTACTAAGTCTATTCCATTCGTTGACCACCCTACTAGTAAACCAATTCTTGTCTACTTCCCTCTTAAATCTAATTTTTTCCAATTTAAGCACTAAGAAGTGCTTCAACACTGCGAATGGAGGTAATTCATTCTCCTGAGAGAACCTTATCTTGGAAGATCTAATTTAGTTTAGCAACTTTCATCTAAGGTAATAATTAACCTCAATCAAAGATTACAACTGGAAGCTTATCTCTGACAAGACGCTGTCAAAGTCTACAGAAAGGGCACTTCATCTTATTTGGACCATGCAAGCACAAGTCACCAAATGACATTTTCAAAAACCGTCTTCAGGTCACCCTTGTATTTCTTTCCCTCCTATTTCAAGTTCTCTCTAGTTCCACTTGTTAGATCCAGGATCCACACGAGCATACATTACAAGCATCGTTTTAGATTACTCTAAATATTTGATGACAAAAAGTTGTTTAAAAATTACAAAGATGAAAGTAGATAACTAGATGTGAAACACAGGTATGGTTACTGTGTAGGCGCCATTTCTACTCAGCGTGGTTCTTCGGGGGACAGATTTTTTATTTCCATGAGGCTCTCCCTTCCCTCTTACCTTCTTCGGCTCTTCTTCGGCCTCTGGAACCCGGCCTCCGGTAAGGGAACCTTCTTCAAGTTGGTTCCTCGAAGTACGAGACTTTAATTAGTTTGACACACCGCGTTCCCTCAGGGTCTAATGG
>NC_134797.1:23896280-23901280 GCF_046742065.1 Oratosquilla oratoria
CAAACATTCGTCCATCTCTTTCTCCTCCTCTTCCTCCTTCTCCTCCTCCTCCTCTTCCCATTCCCCTTCTCTTTCTTTCTCCTCTGTTCCTCCTTTTCCTACTTCTGTTTCTCCTTCTCTTCCTTCTCCTCCTCCACCTCCTCCTACTCCTCCACCTCCTCCTACTCCTCCACCTCCTCCTACTCCTCCACCTCCTCCTCCTCCACCTCCTCCTACTCCTCCCCCACCTCTTCATACTCCTCCTCCACCTCCTCCTCCACCTCCTCCTACTCCTCCTCCACCTCCTCCTCCTCCTACTCCACCTACTCCTCCACCTCCTCCTCCTCCTCTTCTTCCTCCTTCTCCTTCTCCTCCTCCTACTCCTCCTCTTTTCGTGTTAACCGTAATGACTTCCTTCCTGCCATTTCTTCTTCAGTGTGACGCAGTCCTCCCCCAGCCATTAATTCTATTCTTCATCTCCCCTTCCTCTTCTTCGTCTTCAAAAGAGAGTTCTCTCTCATCCTCCCTCTTGTATTCCTCTTTTTCCTCTCCTGTGCCCTTCATCTCTACCTCTCTCTTCTACCCTTTGTCCTCTTCTTTGTTCCACTTTGTTATATTTTTTATTCCATTTCGTCTTTCTTCTTCGTTCTTCTCCACTTCTTCCTCGTTCCCGTCCGTCTTCGTCCTCCTCCACTCTACTTCCACTCTCCTCCACTTCCACTCCACTTCCTTGTTCTCTTCCGTTTTCCTTCATCTTCTTCCTTTGTTCGTCTCTTTCTTGTTCTTTTTCTTCCTCATCCTCTTTGATTTTGTTGTCTTCACCTGTGTTCGTATCTTTGCCCTTCTTCATCTTCCTTTACCTCATCCTCTTCTTCGTCGTCCTGAAAGTTGTTAGTAAAGAATTCAAAGTAACAATTATTACGATCCTTGTCCTTTTTGTTCCTCAACCTCCTCCCATCTGTTGCAATTTCACGTAACCGTACCCCTCCTCCTCTTGATCTTCCACCTAATCCTCATCATATCCTTTTTATTCCTACTTCTAATTTCCCTCCTACTCTCCAGTCTCCCCCTCCTGCATTACTCCCCCCTTCTCCCTTCTACTCCCTCCTCTTCTCCTCCCTTCCTCTCTCCCCTCCTTCTCCCACCTTCCTTCACCAACACCCAGCCTTCCAAACACACAGCCTACCCCCTCATCATCCCAGACCATCTGTAGTGTTTACATGGCCAGCCTCCTCTCACCCTCACCCCCTTTCGTGGTTTCCAAGAGCATGGAGTCGGTTTCCATGTTACATGGGCACGGGTCCAGAAAATCGACCCACGGAAAGTCCTCTGACCCAAGATTTCTCGATGTGACTAGACTCCTCAGGTAGCTTATACAAGACTTAGACATTACAAAGGATTACAAAGGCGGAGCATACCGACAGGAGACCTTTTGATCCATATCTAGGTCGAATGCGAAAAAAAAATCACATTAATAACAAAATAATAAATAGAAATTATAATAATGTAAATAAATAAAATAAATAAATGCATAGGTATAGTTAAATAGTAAACAAACAGGTAAATAGTAGATAATAATAAATTGACATATAACTAATAAATGAAAATCAGACAGACAAAAGATAATAAAACAAAAACAAATAATATAAGTTATAATCAATATAAGACATAAGACTACTACCATTATAATGAAATGATTCCTCTTCTGATTATCCTTGTCTTCTCTAATTATGCATAAAGGGACGAGGAAGTAGGGTCACCATGTAAATGAAGCGGTGGGGATAAACCAGCTTCGGCCCTCGGGCCCTGCTGTGGATGTGCTTTGTCTCGCTGCATTGCTTCTGACCCAGGGCAGTGATCGGGGACCAGGAATGTTTCTTCATCGACAAGGAGCTAACACAAAATGGAAACAAACAGGTGTTGGATAATTGTGGATTGGATAAGGGTTGAGTGCATCCCTCAGTTGGATACCTCTCTTATCGTAGGTAGATAGTATCTCTAACTGACAGCATAATCAGAAGCGTCTTAGCGTCGCATAGTTGTGGGTTCGAATCCTGTACTCCTTTTCGATTCCGGACAGTGACTGTTCCCTGCCCCAACAGTCCCAGAAACGCATCACAGGGCAAATGTGACGGCTTCGGCCGCAGCTACGTGCCTCCATGTGTTACCGTACAGGAGTCAGCCACCGTTCACAAGATGACTGACTCAGTGACTCGATTTATTAGAAGACTGACTCGTGTAGAGTCAGTGGAACGTTGACTCGTTAGGATCAGCTTTGAGATGACCCCACATAGTTTAAACTGTGCAAACTCATGCCTCGCAGTCTAAACTAGGCAAGTGGGTAGAAAGTTATCTTATATATGACTTACATATACATACATATAATTTACATATAACTTACCTATACACACATATAACTTACATATACATACATATAACTTATATATGACTTACCTATACATACATATAACTTACATATAGAAAGATTGGCCAGTGTGACAACGGTCGTTGAAAAAATTTAAACACACACACACACACGCACACACACACGCACACACACACACACACACACACACACACACACACACACACACACACACACACACACACACACATTTTTCGACGATGCAGAGCCAGTTTTGCATTCAGCGAGCGTGGTCGAGAAATAACCGACCAAAAAATTTGTGTGTGTTGATCTAATTCCACAGTTCATGTATTTTATTGAACATTTTTTGCCCAGACCACACAAACTGGAATAAAGAAAATACTCGCAGGAACAAATCAACTCTAATATTTCAAGTGTAGTTCTTCCTTAACTGAGTAAAACCAATTAGCGGCAATGAGGCCAATACATACCATGCCCTGTGACGTATCTAAAGGGTTGAAGAAGTTTTATTTTTTATCTCTGCCTCTCTCTCTCTCTCTCTCTCTCTCTCTCTCTCTCTCTCTCTCCCTCTCTCTCTCTCTCTCTCTCTCTCTCTCTCTCTATATATATATATATATATATATATATATATATATATATGTGTGTGTGTGTGTGTGTGTGTGTGTGTGTGTGTGTGTGTGTGTGTGTGTGTGTGTGTGTGTGTGTGTGTGTGTGTGTGTGTGTGTCTATCTTTCCCTTTCTATCTCTCTGCCTCTCTCTCTCTGTCTCTCTCTTTCTCTCTCTCTCTTTCTCTCTCTCTCTTTCTCTCTCTCTCTCTCTCTCTGTTTCAGTCATCTTTATGGCAACTGCTTCTTTGCAAACGCGAGTGCCAATTCCACTTCATTATAAATTTCTTCTATTTGCTGCCAAGGGATTTTAATCAACACCGATGCACCTTCCACAGTGACGAGGGTGCGAGGCGTATAATGGTCTCTGAAAAAAAGACATAAAAAACACATGTTTTCAACGAGAAATAAGAATCACCCTCTGAAGAAAAAGTAGAAATAGGCTCCTAGTATTTTCTATCAGTTTACATTCAAACTGATTCTCTCTCTCTCTCTCTCTCTATATATATATATATATATGTATATGTATATATATATGTATATATATATATATATATATATATATATATATATATATGTATTTGTATGTTTGTATATATATATATATATATGAAGGTGGAAAAAGAAGTCACGGGTCTAGTTCCGAGTTTCTGAGTTTATTCCTAACCGGTTTCGCTCTATGCTTCCTCACATTCCTCGGACCCTGCCTTCCCCGATGACCTCACCTAGGGACCTTCGTTGACCTCTCCTACTTCCTATTATATATATATATATATATATATATATATATATATTATATATATATATATATATATAATATATATATATATTCCCTTTTTTTCTCATATTCTCTCTTACCCCATCTATTATCTAATTTTTCCACCTTTTCCTAACCTCTCCACCTCCTTTTCTTTCCTTCTTCTCCTTTCTTCTTCCTTCCCCTCTTCCTCCTACTCCTTTCTTCCTTCCTCCTCCTCATACTCCTCCCTTCTTCCTCTTTCTCCTGCCCTTCCTCGATCTTTTACTTGTTTTTCTCCTCGTCCTTGTCCTCGTCCTTGTTGGTGGTCGTTTTCGTTCTTGCTGTTCTCCTCGACTTCCACCGTGAGTAGACCCACCCGTTATCCTCCGACCTCACCCTTGGCAGCCGTCCTCTTCCCCTTCCTCCACCCCTCGTCCTCACCCTTGTACTCCTTAACGTCACCCTTGTACTCCTTAACGTCACCCTTGTACTCCTTAACGTCACCCTTGTACTCCTTAACGTCACCCTTGTACGCCTTAACGTCACCCTTGTACGCCTTAACGTCACCCTTGTACTCCTTAACGTCACCCTTGTACTCCATAACGTCACCCTTGTACTCCTTAACGTCACCCTTGTACTCCTTAACGTCACCCTTGTACTCCTTAACGTCACCCTTGTACTCCTTAACGTCACCCTTGTACTCCTTAACGTCACCCTTGTACTCCTTAACGTCACCCTTGTACTCCTTAACGTCACCCTTGTACTCCTTAACGTCACCCTTGTACTCCTTAACGTCACCCTTGTACTCCTTAACGTCACCCTTGTACTCCTTAACGTCACCCTTGTACTCCTTAACGTCACCCTTGTATTCCTTAACGTCACCCTTGTACCCCTTAACGTCACCCTTGTACACCTTAACGTCACCCTTGACCCCTACTTTGAGCTCTCAGCCTTCTTCACCCTGATTTTCATACTCACAGTTTCACCCTAGACACCCTCACCCTGACCTCATCCCCAACAAACCCTTCCCCACCCTTTCCCTCACCCTATTCCTCACTCCAACTTCAACCCTCAATCCACCGTCACACTCAACCATCCTCATCCGTCATTTTTATGCATCACCCTCACGTTTCACCCTCACTCTCGTTCTCACCCTCGTGAGTGATGAGGTGGGGAAGTGTTGGGGAAAGCAGAAGCTACATTCACCTTTTAGATCGTAGGAGCGTTTAGAAAGCTGAATGATGACTACCAGTTAGGGAGTGTAAGGTCATATCTCGCGCAAAGATGAAAT
>NC_134797.1:23906280-23911280 GCF_046742065.1 Oratosquilla oratoria
CTCTTTCACTCTCTCTCTTTTTCTCTTTCTATGACGCTTTCTCTTTAGCTTTTTTCCCTTTTTTTGTCTCTTTTCTACCACTCACTCATTCTCTCCCTTTCTCCCCTCTTTTTGTCTCTCTTTCTCTCTCTCACTTTTTCTCCTTTCCTGTCTCTATATCTGTCTGTCTGTCTATCTGTCTGTCTATCTTTCCCTCCTCTCTCTCTCTCTCTCTCTCTCTCTCTCTCTCTCTCTCTCTCTCTCTCTCTCTCTCTCTCTCTCTCTCTCTCTCTCTCTCTCTCCCTCTCCCTCTCTCTCTTTCAAATGACTAAAATCTCTTGGCGTTGGTGGGGCTGTTGATACCATTGTCAGTGACAATGAGATGCAATATTACCTCTCCATCGCTGCCGTCATAACCATATCCACTTTCTACTTCGACACGAGGACCAGACGTGACCCTTCCCTCCGAGGACCATCTCATCACCCACGCCAATCCGTCTCGCATAATGCGAGAGAGGATCTGTTACATTATACATGGTACCGAGTTCATGTACCGTTACCGTGACATATATGATATTCGTTAAACGCATAGTGGTTATGAATAAAATCGACTAAAGGGTGTTGGAAGGACACCGATGTCCGCAACTGATGTCCGCAACCGATGTCCACAACCTGTGTCCGCAACCTGTGTCCGCAACCGATGTCCGCAACCGATGTGAAATTCCTGACACCAAGAGTCGACCACCACTAACACAATCTACTCTATTTACCACTGATATCCACCATCACAATTTCACCATCTTTAACAACGTCTACACAGTCAGTATTTCCGTCTCCTACAGGATCTTTCATAACGATTATCATCATCAGCTTCATTATCATCACCACTATTGCCAACATCACCCCTTCACCACCGTGACCGCCATCACCACAACCACCACTACCACCATCATCGTTACCTTTATAAAAAAAAAAAAAAAAAAAAAAATGGTGTTAACATTAATACCAACAATCCCCACTTCTCCGCCTTGGCTACTACAACTTCCATTCTTCCTCTGCGTTTAATTCATCATTGGTATTAACACCATCATCACTGGATACCACCAATTTCACCATCACACTAAAATTAGCATTATTCTCAGTATCATTACTTCAACGAGTAACATCATCACCCAAATACCCTCACCACCGTCATCACTTCCACCACCAATTTCACCACATCTGTAACATTTTCACCACATCTGTCACCACCACGTCACGTCGGTCACATATCATTACCACTGGTCCAGAGATGACCAGGGCAGTAGTACAGTTGCTCCCCAAAGCCTTTATTGTGTGTTCGTCCTCCATTAGTGGGATTGATCTGTAATCCTCACAGATATTCCAGTTTCATTCCAGCCAAATTCCAGGCCTCATTCCGAGTTTTACCGGCCTCATTATTTGCTCCCGTGGTCCTGAAGGTTTGGGAATTCCCCTCCAGGTTAATTTTGTTTCATTATCTTCGTCTAGGTCTGCGCACTCTCTGCAATGTTTCTGACTTATATAGCAGTGTTTTTTTTTTTTTTTTTTTTCGTAGTCTTGCCATCTTCCAGATGATCTGTAGTGTTTATGTTTCTTCTTCTTTTTCTTCTTCTTCTTCTTCTTCTTCTTCTTCTTCTTCTTCTTCTTCTTCTTCTCCTTCTCGTCCTCCTTCTCCTTCTCTTTCTATATCAATACAAATTATTCTTGTCTAGGATTTATAGCTAAATAAATGAGGAGGGGCGGATGGATTAGAGGTACAGTCGTAACTTCTCAGGTCTCTATGTACGAGAAGGAGGGGGAGGGCGGCGATTGAAGCTGAAAGAAGAATACCTTAAGTAAGGACCAGAGACCTTCAGATGTGAGTGATGAGCGGGAGGGACATGGTCCTCTTCGACGTCCGTCTCCCAGGACCTCCATAAAGTTGAAAGTCTTAATACGGAGCGAAAGGAGTTAAGCGAGCAAATCCACAATAATTAACCCAATTAGGTTAAAAGAACGTCAGTAGCTAGCCCAAGTTGTTAATTTAATTTTCTTTTTCTGTTAGAAGGGTGGAATATATCCTCATTAATTTTGCAGAGGTTTTCGCGGGAAAAAATTATAAATAGATTGAATGGCGACAAGGAAAGAGGGTTGAATACTTTGTATGTTGTTCCCAATTGATGATGATGATAATGATGATGATGGTGACGTTGATAATGAGCGTGACGTTGATAAGAATGATGATGATGGTGATGTTGATGATGAACGTGACGTTGATAAGAATGATGATAATGATGATGATGGTGACGTTCATGATGATGGTGACGTAGATGATGGTGAGGGTGACGATAACTATTACTATGACATGATAGTAACGAGTGCAACAGTACCATACTACCCACGAAGCCCAAATCTAGGAAGGTAATAGTTTCCAGTCACAGGTACAGCACATAATCCAAGATATTGGTAAATCACGCATACATATGTACACACATGCAAGTAAACACACACGCACACATTTGTGCCTGAGCGTGTGCGTGTGTATGTAATGAACATCTTATATATGTATATATATATATATATATATATATATATATATATATATATTATATGTGTGTGTGTGTGTGTGTGTGTGTGTGTGTGTGTGTGTGTGTAAAACATTGTGCATACATATATGGATACCTACACAAAAGTATAATACACAAACACATGCCAGCAAATAGATAAACAAACATACGTATCTACAAAGATATGTATATGATACTTGCACACACATAAATGTATACATACATGCATAAATACATACATTCATGTATACATACATGCATATATACATATATACATACAACATACATACATGTATATATACATATAAACCTTGTACATACATACAAATATGCATACATACATGCATATATACATACATACATACACACATACATAAATGTATATGTATACTTAATGACAGATATACATACACACATACATATATGCATATACTGTATGTCTAAATGTGTATTTAATGTATGTGTTTATATACTGTATACTGTACATTTGCATGTACAGTATATGTATGTATAACTGAAAACATGTAGGCATATGGATATTATGGGTATAGTGTATGCATATACATACATGAGAATGTAGCGTATATGTAAATGGAAATGATTAGCGTATAGCATAGAGGCGCAAAACGGTTTGAGTATTCTTGAAAATGTGTATAGATACTTACTTGTAGAAATGCTGAGGAGAAAAACTGAAAGGGAATTAGAAGGTCAACGGAGTAAAATAACGAGGAGCTCAGAAACGGGCGAATAAATAACGTGTAGTATATGGATATTTGGATGAAATATATATCAAATGCACAGGGACATTATAGGAATTACTGGAGAGATGGTGGGAAAGGGTGAATGATGTAGACAAAATCATATATGAAAACAGTAAAAATTTACAAAATTGAGTAAGAAGAAAGAATTTTATTTCGGTGAAGTCGCTATGGCGTTGTTAGAATTACTGGAGAGATGGTTTGGAAAGGATAACTCTTATAGGCAAAATTATATATGAAGATCGTAAAACATAATAAATTTGAGTAAGATGAAAGAAGTTAATTTTGTTAAAGTCGCCATGGCATTGTTTGAATTACTGGAGAGATGATGGGAAATGGGAACTGATGTAGGAAAAATCATATATGAATGTAGTAAAACATCATAAACATGAGTAATAAATCCATTTTGGAGGCATAGATGTGTGATGTCGCCATGGCTGTTCAATATGCTCATAGATGGAATTATGAAAGAAGTGAATATAGAGTCAGAACAGATAAAGGTACAGATGTGGTAAAGAAAAAGAAGAAAGCGAGCTCAAACCGTATTCTCATTCTGGATGGCCAAATAGCGATGTGTCAAAAGCTCTTCAAGAATGTACAAGAGATGTAAACAGAAAATAAGGACAAGTTCACAGAAACGGTAAAGAAGATGAGCATGCGCCAGGAGGCGCCTAGCTGCGCCCGAAGCCGTCACCTTTGCCTTATGCGCTTGGACTGCTTGGGCCGTTAACAACCACCATTGAGAAACGGAAGAGTGCAGGATTCGAACCCACAACTGAGCGAATAAGAGACCAGAAGGCTTCCGATGACACCACCAGCCAACCTTGGGTGGTGAAGAATGGAGGAAACGTTAAGAAAATATCGAGTAGGGAGGAAGAAACAAAATGTAAGAAGTGTTAATGTTCAGTTAACTAAATAAAGCATTTATTAGTAAATGGAGGAATAAAAAAAACACATCTACTCTCAAAATCGAGAAAAAATTTCGGGGGCTTGAAGGGGGACATAAAGGTCGGTTTCGGCGATAGAGACTATTGATATGAGAAATTCCTTTTGATGCTTCAGACCTCTAGTATATTGACGCTGCTTTCAGACCAAATACCCAAGAGGGGAACTTCCGCTCTGCTCAACTTTGAAAATTAAGCGAACGATTTTACCAGTCCTTTGGGTCGTTGGGAACGCTCCTGTCTGAAGTCGCGCTTTATCCTGCAGAGTCGTACGATTGTAAACGTTATTAATTTTGTTTATTCATATGTATGTATATTTACTTGTTTTTATAAGTATGTGTTTAGATATATATTCGTGTGAGAATATTTATTTAATTGTTCATTAGTTTGTTCGTTCGTTTATCCTTTTATATGCATTTACATCTCGATATTCATCCATAATATTTTATCCACTTATTTATCTAATTATTTATGTATTTATTCATTCATTTATTTATCGTATCTATCTATTCTATTTGTTCATTTATTCATTCGTATATTTATTTATTAATTTTCTTTTTAGTTATCTATTTCTTTATTTTTTATTTTTCATCTTTATACATGTTTGTTTATACGTTAATTTGCCTGTCACGCATTTACTCATTTATAACTCGTTTATCACCTTGTTTATACACTTGACATCTTCGAATATGGAACCATGTTAGACTGGCAAAATAATAAAAAATAAAAAAACGAGAGAGTAGGACAATAAT
>NC_134797.1:23913780-23928780 GCF_046742065.1 Oratosquilla oratoria
AGTATCCGGGGAATTCTCTTGATTTTATTTTATTTATTAATCTATTTTATTGTATTTTATTTATTTTATTCTGCGCTCGTTCGTGTGTGTGTTTGTGTAAGGCCGTTTCTTTCGTATAATCCACCGATCTAGAAGTATTTCCCTCTACCGAAGAGAATCTCCTGTTGGAAGCCAGAATGAACACTGAACACGGAAATTTTAACACTTTTGGTTCAGAAATTCACTTTGATCAAAATCGAACGACCCACTCGTTACGTGCTGGGGCCCCACATAGGGCAAAGATATAAATTTGAAAACACAGCTGAGTCTAAAATTCGCATAGATATCCAGCTTCTCTTTTTTTGGATTTTTGTTTTATGTTTTGTATAAATTTCAAGTCCCCGAGTCGTATTTCATTTGTACCAGAAATTATCACCTTTTTCTGTATGCATTTCGTTCAACCTCTCTCCCTCCCTCTCCCACTCTCTTCCTCGCTTTCCCCCCTCTCTCTCTCTCCCTACCTCTCTCTCTCTCTCTATCCCCTCTCTCTCCCCTTCACCGTTTTCTCTCTCTCTCTTCACCTGTTTCTCTCCCTCTCTCTCTTTACACATCTACTTAACCCTCTATCTCTATCTCTACATCTACCTCTACTTCAAATTGTATTTCCTCTCCCTCTCCTTCTCCCCCCCCCTCTTCCTCCTCCTCCCTCTCCTTGAGCCCCTCCATCTCTCTCTTCCGTCATCACATCTTTTATTCATCTGACGTCATTTCCGGCTGCACCGGAGCGTCCCGTCGCTTTGTCGTCATCACCGTCGCCGTCGTCGTTGTCGCCAGTGGCTCGTCCATAGGAATCCACACCTCTCCACCCCATCCACCTTCCCCCTCCACCTCCCTCTCATCCCCTCCTTCCTCACAACCGTTATTTTTCATTTTTTCTTTCCTTTTTCTCCTTTCGCTCTTCTCTCTCTCTCTGTCTCTCTCTCTTTTTTCTTCCCTGGAGGGATTTTTTTTTTCTTTTTGCTCCCGTTTCTCTGGACCTTGTGTGTTTTTTCCATGATGTCGTCCCTTGTTTTATTGATCACTACGTCACTGAGTCATGTCACTTTTTTCTTCTCCACCTCCTCCTCCTCCTGCTCCTCCCCCTCCTCCTCCTCCTCCTCACCCTCCTCCTCCTCACCATCATCATCATCATCAATATAATCATCAATATGATTTCATCAATATCATCATCATCATCATCATCATCATCATCATCATCATCATCATCATCATCATCATCATTCTCCTCGTTCTCCTCCTACTCTCTCTACTACTCGTCTTCTTCCTCAACTTCTTCCACTTCTTCCTACACTACCTCCTCGTTCTCCACTTCCCCCTCCTCTTCCTTTTTCCTCTCCTCTTTCTCCTCCTCCCCTTTTATTCTCCTTTCTCAATTTTTTTTCTCTTCCTTCGCCTCCTCATCCTTTTCCTCCTCCCCTTTATCCTCGTCTCCCCTACTTAATCCTCCTCGTTCTCTTCTACCTCTTCCTCCTTCTTCTCCTTGTCTTTCTTGTCCTCCACCGCCAGCCTCGTCTCCACTCTGTCCTCTATACCGTCATTCTCCTCATCTTCCTTCCTCCTCTTCCTATTTCACTACTTCCTTTCTTTCCTCCACTTCCTCCTCTAATTAAACCACCTCTCCTCTTTTACCTTCGCCATTTTCTCCTCCTCTTTCACTACCTCTTCCTTGTTTATCACCTCCTCTCTCTTCACCACTTCTCTCCCTCTAATTCCTTCTTATTCTACTCCTCCTCATCTCTCCCTCTCCTCCTCGTCGTTACCTCCTCCTCTCTCTCTTACTCCCCCCCCTCCTCCTCATCATTACCTCCTCCTCCTACTACTCCTCGTGGTACTCGACCCTCGAGGCTTTGTGTCCGGGACTTTGTCTCGACCCCCCCCCTCCCCCGGAGAACGCCACACGCATTCGCGCACGCACGCAAACAAGTACGAGGGGAGGGTAGATGAAGAGACGAGGAGGGAGGAGGAAGAAGAGGAGGTAGAGGGTGAAGGAGGAGACCAAGGAAGATGTTAGGATGCGGGATCGAACAAGGAATGGAAGAGGAGGGGGAAGAGGACATAGAAGGTAGAGGAAGAAGAGGAGGAGGGGGAAAAGTAGATAAAATAAAGATGCAGCGATGGATGAAGAGGTAGAAAGTAGAGGCAAGAGAGAAAAGATAAAGGGAAAAAATCGAAGGAGGATGCAGGGGTGGGAAAATAAAAGGTGGAAGAGGAAGAGGAAGAGGAGGAAGAAGAACGTAAGAGGAGGAAAATGAACTCTTGAAGAACCTTTAAGAAAGGGTCTTCGCCGAGAGGTCTTCTGTGTCCACCGAAATCAGCCACCGTTCGTCCCTAACTTCCATATTTCGCCGTAACACAATCTTCAGGGGATCCATACACAATAAACATTTATTGACAATACTTGTCACTAGCGACCATATCGAGTTGATAACTAATATCTTAGAAAGACGCCTAGATATTGAAACCACGAGGAACGTTACAGCTGTCAGTAATACTGGTATTAGTAATGCCGTTATATTCAATGAATAATGAATATGTGAGAACTCCTTAAATAGCCAGACGTTTATCATTGTTTAATATACACATATCGTCGAAACCAAATCCTTAAAGCTGAAGAGGAGTCTTCTGCGTTACATTGCCATGTCTCGTATCGATTATTGAACAAAGGAATCCTTGTGGCACTCAAAATACTCTTTATTACACTGCTGTGTGGTGAAATGCAAGTTCTTGGTGCAAATTAACAGAACCAAAACATGCTACATATATATATATATACATATATATATATATATATATATATATGTATATATATATATATATATATATATATATATATATATATATGTAGATGCACCCACACACACACACACACACGCACACACACACACACACACACATATATATATATATATATATATATATATATATGTATATATATTTAGATACACACACAAATATATATATATATACATTCTGACAAGTTGATGATGAAAAAGCATAGAGCGAAACCGGTCAGGAATAAACTCAGGAACTCAGAACTAGACCCGTGACTTCTTTTTCCACCTTCATATATATATATATATATATATATATATATATGTGTGTGTGTGTGTGTGTGTGTGTGTGTGTGTGTGTGTGTGTGTGTGTGTGTTTCTTTTTTCTCTTTTCTCTTTTTGGGAGGATCGTTTGCCATCACCCCCACACCCACAAGTATGATGATAATAAATCAAGAGTCAAAAATCTCTTTGACATTTTTGGGAGCGGATAAGAAAGCCAGAAGAATTATATCCCTCTTTTTTTGAGTATAAGAAAAACTGAGACAGATCGGACGTGAAATGAAATTATGTTTAAGAAGAAATCATGAAGTGAAGCAGAAATACAGAAGGAGGCGATGGAAGGAATAGATGGATACAAGAGTGAAAAAAGAAAAGAAAAGGAAAAAGAAATTGAAATAGAGGTGGAAATAGAATAAAGATAAAAGCTGTAGAGAGACATAAATAGAAGGGGTGAAAATAGAAGACGAAAACAAACAATGACTAAGGAAATGCGAAGACAAAGAATAATATGAAAGAAAATAATGCAAGGAAGAAGAGGACAAAGTCAAAGTAAAAGACGACGAAGACAGTGAGGGCAGATTAGAAGACGACGAAGTCGAAGTAGAAGACGAAGTTGAAGAAGAAGACGAGGACGAAGAAGAGGAAGAAGACGAAGACGAAGACGAAGAATAATACGAAAGAAATAATGCGAGATCGAAGAGGACGAAGACAAAGTAAAACACGATGAAAACAAGCTAAAACCCGATGAGGCCAAAGTAGAAGACGCCGAAGTCGAGGAAGAAGACAAGAACGAATTAGAAGACGAAGTCGAAGAAGAACTCGAGGACAAAGAAGACGAAGAAGGGGTGGCTGGAGAAGAGGAAGCGTGTTGCGTTCTTCAGCCGTCGTGGAACGGGAGGAAAAGGCGGAGACAAAGGGGCTGGGGGTGCCAACTTAAGTGATGGAGATGGTGGTGGAGATGGTGGTGGTGGTGGTGGTGGTGGTGGTGGTGGTGGTGGTGGTGATGGTGGCGGCGTGCTTCGGGTCTTGGAGGAGATAAACCGGTGTGGGAAGGGGGGAGGGGGGCGAGAAGTGGTGAGGGTGATTCTGACAGTGTTGACGATGATGGTGGAGGTGTGGGAGAGGTGATGATGCTGATGGTGGTCGTCATTGTCGTCGTCGTCGTGGCGATGGTGGTTGTGATAGTAGTTGTGATGTTTTTAACGAAAGTGAGGTTGTTAACGGTGATGATGGTGATGAAGATGACGTGGTTGTGTATGGAAATGATGGTGATGAGGTTGATCATGGAAGTGGTGATGAGGCTGATCATGGAAGTGGTGATGATGATGATGAAATGAGGTCGGTGGCGATGATATTGGCAGTCAAAACAGTAATGAAATAATGATGTTAGCTAAGCGTGGTGACAAAGACGAGGATGTTGTTATGACGATGACGAGTGTGATGATATGGAAGTTGGTAACTTTAAAGTTAATAATGAAAAATTCTAAGTAAGAGCAACATTTTCATGACATATTAGCTGACATCTTCAAGATAATTGCAATGGAGTCGAAGTTGACAATCTCAGCACATTCGTAACTATGGTAACGAAAATTTTGATTTTGAATTTGATTTTGAATTTGCGTCAAATGACAACGGAATGAATAGACAGAAGGGAGAAGAGGAGGACGACGAGGAGGAGGAGGAGGAGGCAAAGGACGAGGGAAGAGGAGGAGGAAGAGGGTAAAAAAGGAGGAGAATGAGATCGTCATAACCTTATAATGTAGAAAAAGGAAGACATGACTGAGAATGGAATGGAGAGGTTGAAGCTGGTGAAGAAGGAGAAAGAGGAAGAGGATGAGAAGGGAGAGGAGGAATAAGAAGAGAAACAGAAAAATGAAAACAGGCAATAATGAAAGGTAGAAAGGAATGTAGGATGAAGAAATATGGAAAAGACGAAAGAAATGTAGAGAAAAAGAGAAATAGAAGATAGAAATGCAAAAGTTAAAGAATAGAAAAGAAGAATAAAGAGCGAAAAAAGAGGAAATGGAAGACTAAAGATAAAAACAGATCATTAAGAGGAAGAGGATTGGATTTGTAAGGAAGAATAGGAGAAGGAAAAAAAGGAGATGGAGAATGAGGAGGCGAAAAACTAAGACGATGAAAATTAATCACAGAAAAAGACGAAAGTACAGATGAAGTAGGAGGAGGAGGAGAGGAAGAAAGTAGGGGGGGGAAGGTCCCAAGGAGATAGAGATCTGAAGACGTAGGGACAGCTTACAAAGAGGAGGAGGAAGAGGAGGAAGGGGGGGACGGGGGAACGAGGAGGAGGAAGAGAAACACATCCAAAGGAGATATAGAGCCCTGAAGACATGCGGACAGATTACAAGCACGAGGAGGAGGAGGTGTGGTAGGAGGGCAGAAGGAAGAGGAGGAGGTAGTAGAGGAAAGGGAGGAGGAAAAGAAGGACATAGTGAAGGAGGAGGAAGAAGAGAAAAAAGAAGAAGGAAAGGAGCATAAAGAGAAGGAAGAGAAAGGGGAGGAGGAAGAGGAGTGGAGGAGGAGGAGGAAGAGAAGAAAGAAGAAGGAAAAGAGCATAAAGAGGAGAAGGAAGAGGAAGGGGAGGATGAAGAGGAGGAGAAGTAAGAGGAAGGAGAGTATAAAGAGGAGGAGGAAGAAGAAGATGAGAAAAAGAAGAAAAGGAGAATGAAGGGGAGGAGAAGTAAGAGGAAGTGGAGTATGAAAAGGAGGAGGAAGAAGAGAAAGAAGAAGAAAAGGAGGATGAAGAGGAGAGCGAAGAGGAAGGGGAGGATGAAAAGGAGGAGAAGGAAGAGGTAGTGGAGGAAATAGAGAGAAACTATGAAAAGGGAGAGGGACGGTGCTGTTGGAAGGTGAAGAAGGAGAGAAATGCTCGAATGAGTAAGGAGGGGGAGAAATGGGAGAGGATTGGAGTGGGGAGGAGAAGAGGGGGGAAGTGTCCACGTAGGAACCCTGTGGCCCATGAAAGTGGGGAGAGGAATGAAGAAAGAGAGAGAGAGAGAGAAGAACGGAGTAGGAAAGGGAAGAGGAGGGAATGAAGGAGTGGGATGGATATAACGAATAAGAGGAAGAGAAGAGAAGAGAGAGAGAGAGAGAGAGAGAGAAGAACGGAGTAGGAAAGGGGAAGAGGAGGGAGTGAAGGAGTGGGATGGATAGAATGAATTAGAGGGAGAGAGAGAGAGAGAAGAACGGAGTAGGAAAGGGGAAGAGGAGGGAGTGAAGGAGTGGGATAGATAAAACGAATTAGAGAGAGAGAGAAAGAGAGAGAGAGAGAGAGAGAGAGAGAGAGAGAGAGAGAGAGAGAGAAGAACGGAGTAGGAAAGGGGAAGAGGAGGGAGTGAAGAAGTGGGATGGATAAAACGAATTAGAGGGAGAGAGAGAGAGAGAGAGAGAGAGAGAGAGAGAGAGAGAGAGAGAGAGAGAGAGAGAGAGAGAGAGAGAGGGCGAAGAGGGAATCAGGTAGAAAGATGGATGAGGGAGAGGAACGGAGAAGAAGAAACGGAGGGGAAGAAATCGTTTCTCCTTTGTCAGAAAACAAAATTTCTTAAAGAATGTCAGCGTTCTGGAGGTGTTAAGAAAATGTAAGAGAGTCCAGAACAAAAATGAAAGAGAGGGTAGAAGTTGGTAACATTCAAGGAGAAGAACAAAAATAGACAAGAATGGTACAAGGAGAACAAGAAAGGTACAAGTATACACAAGCAAAAGGAAAAAAATTGGAAAAATAAATGAAAATAAAAAGAAGGAAATAGATGAAGAGTAAAGAGGAAGAAAGGAGGAAGGAAGATGGTATGGGAGGACAAGATGCAGAGCAAGGAATTCGAAAGGAACATGGAGTTACATGGAGGACTAACGAACAACAACAAATCTATTGGTTCTTACAAGGTTGTTCTGGTACTTTATTATTATTATTTTTGTTGTTGTTATTATCATTATTATCCTTTATTATTCTTCTTCTTCTTCTTCTTCTTCTTCTTCTTCTTCTTCTTCTTCTTCTTCTTCTTCTTCTTCTTCTTCTCCTCTTTCAACAACAACAACTTATCTATAGCTAAATAACTCTAGTCGGGGGATTTGTTGCTAAGTAGAATTTGACCCTTTTTTCTATGCCTCTACAGTGGAAACCGATGACGTTGGATGATAGACCATTCCATATATCAACAACGCGATTGAAGAAAGAGTATTTTGCCACGTTTTTTTGATATCGTTTTCCTACAATTTTTATTTGGGAGGACAAGGAATTACAAAGATGAAGAGGCGTACAGGGAAGGAACAAGGAGATATGGAATCTTACAGGGACGAACTAGGAAGACTACAGGAAGAACAAGGAAGACAAAAAAGGAAGAATAGGAAGATAGGAGGAGAGAAATGGGAATGTAACAAAAGAAGAAGACAAAACGGTCGCAAGGAAAGTGGAGATTTGGGAATCTGGAAAGGAAGATTGAGGAACAAGGATAGTGGCAACAGAAATACAAAGGAAGCCATGACAGAGAAGTACGAGGGAGGAAGTAGGAGTGATTGGGTAGATGACAAGGAGGCACAAGGAGGAGGAAAGAAGAATTAGTAAAGAATGGTGAAGATGCAGGAGTGATTAGGAAGTCCAAAAGGAAGAATAAAAAGATGACAATAAACGGAAAACTTAGGCAAAGGACATAAAAAATGAAGAACGAGGATGATGAGGACAACATGAAAAGACAAGGGCACACACGGGGTGACCTTGGAAAAGAAAATGAAATATAAGACAAGGGAGAAGGGATAGCTAACAAGGAAGAAAAAAGAAAATAAAAAAAAGAAGACCCAAAAAGGGGCAGGAGGAAATTTAGGAGCACTGAGCAGGAGGAGCAAGGAGAAAAAGAAGAAGAAAAAGAAGAAGAGGAAGAAGAAGAAGAAGAAGAAGAAGAAGGATAAAAAGAAGAAGAAGAAGAAGAAGAATAGGAAGAAGGAGAAGAAGAAGAAGAATAGGAAGAAGAAGAATAGGAAGAAGAAAAAGAAGAGGAAGAAGAAGAAGAGGAAGAAGAAGAGGAAGAAGAAGAAGAAGAAGAAGAAATGCAGAAGTTGAGCGAAGGGACTGAATAAAGATAGAAAGGAAACGGAAATAGGTGAAAAAAAATGATACAAAAAAAAGAGAGAAAAGTTAGAGCGGAAGATGAAGCGCACCAAGTAGTAAGAGTAAGAGAAGAAGAAAGAGAGGAGGAGGAGGAGAAGGAGGAAGTACTTCGGGGAAAACGTTCTGAGAAAGTTGAAAGAAGAGGAGCGGAAATTCAAGAGGGATGGAGGTCGACTGGAGACGAAGGAAAAGAGAAATAAAAAAAAGAGCTACGGTGGAGAGACGAGAAAAGAGGGAGATGTAGGGAGCGACGAGACTAAAAAGAGCGACGAGAAGAGAGAGCGGCGAGAAGAAGAGAGAGCGACGAGAAGAGAGAGCGACGAGAAGAAGAGAGAGCGACGAGGAGTGAGAGAGCGATAAGGAGTGACGAGAAGAGAGAACAATGCCATGAAGAGAGAGAGATGATTAGAGAGATAGCGGCAAGAAGAAGAAAGAGAGTAGCGAGAAGATAGAGAGCGACGAGAAGAAGAGAGACCCACGAGAAGAGAGAACGACAAGAAGAAAATAGAGAGATGATAAGAGATAGAGAGAATAGAATGTAATGAGGAAAAGAAAATGGAAGAAAAATATATACATACACGACAGATAGACAGGAATACAATAAGAAAAAATGGTAAAGAAGGATTAGAAAAATATATACATACACGACAGATAGACAGGAATACAATAAGAAAAAATGGTAAAGAAGGATTAGAAAAATAAATAATAAAGAAGAATGAGAAACGTGAGGAGAAGCAAGGGAAAGCGAATTTATGTGTGTAAATAGAGGGGCCCAGCGCACTAACGGTAAACATAAAGAAACAAATAAAGACAGAAATATAGAACGAAAGAAGAAGGAGAGAGAAAGGAATTGGAAGGTCGAAAGGGATGACAAAAAGAAAGTGAAGACAATCGAGGAAAGGAAATACAATGGGAAGAATGGGAAAAGGAAGGAGGAGGAAGATAAATGAAGAGGAGGAGGAGGAAGAACAATGAAGAGGAGGAGGAAGAAGAATGAAGAGGAGGAGGAAGAAGAATGAAGAGGAGGAGGGTGAAGAGACACGAAGGAGAGGAAAAGAGAGGAGGAAGATGGAGAGGAGTTGAAGGAGGACAGGGAAGAAAAGGAACAGGAAGATGAAAGAAATGGCAACAGAAGGAAGCGAAAGAAGAGGAGACGAAGAAGTAAAAACAATAAAAGAAATAAAAGAAGAAAATCTATGAGAAGGAACAACTGGGTCAAAGAACCAGAGGAAGAAGAAGAAGAAGAAAGAGGAAGCAGAAGATAAAAAAAGAAGACGAAAATATAAAAGTAAGAAAAAAGAATAAATAAATATAGGGGGAGGGAGAAACAGAGGAGGAGGAGGAGGAAAAGCGAGGAAGAAGAAAAAGAGGAGAATAAATAGGAAGAGGAAGAAGAGGAGGACAAACAGAGAGGACGAGGAAGAGGAAAAGAGAAAAATAGAAAGAGGATGAAAAAGAGAGAAGAGAATGAGGAAGAAAGAAGAGGAGGATAAACAGAAAGGAAGAGAAAGAAGAGGAAGAGAAACAGAGAGGATTAGGAAGAGGAGTAGGATAAATAGAGAGGAAGAGGAAAAAGAGGAAGTAGAGGGAGGATAAGGAGGAGAAAAAGAAGAGGAGGAAGAAGAGGAGATTGAGGTACAGAGGGGATTAGGAAGAGGAGGAGAAAGTAGAGGGAGGATAAGGAGGAGAAAAAAGAAGAGGAAGAAGAGGAGATTGAGGTACAGAGGGGATTAGGAAAAGGAGGAGGAAGTAGAGGGAGAAAAAAGAAGAGGAGGAGGAAGAAGAGGAGATTGAGATACAGAGGGGATTAGGAAGAGTAGGAGGAAGAGGAGAGAGGATAAGGAGGAAAAAAAAGAAGAGGAGGAGGAAGAAGAGGAGATTGAGGTACAGAGGGGATTAGGAAGAGGAGGAGGAAGAAGAGAGAGGAGGAGCAGGAGGAGGAGGAGATTGAGGTACAGAGGGAATTAGGAAGAGGAGGAGGAAGTAGAGGGAGGATAAGGAGGAGAAAAAAGAAGAGGAGGAAGAAGAGGAGATTGAGGTACAGAGGGGATTAGGAAGAGGAGGAGGAAGTAGAGAGAGGAGGAGGAAGAAGAGAGAGGAGGAGGAGGAGGAGGAAGTAGAGGGAGGAGAAGAAGAGGAGGAGGAAGAAGAGGAGATTGAGATACAGAGGGGATTAGGAAGGGGAGAGAGGAGGAGGAGAACGAGGAATGACTTCATAGTGAGTAAGAGCTCAACCGGAATATGAAATGGATTGTTGAAGTGTCTGGGTGGAGAGGGATTTGTGTGGAGCGTATGGAGGAGAGGATGTGGAAGAGGGATTTGTGTGGAGCGTATGGAGGAGAGGATGTGGAAGAAGCACCAGCTTCATAGAGCGTCTGTGGCTGGCGAGGCTCAAGGAGGGACGTAATGGATTCCTGTAAAGGGTGACCTCCGAAGGACGACCTGGGGAAAAAAAGAACCTCGGCTTCTTGCAACAGAAAAAAAAAAGACAGGAAGATTTCGTGGACGAGATTGAGGAAGTATAAAAGGGAGAGGGGGAGGGAGAAGAGAAGGAGGAAGGAGGGATAGAGAGAGGGAAAGAGAGAGAGAGAGAAGAGATAAGAGAGAACGGGAGGGAAAGAGAAAGAGACGAGAGAGAGAGAGAAGGATAGGGAGAGGGGAAGGGAGAGAGAGAGGGAGAACGGAAGGGAGAGAGAAAGAGACGGGAGAGAGAGAGAAGGACAGGGAGAGGGGACGGGAGAGAGAGAGAACGGGAGGGAGAGAGAAAGAGACGAGAGAGAGAGAGAGAAGGATAGGGAGAGGGGAAGGGAGAGAAAGAGATGGAGAGGGATGGAAAGAGGGAGAGTGGGAGAGAGAGGGAGAGTGGGAGAGAGAAAGGGGGGAGGGGAGGGGGGCAAGGAAAGAGACAAGACTTGGCTTCCCCCATGGCCTCAGCTATAACAAAAAGAATAATATTGATAATAAATAAGTAAATAGATTAACTAATTGATAAATAAATGAATAAACATGTAGATAAAGTGAAAATAAAAAATGCAAAAAAAGATAAAATAAGAATTAAAAAGATGATTAAATAAATAAATGATAATGATTAAATAAATAAATAGATAACTCGTAATGTACATCACCTTCTTTAAAAAAAAAATAATAATAATAATAATAATTAAGAAGGCTCTTGTCCGGAGAGGAAGTGATGGAGGAGGAGGAGGAGGAGGAGGAGGAGGAGGAGGAAGAGGAAGAGGCTTTTGGGTCCTGGAGGTGGAGGAACTCACGAGGAGAAGAAGAAATGAATGAAGAAGTAACAGCGGGAGCAAGGAAGACGTGTATCAGTATGTTTGCCCGTGACCACTGCAGGACCACCGGCCTAACCTATAAGGAAAGGTACAACCTCTGTACGTCACCTCGGTGGTTTCGTCCGGTTTGGTAGTGTGTGGATGGTACAGTCCCTTTAAGAAGTCTGTCAACGGTCTTATGATTTTCATTTTGTATATGAATATGAAAGTGTATAGTTATATGTAAATGTACATGTACAGTATATGTGTATGTATATATATATATATATGTGTGTGTGTGTGTATGTGTGTATGTACATGTATATGTATATATGTACAGTATATGCACATATGCATATGTTAATATGGATATGTGTACATGTATATGTATATACAGTGAATGTTTATGTGTATGCACTGTATATCTACATGCTTATATATATATATATATATATATAATATATATATATATACATATATATATTATACATGTATCTATGTGTATACATAATTTATAGATTATGTATATGTACTCTGGCATATTGTCAAACTTTATGTATACGAGAAAACACCTTACATTTTAAAGTTAATCCCCTCCAGGGATAACAAAAAGTATTTTGTAGTAAATGAAATCTCTACATACTGGAAACTAAGCTCAGGAGTACTGAAGTACTTTTAAACGTGACTCCACAGGACGTATAAATGTTGCCGTGAGAATTAATTTCTTTCTCTCTCCTTATCTCTATCTCTTCCCCTCAACCTATCTCTATCTCTATATATTTCCCTCTCCTATCTCTATATCCTTCTCTTTCCCTTTCCTTATCTCTAGCTCTATATATGTTTCTCGTTCATTATCTCTATCTCTTTCCCTCTCCCAATCTCTACCTTTTTCCCTCTCCACCTATCTCTATCTTTATCTCTCCCTCTTCCTACCTCCCATCCGTCTCCAAATTTTTCTATTCATTTGCTTGTTTGTCTATTTATGTATTCATTTATTTGTATATTCATTTATCCATTTATTTATTCTTTCATTTATCTATTAACATATTTTTACATAGTAATTGATATACTATTTATCTATCTAATTGCGTGTGTGCATGTGTGTGTGTTTGTGTGTGTGTGTGTGTGTATACATACAATATATGTATATATATATATATATATATAGATATATATATATATATATATATATATATATATATATGTATGTATATATGACGTAAGTGGGAGTAGGAAACACAGGAGTCTTAGTCTGAGTTTTTTTAGGAATACAGAAGGAGGAAAATGGTTAAGATAAAGAGGGAAAAGGGGATGGTAACTTGGAAGGGATAGGAAGGAGAGATGAAGGGAATAGGGAAGGGATAGGAAAGGGAAATGAAGAGAAAGAAGGTAAGGAAGGATAAGAACGCAAAGCCGAAGACAATGAAGCGAGTTGATAGATAGATAGATAGACAGAAAGATAGAGACAGATAGAGAGATATAGATAGAGAGATAGAGATTGAAAGATAGAAGGAGGATAGGGTCAGAAAGCTGTTTTGTTATTGAATGGAAGAGAGGGCTTAGGAAGGGAGAGGGGATGGCGAGGGGAGAGAGGAAGGGGAGAGGGAGGGAGGGAGGGAGGGGATGGCGAGGGGAGAGAGGAAGGGAGGGAGGGAGGGAGGGAGGGAGGGGAGGAATTTGAGTGGAACGTCCACAATGAACTATTGGGTCCCCTCAAGGTTACGACCTGGAATGCAAATCAGGAATTAATGAAGTGAGGAAAGTACCGAATAAGCATAAGAAAAGGGAGAAATGTTCGCCCATGTTTGGAACTGCAAGAGATTTTTTTTTTTTTTTTTTTTTTTTGTAAACGGAAGGGAAACAAATAAGGAGAAAGATATTTTTCTATTTTTTTTTTATTTTTTTTTTTTTTTTTATTCCCGAAGATCTAACAAAGACAGATTGTCTATGGTCAGGTCAGGTCAGGTCAGGTCGGGGTTTCGGGGAAAAAATAAAACGAGAAAATAGTAGTGTGCAGAACCGCTGAACAAGCAGGAAATGGAGGAGATCACTGTTGGAGGGTTGGAGATGGAGGGGTAGATAGTGGAAGAGAAAGGAGAGAGTGGAGTGGAAGTTCCACAGACCCTCTCTGTTGATCCGCGGAACAAGTTGTTACACTCCCAGTGTGGGCGAGCGTGAGAGGGGGGGGGGGGCTAGGCCGAGAGTTTAGAGTACACAGTCTAAGTCCCAAATATCTCAGACTTTGTTCTAAGCCTCGGACATTATTTTATTTTCGCGTTCTTGTTTCTTCGCGTCTCCTTTCTTCAACATAGTTCCAAATGTCTTCAGCTTTATTCTAAACCTCGGACTTTATTTTTGTATTTGTGTTTTGTTCTTTTCTCCTTTCTCTCCCCCCCCCCGCCCCCAAGACACTTACTCGAAGCAGTCTAGAATTGGTCCATCAACGAAAGATAAAGCTACTACCATGACCTCGATTAGGGCAGTCTCTGCTTTCAGGAGGCTAGGACGGTGCCCCTCACAGAAGGCTTTGTAGCGTGGAATTTACGTACCATGCCCTTGGTTCAACCTCGCCGGTGGCAGGATTCGAACCGCCCTCACCTCGACCTTCGTCGCAAGTAACGACGCTCTAACCCGATCAGCCAGCAAGATTCCTTGATATAATGTACTTGAAGTCGATGTTCCCAGAGCTGACTAAAATTGCCTGGTCTCAGAGGGGACATTAACGTAAAGTCATGAACCCACAGAGATTTCTTCCCTGGAGAGAAGACACCCAAAAATGAACGAAATCTTCTGGTAACAGGACGAAGAAAAAATAAATCAATTGAATAATCTGAAATGAAGGAATATATCAAGTTAATAAAAGAAATTGAGCTCATCTAAAGAAAATAAATGGACTCAACTGAGATGACTTAATCGACTGAACTGAAGTAGTGAACTGAAAATAAAGACAAAGAGAATGAGAGAGTCGAACTGAAGTGACTAAATGGACTGAAATTAACCAACTGAAAGAACTAGAATTAAAGACTTGAAATATGTGAACTGAAAAAGTGTGAATAGATAAAGACCGTAAATGAAACAAAAAAATGTAGATAAGACACAGAAAGAGAAAGATATATATATATATATATATATATATATATATATATATATATAGAGAGAGAGAGAGAGAGAGAGAGAGAGAGAGAGAGAGAGAGAGAGAGAAAGAGAGAGAGAGAGGGGAGAAAAAAGGGGTGTGAGAGGAAGGAAACTTAAGTTGGGGAGTAAGGGAGGTCGTGGGGAGGTCAAGAGGAAGGAGAAGAAAAATGTGAGGAGTGTAGGGGCGAGGGGAGGAGGAGGAGGAGGAGGAGGAGCAGCGTGGGGGGTTCCTGCAGGGGGTGATGTGTAGACACTTGAGAACGCGATGCCACACTCGTGCTGTCGGCGGAGCAGCAAGAAGTGTGAGAGATGACGAGAAAACATGGGGGGCGAGATTATACAAGCTCTGGGGCACGACGGGGATGCAGGAGGAGGAGGAGGAGGAGGG
>NC_134797.1:23933780-23958780 GCF_046742065.1 Oratosquilla oratoria
GGTGTGAGGAGAGAAGTGAAGAAGAGTTAAAAGAGAGAGGAAGAGAGCAAAATAGAATAGAAAAAAGGAACCAAGAGGAGAGGAGAAGAGGAAGAGGAACGAGGAAGAGAGAAAAAGGGAAAGAGTAACCACGAAGAGAGAGGAAAAGAAGAGGACCCCAAAGAAATCTAAATAGAGAGGAGTGAGGATTTCCAGGGAAAGGAGAAGAAAAAGAGGAGCTAACAAGTGATAGAAAGGAGAGAAGAGAGAAGAAAGGAAGAGAGGAGGGTAGAGAGACGAAGGTCTGGGTATTAAGGTTACCTTTACTAAAGGTTCATAGGACTAAGGCCTTCACATCAAAGGGTACAAAGAGCAGCTGAAGGGGGGGAAGTTTGGGTAAACAAAGGCTATTTTGTGCGTCGCTCGATTACCCAAGGTCATGAGGGGCAAATGAGTGATACTTTTGCTCTGACCCTGAAAAGTTTCAGAGACCACCAAAGGTCAGCTTAGGTCACAATTCATAGGGATTCGGTCGTCGTGTGCACTGGCCTTGTTTAGCGCTCAAGTAATGGGATTATCCGTGTGAAACCAGGCGAGGTGGAAATGTACAGTATTAAGGGAATGGGTGAAGAGGAGAAGGAGGAGGAGGAGGAGGTGGTGGTGATGTAAGAGGAGGAGGTGGTGGAGGTGGAGATTACACAGAAAAGCTTAATTCGCTGCGTATGGTGCAGAGGACATGAATCGAGGCAAAGTGTGTGTATGTAGAGTTGGTAGGGGGGAGTTTCTGAGGTTGTATAGGAGAGGATTATATAAAACACAAACTTACATTCCCTTATTAATAACGGTGTATAGAAAGTCCCTGTTACAACAGTGAGGTCTGTACACTTGCAAAATTACGCACGTAACCTCTCCATCGGGTCCCAGTTGATCTCTGTATAATAAATGTCTCTTCTTGATTTGTACATGTGAAAGACATATGCAGTGCTCACAATTAGGCTTCCTAACAAAGCGAAGCACCCAGGACCTCATCTGTTGTTTTGGTGACGTCATTATAGCATCCTTTTGATGCCCTCTTGTTAAAGAGAAAGAGAGAGAGGGAGAGAGAGATAGTTATATGTGTTGGAGATGGGAGTACTATTGGTGGAGATGTGGGAGGTGGGAGTGATGGTGTTTGTGGAGATACTGGAGAAACAGGGGCTATGGGGAAGACAAGATGAGGGTGGAGATGGGATGATCAGGGATCAATGGAAATATGGAGATGATGGGTTGCCATGAGGAGGATGGGAAATGATGAGGAACAGATGAGACAAGATTGGGTATGGGTGCGAAGGACAACGGGGGTGGTCGGGTTAGGATTGGGCTTGGGTGAGTACGGTAGATAATGTATGGATTGCTGGGATTGTGTGCAGCGGGATAGGCGTCATGATGGAGCGGCAAAGGAAAATGTCAAGTTTAATGCGAGGCCATGCAGGGCGAACAACGAGCGAGACAATTGCTGTTTTAAGCCTAAAGTGGTCGTTCCCAAAATGGGCTTTGCTGCTTACCATCGGGTGATGGAAAGGTCCACAAGGATTGGCGAGGAAAAGGGGGACCAGATGGATGGCATTAAAAGACGTGAATCTATTCATTAATTTATTCATCTGTTCAGCTTATCTATCTTAATCGGCTCAGTCACTCATGTATATTTTTCAATTTATTTATTTGTCTATTTATTCATTTACTTATTCATCTATTTACTTGTTTATCTATTAATTGATTTTATGTATCTATATACTTATTTGTTTATTTACTTGTTCATTTTGCTCAATCTAAATCATTAATATAGATTATAATCTACAGAGAATAAGAGTAACATAGTATACACGCTACCACTGCCCTACATCCCATTGAAATTGTGTAAAGACAATGTAGTTTCAGATTAGATGTAGAATTACTGTTTATTAGCTAAAGACGTGAATTTTGTTTTCTAAGATTCATTTGTGAAATGCATATGTTTGTTTATGATGCTAGATTAGTCGGTTTGAACTCAGACTTTCTACCACAAAAGAAACGTGGGCGGGTGTGGAAGGGGGGAGAAGTAAGTCAGGGGGGAGGGACCTTACGACCTGGAAGTAGAGCAAACAACAACGCGGAAAAGTCGTGGAACGCTTCGACCCAAAGAGAAAGAAAGAAAACGGTGACGAGGAGGCGCGCGTGCGGCCTTGTGCATGTCCGCTTGTGGAAGCTCGCAGCTGCTTCGCATCATCATCACCCGCCGGTCGTCTCCGTGTCCAGACAACATAACTAGCAACCGACATGACACTCTCCCCCGTCATTGACACCGCAGCCTGGCACTCATTGCCGTGATGAGGCGACACGTATGAAGGAAGCTATGATGATCGCTTCTGAAGGGTGGTGGCGGTATTGGTGGTGGTGGTGGTGGTGGTGGTGGTGGTGGAAATGATGGCGACGGAGATGGTGGTAGTTGTGGTGGCCGTAGTGGTGTTGATGATGGTGGTGGTGGTAATGGTGATGGTGGTAATGGTGATGGTAGTCGTGGTAGTTATGATAGTAATGGTTGTTGTAGTGATTGTGGTGCAGGTAGAGGAGGAGGAGAAAGAGGAGGTAAAGGAGGTGGAGGAGGAGGAGGAAGGAAGAAGCTATTTGGAATGGCCCTTTGCCAAAACAAATGATCCGTTTTAATGTTTACACATGAATGCGTATGATCATTCAAGAATCCAAGCAGTCACATATACAAGCCCAATGTCAGCTTTCTCCTCCTCCTTGATGAAGCAAAGAGTTGATCCCCATTTACTCCGTTCTGATGCCCTTTTTAAATCTTTCTTTTTCCACCCCCTCGACTAAACTTCTTTGGGAAAATATTGTCCCCCAAAACAGAAACACTGGTTGTTTCCTGCAAAATACTACTTAAAAAAAAAAAAAAAAAAAAAAAAAAAAAAATCTACAGAAATTGCCAACCACACTACGATTCGTATAAGTAAAGTGTATTATGCGTCTTGTAGGAGACTGCTTGCTTGTCTCATGATAGGATTAGCGTCGTCATGTTCCAATAATGCTTCTCATTACATCGTCATGTATCCTTCCCCATATTGGAAATACGCTTAGTAACGGAAACTTTTTCGTCTGACGGCAGTGTGCTTCGTTATCGAAGTTAAAAAGTACCTTTTGAACTCCACTAATCTTGTTTGGTTGCCTCAACTTTTTTTTAATGTTATCCCTCTGCTAATTGCATGCGCACTGATCCTCCAAGATAAAAGACGAATTTTGACCCTGTATTCTGTGATCTATTGATCAAATAGATTTGAATCAGTCCCATATGTTTACATAGATATATATCAGATCACACACATACAAACACTCGCACACACACACACACACACACACACACACACACACACACACACACACACACACACACACACACACACACACACACACACACACACAATAAGTAAATAAAATAAAGCCAGCTATGATAACTTGGAGAGTAAAAGACAGGACCCCACGAGTATTGCTCCTTTCCTGTATACTACAATTAGGTAAATACACAGCAAGTGTGCAACATACATGAGCGATCACTGACTGCCTCCCCTCTCTCTCTCTCTATTTAATACACACACACACATATATATACATATATATATATATATACATATATATGTATATATATATATGTATATATATGTATATATATATATATATATATATATGTATATATATATGTATGTATGTATGTATGAATTTTTTAACAACCACAATGCACTTTAATTCTAAGCCATCAAAGGCCGACATGCAGAAAGTGAAACGTGGTACTGCCAAGGACTCGAACCCAGCAACCACATGACAATTGCCGTAGTAACTTACCAACTAGGCTTAGAATTAACGTGCATTATGGTTGTTAAAATGTATCTCTAATCACTTGGAACCCATTCAGTGTTGTACATATATATATAATATATATATGTGTGTATGTATATATATATATATATATACACACATGTGTGTGTGGGGAGCGGAGAATATTGAACACAGAACACTTATTTTTTCTTTGTCCCGCCGCCGTTTCTGTCTGAATTGAATATGTTACAGAGTTACAGGACGGAACTTTTTACAATTTTATTATGACATAAGTTGATTAAAACATCAAAGAACACAGTTAAACTGGCAAGGAATAATGAATATGTTCTCATGTTTTCTCCCATCCCCTCTTTCTCTCTCTATGTCTCTTTATCTTTATGCTTGTCTGTTGTCTGTATTCCTGTCTGTCTCTCTTTTTCTCTCTCCATATATACATACATGTATATATATATATATATATATATATATATATATATTATATATTATATAATATACATATATATATATATATATATATATATATATATATATAAATATATATATATATATATTGTGTGTGTGTATATGTATATATATATATATATATGTATATATACATATACGTATATATATATATATATGTATATATATATATATAAGTGTGTTTGTGTGTGTGTGTTTGTGTGTGTGTGTGTATTTGTGTGTGTGTGTATTTTCCTAATTTACCTAGTTGTATTATACGGGAATGGAGCTATGCTCGTGGAGATCCGTCTTTGTATCACTCAGCATCAAGTTTTATATATATATATATATATATATATATATATATATCACAACTAACACCACAGTCGGACGAAAGAAAGAGTTGCGTAAGCGGAACTATATATTTCGATTGCTACCTGCAATCCTCTTAATTGATTATCTGCCCACGATGAATATTTCCAAGGGTCAATGGACCCCAGACATCATTTCAGGACTATTCATCACCAAAAATATTGTCAACAAGCTTCCTCCCCCTCCCCCTGACCCGACCTCGTGTCAGCCTCAGGTCAACTAGGGTTGGGGCAGTGATGTTCTGTATTTTCTCGTGTTCCCTTTCTTTTGTAAGAGGTTGCTACTTAAGATAGCCTCCTCCCTGCCACTTTGTACTACTGAAGAGGATTGCAGGTAGCAATCGAAATATATAGTTCCGCTTACGCAACTCTTTCTTTCGTCCGACTGTGGTGTTAGTTGTGATTTATAAATGTGTTACTACATTTCTCACCTGTGATATATATATATATATATATATATATATATATATGTATATATATATATATGTGTGCGTGTATGTGTGTGTGTATGTGTGTGTGTGTATTTACCTAGTTGTATTTTACGGGAAGGGGAGCTATGCTCGTGGTGACCCGTCTGTGTATTTCACAGCATCAGTTTTTTTTTATTAAAATCTTGAATAGTGTGTGTTTGTGTGTGTAATTTGCGGGAAAATAGCTATGCTCGTAGAGACCCGCAGTTGTATCTTTCCGCATCCAGTTCTTTCTTAAAATGATATATAGTTTTAGCACTCACTGTTTTCTCTTTCAATTTATTCCATGTGTCTATCACTCTGTGTGGAAAGCTGTTCTTTTTCATATCCCTTCTGTAGCTGTCCAACTTAAGTTTCTTCTTGTGTCCTCTTGTATTTCTTCTGTCCCATTTAAGTAAATCATCCCTATCAAGGATTTTCACCCTTTTTATAATTCTATAGATGGTTATATGTATGTATAGATGGTTATCAAATCGCCTCTTTCTCTTCTTTGCTCCAGAGTTAATATGTTTAGTTTGTCCAATCTTTGTTCGTATGTCAACTTGCTAAGTGTTGGTGCCATCTTTCTCAATGCTCTTTGAATTCTATCTAGTTTCTTTGTTTTTTATTGTACTGGATGTCCATAGTGATGCTGCATATTCTAATTTTGGTCTTATCAGTTTAACCAGTATTCTCTTTACAATTTCCTCGTGTATGTAGTCAAAGGCCTCTTTCATTGATCTTATTGAATTGTATGTTTCTCCAACTATTTTGTTTACATGTTTGTCTGATGTCATGTCATTTGAAATAACTACTCGTAGGTCTTTTTCTGAGTTTACTTTTGTAACTTCCTTTGTTCCTGTTCTGTATTGACCGGATATTCTATTTTTACTTTTTCCAAATTCCATTATACTACATTTTTTAATGTTGAAATTCATTTCGTTCTTTTTACTCCAATTCCAGACTTTGTCCAGGTCTTCCTGAAAAGATTTGCAATCTTCTTCGTTACTCACTCTCTTCAATAGTTTTGCATCATCTGCAAAGAAGTTTATATAACATTCAATTCCTTCATCCATGTCGTTTATATAAATAGCAAACATTATCGGAGCCAACCCAGAGCCTCGGGGGACTCCACTCATCATGTTTACCCAATTTGAGTTGTTTTTTCTAAGTATCACTATCATTTCTCTTCCTTCCAAGAAGTCTTTTATCCATTCCAATAATTTTCATTGTATTCCACCTATTGTTTCAGTTTTTCTTAGTAGTTTTTGTGTGTTACTTTGCCAAAAAGCCTTTTGTAGGTCCTGGAAGGCACAGTCTGCCCAGTCATCTCTTTCTTGTATTATATCTACCAATCTTGAGTAAAAGCATATCAAGTTTGTAGTACATGATCTTCCACTTCTAAATCCAAATTGGTTGTGGTTTAATATTCTGTTCTCTTCCAAGTGTTTAGTCCATTTATTTTCGATAACTCGGATATTTTTGCAATTGTACTTGTAAGGGATACCGGTCTATAATTTGTTGGATTTTCTTTATTTCCTCCCTTATATATTGGTACAATATTAGCATTTTTCCAGTCTTGTGGTACTTTTCCTTCTTTGAGAAATCAATTATCTTGTGTGTTTTATCTGTGAGTTCATCTATGCATTCTCTTAATATGCAGTTCGCTATTCCCGTCTGGCCCATGTGACTTTTTGACATCGAGTTTCCTTATTTGGTCCCTTATTTCTTTTGTGTCACCGTTATTTCTTTCATTTTAGGGGGTCCTTCTTTGTGACTATCATCCCACAATTGTGAGCTTTCAATTCTAAATACAGACTTAAAGTGTCTGGTCATTACTTCAGCCATTTCTACATCTGCTGTGTATTCTTTATTTCCTTCACGCACTTTCACTATTTCATGCTTGTGTTTTAGTTTGTCATTTACATATCTTTAAAATAGTTTAGGTTGATCTTTGTATTTTGCTATTATATCTTTTTCATATTTTCTTTTTTCTTCTCTTCGTATGTCCACGTATTCATTTCTCAGTTTGATGTATGTTTACCATTTAATCTCTTTTTTGTCTCTTTTTTTTGTCTCTTTTCCATCTTTTCCAAGCTTTGTCTCTTTTATCTGTTGCATCGCTACACTTTTTATTATACCAACACTTAATGTACTCCCTTTTCTGTTTCTGTCTAGGCACATATTTGTCTATGCCCTCCTTATATATTTCTTTCAAAATGTTCCATTTCTCTTCCGTCTTTGTTTCACATTTGCAATTTTTCCCAACAGGCATTTTGAAACAACTTTCTAAGTTCTACAAATTCAGTTTTGTTGTACATTAATCTTCCTTCTCTATCACGTAGAAACCACTGTTGGAGTAGAAAAGACTGGAAACGGGGAATCTGTATATTTCGATTGCAAACTGCAATTCCTTCTCTATGTTCCACGTTCCTTCTCACAACATTTTGTTCCTTGAGCTCGATCTCTATTAGTATGTGGTCGCTCTTTCCAATTGGTGTTTTATAGTTTATTTCTTCCACAATTTCAGGTTCAGAGGTGAATATCAAATCTAGTCTCGATGGTTCTTCGTTTTGTTTAAATCTAGCGTTTTCTTTAACCCATTGAGTTAATATGACATCGATGGTCATATCCAGTAGGACATTGCCCCAGAGTTCCTCTCCATCTCCCATTGTCAATTCTTCCCAATTTATTTCCTTTGCGTTGAAGTATGTATGTATGCATGCATGTATATATGTATGTATGTGTGTATATATGTATGTATGTAATGTATGTATGTATATATGTATGTACGTATGTGTGTATATATGAATGCTTGTATGTAGAGTTTATATCAATACATATATAACAATGTCCGTATATATGTATGGCTGCATGCATGTATATAATTGTGTAGGTATGTGCGCATACCTGCCTTTCCCTCTCCCTGTACGAGTATTCTAGTGTGATGGAGCCTAAAGTTGTTAAACTTGGGTCAGGAATTTGAAATAGAAATATTCGGTAACCCTCCGGCAGTCTAGTGCCTGGTAATAGTTAGTCCAATCCTAAACGCTTCCATGATCTCGTTCTCCAACCGTGAAGGAACAAAGACAGGACCCTTCGTCTTGCCTTTGTTGAACGGAAGTCGATCCGGTTTGTATGAGAGGATATCGTGTCAGATATTCCTCTTGGTTTTCTTTTCGTACTTTCTCTCTTCCATCTTGCAATCCGATCCAACGTTTCTCTCTCTCTCTCTCTCTCTCTCTCTCTCTCTCTCTCTCTCTCTCTCTCTCTCTCTCTCTCTCTCTCTCTCTCTCTCTCTCTCTCTCTCTCTCTCTCTCTCTCTCTCTCTCTCTCTCTCTCTCTCTCTCTCTCTCTTCTTCCCCTTTCTCCCCCTTCCTCCCCGTCTTCCTTTTCTTCCCTTTCTCTCTTTTTTTTCCTCCAATTCGTGCTCCTCCTCCACCTCTCCCGTTTTCTTCCCTTCTCTCCACTGCCTCATCTCCTTCCACTTCCTCCCCGTCTTCCACTTCTTTCCTTTCTCCCAATTACTGATGTTCTCTCGCTTTCTCTCTTCGTCACACACACTGTTCTGGTTTCCTCTCTCATTGGCTCTTTTTTTTCATCTCATCATCTTCTCCTTCTCTCTCTCTCTCTCTCTCTCTCTCTCTCTCTCTCTCTCTCTCTCTCTCTCTCTCTCTCTCTCTCTCTCTCTCTCTCTCTCTCTCTCTCTCTCCCCTCTCCTCACTTTATCTATTCTTCTTCCTCTCCCGTGTCTCTCTCCTTACCCACCTTGTATGTACAAACAACTGACTTGAGCAGGAGAGTGCAATTGAGAGTAAGACCGTTTAATCAAAGCTGAAGACTTTGAAACGAAACAAAGCAGAAAGTTGAAACTTTCAAGGAATTACTGAGTTTATCTCTATGAGATGACGGGATCCCTGACTAGCCAAGGCTTTGTTAGGGTAACCTATACAAAGGGGGAATAGAACTAATGGAACGATTCACGATACACACCCTTGTAAACGAAATGATCTCTCGCTCTCTATCTTGCTTTCTCGTTCTCTCGGTCTCCTGCTCTCTCTCTCTCTCTCTGTCTCTATCTTGCTCTCTCAGTCTCCCGCTCTTTCGCTTTCTGTCTCTCTCGCTCTCTCTCGCTCTCTCTCGCTCTCTCTCTCTCTCTCTCTCTCTCTCTCTCTCTCTCTCTCTCTCTCTCTCTCTCTTTCTCTTCTCTTTTTCCCTTCTCTCTTTCTCTTTCTTTCATCCATTTTTTCTTTCAATCTTTCTATACATGTCTTCTAAATTTGTGTTCTTATCACCACAAAAAATTATCTCTTGACCTTTGGTCTGAGACCATTGTGTGTTTTCAGACCAGGGACTGATTTATCGAAATAAAACTGACATATTTTTCCAGGTCTAAGTTCGCCTTCGTTGTATCTTCAATACAAGGTTTTGCATTAATCTGAATAGAGTCGTCCGCTGTTAGCCAGGAAAAAAGCGATGTGGAAGCAAGAGGTGAATCCTATTATATATATATTTATATATATATATATATATATATATATATATATATATATATATATATATGCAGAAAAAACCACTGGGAAATAAGAAACTTAGTCCGAACGTTTTCGTCTATTTAAGACATTATCAAGGAATACACAGTTACAGAGACAAAGGTGGATATATATACATAAAGTAAAAGACAAGCTAGGAACATGGGAAGTACACACAAGATGCTTCACAATCAGGTAGAGCCGATGTTTACATATACGGACGTTTGGTCCATGACGTTACGTCACCCCCGCTTAGTAGCACTTGGAGAAGTTCTTACAATTTTATCAGTAACAAAATCATCAAGTTTAAATAATCCTAAACTTAAATTGATATTATTGTCAAAGGTTTGTTTAATATGACTGGATTCGATGATGTTTCTTTCTAATAAGGATCTACAAGAAATTATTACATTCGAATTATCCCAGTCAATAGGATGATTGTGGTCTCTTACATGGACAAAAAGACCACTGGAACTTTGCCCACTCCTTACACTATATTTGTGCTGATTTATCCTAGTTTTTAAGTCTTTACCAGTTTGGCCGATATAAAATTTGTTACATTTAAGGCATGGAATGGAGTAAACACAACCCTCGTTTGCTTCAGGTGAATTTTTAATGAGCTTACTTTTTATAGTATTTATTTTTGTTGAATTGTTTGAGAATATTAGGCAGACCAATTAATTTCTCACTGTAAGGAAGAACCAAAAGGTTCTTTTTGTCAAATACTTTTCTTACGTGTGAGGTGTTATGGAAAGTTTTGTAAGCCATTTTATGAGAAGTGTTTACTAAGTGCTTTGGATATTTTAATTCAGAAGCTATGCTATATATCTTCCTCAGCTCATCATCCAAAAATTCCAGGCTACATATCCTGTAAGCTCTAAGGAACAAAGAACTAAAGACAGAAAGTTTTGTCTTCTGATGATGAGCTGAGTAAAAGTGGACATATGATGCGACATTAGTAGGTTTCCTATAAACGTCATATTTAAATTGTTTACCATTTCGATGAATTAAAATATCCAAAAATGGCAACTTATTCTCTATTTCTATTTCAAAAGTAAATTTGATTGAAGGGACCATACCATTTAGTTTTTCAAGAAATAAATCTAAGTTACGATTAACTGGCCAAAGACACAAGATATCATCAACATATCTTTTCCACACAACTTGTTGGGGAAGAATCCTAGGTAGTAGTTTCATCTCAAAGAATTCCATGTACAAGTTACTAAGTACTGGGGACAGAGGATTTCCCATTGCCATACCAAATTTTTGTACATAGAATTCACCATTAAAAACAAATTTACAATTTACAATACACAACTTAATAAGTTCAATTATGGTTTTAGCTGGAAGTGGCAAGTCATGTTTTGATAATAATTCTTCTTCAAGATATACCAATAAGTCAATTACGGGGACACGGGTGAAGAGCGAGGTTATATCAAAACTAACTAGTTTAAAATCATAACTGATATCTAGATTATTCAAATAATTAATAAAATCAACATTATTTGTGACGTGGGAAGAAGATATAGTACCCACTAAAGGACTCAAAATAGTAACAAGCCATTTGGACAAATTGTAAGTGACGGATCCTGTGGAACTGATGATAGGTCTAACTGGATAACCAGGTTTGTGGGTCTTAATCAATCCATACATGTAGGGCAAAAGAAGGGGACAACGAAGAAAAATGTTTTTATCAGATGTTCATGCCCTTTCAGAATCTTTTTAACATTGCGATTAAACTCACTGTTTTACAGATTCAAGCGGGTTTTTAGTAAGTTTTGTATATGTTTCACAGTCTCCCAATAATGTTCCCATTTTTTCGATGTAATCTAATTTATTAGTGATGTGTAACTGTTCATCTCTTTTTAACTCACGGTAAGACTTAAAAAACCTTTTAGGACAATTTGGAATACCGGGTGCTGACAAAGAAGCATATACAAAACCCTTGCTGATGTTGATATTTTGAGTAGAGACTTCACCAAATTTTTCTAAGTTGCAAAACCCTTTGGCCACATTAACATAGTCAACTTCGTGTTGAGTTGCAGCGAAACTAAGACCATATCCTAAAGCACATTTTGTAGCACTATTTAGAGGTTTATCAGATAAATTTATAACAAAATTAGGGTTGGCATGCTTGGACCAATCACTGTCTTTAATCAATAGAGACAGTTTTTTGTTAAGTTTCTCACTAAGAACGTTACACGAATGTCTTAATTTACTATAACAATAATCAAGTAGTCTATGTTTCCAATTTTCTGGGATAGCTCTTTGAAAATTATTTCTTAAAGATTTAGTCATATTAAAAGATTCACGAACTTCAATTCTGGTAATATCAATATGCTTTTGTAAGATTATACGGTGAAATTCTTCAAAGGGTTTATCACACATCCTCAACAATCGATTGTTCAAGATCGATTTAGGCACAACCTGTTCTTGTAGACAGTTTTTCATGAAATGAAGACGAAGTATAGTCTTGTGCGGTTTGATGATTAAAGAACAAAACGATGAGACAATAGGAGAAAGTCCAGGCGAGTAGTTGGAGAAATACAGGAAATGGCGCGTGGTATCCATATTTTGCAGTAATTCACAAGGCACACATCTGATAAAACATTTTTCTTCGTTGTCCCCTTCTTTGCCCTACATGTATGGATTGATTAAGACCCACAAACCTGGTTATCCAGTTAGACCTATCATCAGTTCCACAGGATCCGTCACTTACAATTTGTCCAAATGGCTTGTTACTATTTTGAGTCCTTTAGTGGGTACTATATCTTCTTCCCACGTCACAAATAATGTTGATTTTATTAATTATTTGAATAATCTAGATATCAGTTATGATTTTAAACTAGTTAGTTTTGATATAACCTCGCTCTTCACCCGTGTCCCCGTAATTGACTTATTGGTATATCTTGAAGAAGAATTATTATCAAAACATGACTTGCCACTTCCAGCTAAAACCATAATTGAACTTATTAAGTTGTGTATTGTAAATTGTAAATTTGTTTTTAATGGTGAATTCTATGTACAAAAATTTGGTATGGCAATGGGAAATCCTCTGTCCCCAGTACTTAGTAACTTGTACATGGAATTCTTTGAGATGAAACTACTACCTAGGATTCTTCCCCAACAAGTTGTGTGGAAAAGATATGTTGATGATATCTTGTGTCTTTGGCCAGTTAATCGTAACTTAGATTTATTTCTTGAAAAACTAAATGGTATGGTCCCTTCAATCAAATTTACTTTTGAAATAGAAATAGAGAATAAGTTGCCATTTTTGGATATTTTAATTCATCGAAATGGTAAACAATTTAAATATGACGTTTATAGGAAACCTACTAATGTCGCATCATATGTCCACTTTTACTCAGCTCATCATCAGAAGACAAAACTTTCGGTCTTTAGTTATTTGTTCCTTAGAGCTTACAGGATATGTAGCCTGGAATTTTTGGATGATGAGCTGAGGAAGATATATAGCATAGCTTCTGAATTAAAATATCCAAAGCACTTAGTAAACACTTCTCATAAAATGGCTTACAAAACTTTCCATAACACCTCACACGTAAGAAAAGTATTTGACAAAAAGAACCTTTTGGTTCTTCCTTACAGTGAGAAATTAATTGGTCTGCCTAATATTCTCAAACAATTCAACATCAATTTGGTTTTCAAAAATAATACTATAAAAAGTAAGCTCATTAAAAATTCACCTGAAGCAAACGAGGGTTGTGTTTACTCCATTCCATGCCTTAAATGTAACAAATTTTATATCGGCCAAACTGGTAAAGACTTAAAAACTAGGATAAATCAGCACAAATATAGTGTAAGGAGTGGGCAAAGTTCCAGTGGTCTTTTTGTCCATGTAAGAGACCACAATCATCCTATTGACTGGGATAATTCGAATGTAATAATTTCTTGTAGATCCTTATTAGAAAGAAACATCATCGAATCCAGTCATATTAAACAAACCTTTGACAATAATATCAATTTAAGTTTAGGATTATTTAAACTTGATGATTTTGTTACTGATAAAATTGTAAGAACTTCTCCAAGTGCTACTAAGCGGGGGTGACGTAACGTCATGGACCAAACGTCCGTATATGTAAACATCGGCTCTACCTGATTGTGAAGCATCTTGTGTGTACTTCCCATGTTCCTAGCTTGTCTTTTACTTTATGTATATATATCCACCTTTGTCTCTGTAACTGTGTATTCCTTGATAATGTCTTAAATAGACGAAAACGTTCGGACTAAGTTTCTTATTTCCCAGTGGTTTTTTCTGCATATTAGTTTCACGTGTGCCTTGTGAATTACTGCAATATATATATATATATATATATATATGTGTGTGTGTGTGTGTGTGTGTGTGTGTGTGTGTGTGTGTGTGTGTGTGTGTGTGTGTGTGCGTGTGTGTATACACAAGTATCCGATATAAAAGGGATTTAGTGGAGGTCACCGACAAATCAGAAGCTTACGACTCGTTACCTCGTACCTCCTATAATTATGAATTGCTGTTCTTTAGTCCCATGAAGATGACTTCAACCTTAACTAGAATCACTTACTACTTCTAGTTTCCGATTTTGGGCTTCACTTGGGGAGTTTTGCAGCCCACTAGTGGTTCATGGATAGTGATCCAGTGGCTTAGCCTCTTAGACACAAGCTCCTTTAAACCAGAACAGAATCTGTGAAGACGTTATCGAAACGAAAGGGTTTATTCGAAATAACTTTCGATTAACTCCTTCAGTAGGAGACCCTGCCTCTCAGCTTAATGACAATTTCTTGCAGTTAAAAAGAAAAAAAGTTTAAATGTCTCATTGTAAAGAAGGAATGTGAATTTACACAAAGAAAACTTGGATTATACCTCTGCGTGTTTGCGACAAACAAATCTAAATGGACCTCCTCTCGATTTTTTTTAATTCCTAAAGGAAAATTACTTAAGTGCATTGGGTCGTTTGCTAGACTTTACTTATCTCTGCCTGTGGGCGTGTCTGCTTGTGTCTGACTGCGAGTCTGTGTGTATGTCTGTGTCTTTCTGTGTCTGCATGTTCACGTGCATTTGCCAAATCTATTTGCCTAATTGCGCTTTTACTGAAACGAGATTGACTCGTGATGGCCCACTTAACCCCGTTTGCTTTGACGTCGTAGATCCGATATCAAACGATATCCACCAAACATAGGGTAATATACAGATAATCAAATTCTCCATTCCACCATGACAGCTAAATAGAAAGATTGATTATTAGACAAATATACTGACGTAGAGGCCACAAATGGGAAGAAAAACTACAGATTATGGTTAGATAAAAAAAAAGATAACTCCTTGGTTATCAAAGATGGTAAGGGGGCTACGCCACAAGGCGCTAAATGGCTGCGGCCGAAGCCGTCACCTTTGCTCTATTATGCGCTTGGACAGATAGTTAACAGTCACTGCTGGGAATCGAAGGGGAGTGAGAGACTCGAACACACGGCTAGGATAATGCAAGATCCAGAAGCATCAGATTACGTCACCACTGCATAGGGGTCCCAGGGAATCGAATAGAATTGCCAGAATGAAATGATAAATGCCACTTGGTGTAGCAGGAAGGCTTACAAATAAACACAGCAAGTAAGACAAAACACAGCTGTTAGGGACATGTAAACACAGTGTAATTGTGTTTATTTGAGTGAATTTATTCACGCCATAACCCAGTATCTTGGAGTTGCTTGATATTTGTGTCATTCGTCAAAGTTTAGTATGTTTATGTTCTATGTGAACGTCGTTCCTTTTGTCTATTTATTTAATTCGTCTGTTGGCCTTGGATTCTTTTTTCTTTCTTTCTTTTTCGTTTTTTTCTTTCTTTCATTCTTTTCTTTTATCTTTCTATTCTTTTTCTTTCTTCTTCTCTTTATTTCTATTAATTTTCTTTTTATTTTATTTTTCTATTTTTTCTTTTTTTCTTTTCTTTGTCTCTTCCCTTTTTTTTTTCTTTCCTTCAGTGATAATAACCCTAATGCTGATAGGTTACTAAATATTTTTGAAGCAGATATTTACCTAATCCATTTTCTATTCAATCGCACCAGTCACACATAACAGCTGTTCCCGAACATTTCCTTCATATTTCGTTGGGTTTACTGACAATAAATAAATAGATAAATAAATAAAAAGTCTTCCCTCCCAATCCATGAGAGAGTTTCTGTTATTTCTGTGTGTTGTGCATGTAATGTCGTAACCATGTTCACAAATTCGGATCTTCAGGTTGGGTTTGGTTTTGATACAGGCCACAATATTCCCGACACAGGCAATCTAATACACACCTCGCTTAGTTAGATAGTCTCCGTTATTTCTGCGTGCTGTGCATGTCATGTCATCTCGTACTGTGTAACGAAGTTCTCAAATTCAGGTCTTCAGGTTTTAATCTATTTCTCCCGATGTAAGCCACTGTATTCCCGACACAGGAAATCCAACATACATCCCCATTTCTCACAATTACCTTCTCTCATTTTCGAAATGTTTCGTGTCATCTTGCCGGAATTATAAACCTCTTAAAAGCTGCTTGGCTTCAGTAATCGCGTTCTGAGACGATTGAACAAAACAAAGGCGTGCTGAACACTACACCTCTTTTTAGTAACTTATTTCCAGTGGTGAACAATGGTTTCAAAAACACACACACACACACACACACACACAATTTCCACCTTAATTAGTCTCCACCTCATCAACTTTGTTCGTCCACTGACTTCTGCCTTCTGTACAAAATGGGCAACAAAATGGGCAACAATTCTTCGTCTCGTCAGCCGGACCACAATCCCTCTGCGCGTACGGACGAATGTTCTTATATACCTGGATGCCCACACCAACTCGCTGGGGCTTACTCAGTGTGTTGTTTATATGCGTCTTTGTATTTTACAAAATTCTAACGAGCCAAACGTCGTATACCTATAATAAAGCCTTTGTCTTCACATGGTTTTTCTTTTGACATGCAGGCCAGCATTTGATAATTTTGTACAATTCCTCTGCTTCAGTTCTTCAGTACCCCTTCGTCATTTTTGATCTATCACATTTATATATACATAAATATATATATATATATATATATATATATACAGTATATATATATATATATATATATATATATATATACAGTATATATATATATATATATATATATATATATATATATATATATATATATATATATACATATATATATATATATATATGTATGTGTGTATGTATATTTTTACACCTTGAGTCCCTTCACGCTCTCGATTCATCTACTCGCCCCTTCCATTCATGAACATTCGTTCTTCTCTTTATTTGATTGCCCGGCCCCAGTAGTCTCGCTCCTTCGTTTTAGTGCGCCATTTCGGTTTCACCTTTGGTAGTCAAGGTACTTCCTCTTTGTGTGTGTGTGTGTGTGTGTGTGTGTGTGTGTGTGTGTGTGTGTGTGTGTGTGTGTGTGTGTGTGTGTGTGTGAATCACCTTGGTCTTTGGATCACGTGTTGGACTCGTGATCGATAGCTATTTCCCTCCCGGAAGAGAGCTCAGAGCTCGTATGACCGATCTGTAGGTAAAGCTATGACCTTACACGCACACACACACCCAACTCCCCGCCCACGAGAGTTGGAGTAACGATTCAAAGCGCAGCGATACTGAAATGATTTCAGTCCTGGGCAGGATTCGAACCAGGTACCGCCGGCACCGCCGTACTGACAGTCTGAGACTCTACCAACCGTGTGTGTGTGTGTGTGTGTGTGTGTGTTTGTGTGTAAATGTGTGTGGGGGGCACATGTCCTTACTTCTTCGTAATAACAGTAGTAACCAGCATCCCCCTTTACAGAAAATCCATAAACATCGTTGGCAACTAATCACATCTTCTTTCTGGGTCTGTTAGTCATTAACTTCTTTCCCGGTCAACGCTTGTCGACTCTCTTTTGTTTCCGCTTCGGGCCGCGCGTCATTTCCCGTCGAACCGGCGGCGCCGAAGTCTCGCCATTTCCACCCAACCTCATTGATCTCCGATGATGTCGACTTTTTATATCTCCGACCAGTCCCGCCCGTATTCTACTTAGACGTTTTCTTCTTCGTAGCTCAGTCTAGGAAAATTAGTGCCCATGCAATTATCCACCGGTATATTTATTTTTTTTCCGTTAGGTTAGTCCTTGATTACAATAAGTCTTGAAATGTGTTCAGTTCATCTCAGCTTGTGAGCTAAATAAAAGTGCATGTTCTTAACTAAAATAATGCCTATAGAACATGACATGGTACTGAAGAACTTCACCGATATCATTTCTTGATTTCTTTCTTTTTTCTCAGTTCAATCTCTGATCACTAATTGCCTTTCAAGAAAACTCCTTCCAAGAATGATTTGAGGGAGAAATGTAATTTCGAAAAACTTTTTTCTTAAAAGTTTATGGATGAAGATATTTTTAAGTGTTATGACAATTGTCTAATCTTAGCGTCTCAACTTTTAAGAATCCGCGCCAAGATATCTGTTTTCAAAGACAACGGAGAAATGACTGACACAGTCATATGTGCCTCATTCTGTGTAATTCGGCGGTTCACGTATTGAAGTAGTGTAACCTTTGGCATCCTTTCATTCCGTGTGAGTCTCTGTCCAATAGTAACAAGTTTAAGACAGTCTTCATTTAAAATTATATTTTTGAACAGATTTAATTTCTTATATTTTGTCAGCCGCCAGGTGATCTAATTTTGATGGATATATATATATATATATATATATATATATATATATATATATATATATATATATATATATATATATATATATATATATATATATATATATATATATATGGTTTAATGTCACAGACTTCCACTCCTATCGGAAGGCTAGACGGTGCCCCTTACAGAAGACTACTTCGCCAGTAGCAGAGTTCGAACCGCAATCCCTTTGACCTTAGCCAGAGTTTTATATATATATATATATATATATATATATATATATATATATATATATATATATATACACTAGATGACGTAGAGGTAGTAGCACAGTAGTGCATGAGAAAGATAATCTGAGGTACAGTGTAAATCATATATTTCGACCACTGACTGTGATCCTCTTCAGCAGGTTCATAAACAGAATAGGAAGACAAGAACATATATACAGACGGAAATACTAGAAAAGGAAACAATGGAAACCACAAGTCACGTGTCCTTGATGGGATTGGACATTTTGTTTCTTGGAGATATGTTTGGTTACTGCCAAGTTAGTAATAGCATCTGGTGACCATTGACCTTTTGATGTATTAAGATTAGGAAATTGTTGAATAAATAAAGATTCGACAATTCTTAGTAATTGAGTGCGTACCAATTCAATTTCTGAGATGAGAAATTCCGTGCTACAGAAATTGAATTAGTACGCAATCAATTACTAAGAATGAGTTACCTGGACTGGTTTTAGACAAAAGCCCTCAGCAAAGCCAAAGCCAGTTACTATAGTAAATCAAACTCTATTACTAAATTTGTCTGGGATAAATCGAATATTAAGCTCCCATATAATGATTCCATCCATGCCGCTTTATAACTGCTACCTAGCAATCAAATTAAAATCACATTCAGTTACCCAAATAGAGTTTTTAGAAAAGGGGTAAATGTCCCTCACAAAATTCCTATGAAGGACAACCCCGGAGTGTATAGATTACCATGTCTTTATTGTGATGAAGTGTACTTGGGACAAACGGGACGTGACCTACCCACAAGAATAAAGGAGCATAAAAATTCTGTAAAATACGGACAAGAAAACTCAGCTGTATTCCTCCATTCAAGTCTCTTAGATCACCGAACAGATTGGAAGAATGCAGCTACAGTATATCATTCAAATTGTAGTTTAAAAAAAAAAATTGTATCTTGATTTATTAAACATTTTCCTAATTTTAACACATTAAAAGGTCAATGTTAACCAGATGCTGTTACTAATTTGGCAGTAACCAAACTTATCTCCAAGGAACCAAAGGTCTAACACCATCAAGGACACGTGACTTGAGGCTTCCCCAGTTCCTTTTTCTAGTATTTCCGTCTGTATATATGTTCTTGTCTTCCTATTCTATTCATGTACCCGCTGAAGAGGATCACAGTCAGTGGTCGAAATATACGGTTTACTCTGTATCTCAGCTTATCTTTCTCCAAGAGTGTGTCTAAGTTTTATATATACATACATACACATTATATATATATATATATGTGTGTGTGTGTGTGTGTATTTATTCTTCTTCTTTCTTTTCTTTTTAAGCTTCTACACACGATTGTGTGTTGTTCAAGGAGCGTTCAGTGTTGTGAGCGCCTTGTAATTAATTTTCTTGGAAATGGGTCCGTTTCATTCTCTTGGGAGGAAATCTGTCCAAGCCCATAACCTTAACAAGATGGATTTTTTTTCGTTTATTTTATTCAATTTTTTTTCATTTATTTATATTCTGTTTTCTCTCGTATTGTCTTGCTCTGCTTTATCTTATTTCGTTTTATTTGCCGATTTATATTTATTATAGTATTCTGTTTTTTGTTTATCTTATTTTATTTTATTTTTTTCATTTATTTATTTGTTTATTTTCAATTTTTGCTCTTTCTGCTCAGGAAGGATCAAACTCTATCTGTTCATTACATTGATTTTCTCTCTCTCTCTCTCTCTCTCTCTCTCTCTATCTCTCTCTCTCTCTCTCTCTCTCTCTCTCTCTCTCTCTCTCTCTCTCTCTCTCTCTCTCTCTCTCTCTCTCTCTCTTTCTCTCTCTCTCTCCCTTTCTTTTTCGTCTTTTTCCTTATAAATTTAATCTCTTTTACTCATTCCTCCTGTCGTCGGAATTTTTATTTTCTCTTTTTCTCTTTTCTTTCTCTTCTTCTTTCTCTTTCTCTTCTCTTACCCATGCAATCCCAACAGACCCTTCTTTATCTCAAATTTACCTCATTCCATTATTTCTCAGATGAGAGGAAGGGTGGGAGGGGTGTGGAGTGTATTTAGGGATGAAATGGGTGGGAGTGTTTTTATGCCTTTCCCTTTTTGGCTACCTCCCTTGGAAGGGGGAAAAAGCCTTGGTATATGTATGTATGTATGATTTCTCTTAATTTATTTATTTTCTAAATTAATTCCCTTCCTACCACCTGTGTTTCTCAAATAGTCCGTCTCAGCTCTTATACATTTTTCTTTCTAACATGTCCCTTGTATGAGTGTAGGAAATTGAATATCATGAAATTATTCTTACGATAAAATATTTGCAACTAATTCAGACGGAAAAAAGTGTGAAAAGGAAAAGAAGACAAATAAATGTAGGAATTCAATGTCGACAAAACGCTGCTCAGGTACGAACTCGGAATTAGATCTTGCATTTGCGGCAACGATGAAAATGGGAATTCATTGAAATGTTGAAGAGTTCAGGTGGTATTCGCCAAGGGCACGCGCGCACGCACGCACGCGCGAATGAACATAGCTTCCTAGGATACGTTCATGTTAGTGATCCCAAGGGACAGTTCGGTTTTCTTCTTCTTCTTCTTCTTCTTCTTCTTCTTCTTCTTCTTCTTCTTCTTCTTCTTCTTCTTCTTCTTCTTCTTCTTCTTCTTCTTCTTCTTCTTCTTCTTCTTCTTCTTCTTCTTCTTCTTCTTCTTCTTCTTCTTCTTCTTCTTCTTCTTCTTCTTCTTCTTCTTCTTCTTCTTCTTCTTCTTCTTCTTCTTCTTCTTCTTCTTCTTCTTCTTCTTCTTCTTCTTCTTCTTCTTCTTCTTCTTCTTCTTCTTCTTCTTCTTCTTCTTCTTCTTCTTCTTCTTCTTCTTTTTTAAGGAAAAATAAAGGTAAGGAACCTACGGCCAAGAGACGTTGTTGCGGCCGAAGCCGTCACCTTTTCCCCGTACGATCGGACTTTAGGGCAAGTATCAGTCACTGCTAGGAATCGGAGGAAAGTTTGGTATTCGAACCCACGCACTTGATATTACGCCACCAAGGAAATTTAGGGAGATTTTCATTACAGCCCAGGTCAGTTATGAGCCAGTCAGATTCCTCTGAATCCATGAGAGCTGGTCATTATTGCAACCAAACATTTTTTTTTTTTTTTCTTTTTTTACGACTGAAATTCTATATGAAACATAGATTATTATTATACAAGTTTTGCACGTTAGGTGTATCTTTTTATAATAAAGAATAAGGTTACACATGATTTCTTGTTTTAGTTAATATCATTTCGCCGAAAGAGTTCTACCAAGTCAATGGCAGACATGCACAAACATTGAATGTGTGTGAATGTTACACACATTTACTCTGTTAAAGGTCAGACGAATATTAGAAGAGAGTGGGAAGGGAGACGGGGAGATATAAAATATAAAAAAAAAAAATAGTAGACTTTCTCCAAAATTTTCTTTGTCAGGCACATTAGTGTCTTATTCATATGAATTTGATAAATATAATGTATAGTATTGATATAAATATTAGGTTGATTCCAGAAAAAAATCTGAAGCTGCCGGTAACTCCAAGCACTATGTTTTATTCATTATTATTATGTTTCAACTGGTGACTTACTGCATTGCTTCTGACCCAGGGCAGTGGGCGAGATGCAGGGATGACCCATCATCCAGGAGGAGCCAAGAAAAGAGGGAGTGAGGGAGGGAGGGGTGGTGAATGGGAGTGGAGTGGGTGGAGATGAAATGGGTGGGAGTGGATTTATGCCTTTGACTTTGGCTACCTCCCTTGTAAGGGGGAAAAAAGCCCTTGGTATATGTTTGTATGTATTGTGTTTGTCGTTATTTTTTATGTTTTTAGATTATAAAGGATTTAGATGGATGGTGATGGATAATAGCATTACACTTGTTAAGTCGTGTAGCCCGACAAGTATACCTGTGTTCCCATATACTTCTGTCTTTTGAACTCATCAAAAAATAGAATTAATAAATAGATAAATGAATGTCAAGTCACCTCCCCTACGTCGAAAATTGACTTTATTTATTTTTATTTGTTTTCAAATTTCTTTATATATTTGTTTATTTGTTTATTTATTTATTTTATCTAATTTATCTATCTTATACATGTTTTCTTTTTATTTATTTATTCATCATATATATATATATATATATATATATATATATATATATATATATATATATATATATATATATATACAGTATAGTAGGGAACTAGGGATTTTTTGTCCTTTGAATTATACACCGAATGACATACTCCCCCTGCCGGACAAATGGAACCATTCTCTTCTATGGATTGTCAAACTAAATTCTTGATGGTGTCAGTAGTCTGGCAATCTACAGCCAGATTGCTCGCTTTTCGAAATGGTAGGAAGAGATGAGGCAATTCTGTATGTTGGGTAGATAACAATCTAGTGACCTCAGTTCCCTTCGTTCTAGGTTTCCCAAATCATTTCGGACACTCTTTCAGTGGTCATAGATCAAATAACGAAGGTATTTGAAATTGGGGAAAAAATATGGAATCTTGTGCTCATCCACAAGATTTTCTTAACTGTAGATATGAGAGTCTTCAGTAAAAGTCATTTATGCAACTGAGTTGCTGTATTGTATACTTATTACAGAGGATTACAGAGGAGGAGCATGCCGACAGGAGACCTTTTGGTCCATGACTAGGTCGGATGCGAAAAAAAAGTTATTCACTTATTTATCATTATTATAAGTATAAAAGGTTGACATTATTAATAACAATAAATACAATAAATAAATGCATAGGTATAGTTAAATAATAAGCAAACAAGTAAATATTAAATAATAATAAATTGACAGATAAATAATAAAAAATGTTACTTTATTCCATTGGACGTTTGTCTGTCTATTGGCTTATTATCCACTTGTTCTTAGTATGTGCAACGCGTCTTTTATTCGGGAAGTAAAGAGATTTCTGTTGCGATCAGACGTGTGAGTGTTGGGGGGGGGGGGCGGGTGTGTCGTTCGGGCTCTGGAATTGGGAGCGGGGTGGGGGTGGTGGGGGGTCTACCTTGCCCAGCTTCAAGACCAAGGTAATGGAGCGCCACGACCGAGAACGGACGAACTGCCGCCTCTGGGTACGTGTTTATTGCCAAGACGACCTCGAGTGTTGTTTAGTGTCTGGGAAATAGAAGGAGTCTTCAGAGTCTCCGGAGGGCAAGAGATGCTTTCGTTGTGTTGTGGCTTAAAGAACCACTGTCCAAGATAATAAACACTCTTGCGAGTTTGGTCGTGACAGATGGCGTTGAGGCTGGCTTAACGAACAGAGGTAAATATAGAAAAATCTAGAAGCTGTTTCAGCTGTTTTGAAGCTATCAGTTGTTTTTAGAAACTATCAGTTGTTTTAAGAAACGGTTAGAAAAATTTATGGATGGGGATGACAGGTGGTGATGAATATGGAGCTGCCTAGTGTAGGCCTTATGGTCTCTTGCAGTCTCCTTGAATTCTTATGTTCTTATGTGATAGAACCTAGTGGTTCCTGAAGACTTAGAGAGATATCTCGTTTGATTCTTGGCTTCGGACGGTTAATGTACAATGTAAATTACTAGCAGCTTTCTCACAAAATATGTTCCTCATGGCAAGGATATTCTAGAGCGTTTCTAGACAGGCATCAATGCTACCAGACTGCCCATGCCTCTGGACTCGCTTTACGTTATATTCTCATGACATTGATGTTACATGACTCATAATGTGTTCTATCTGTCTATATACCGAGAGTTTTTCCACCTTATAAAAGAGGTAGCCAAGTCAGAGGCACGTACCTATTTCCACCCATTTCACTCCTCTTGGATGACGGGTCATCCCTGCATCGACCAACTGCCTTGGGTCAGAAACAATGTAGCGAGGCACAGTACGTCCACAGCAAAGCCGCTTCACTTAATCGGCGACCTCCTTTCTCCGCCCCTCATAATGTGTTTCTTTTCATATTATGTATACTTGTTTACGAACAACCCTGTGTTTCAGCATAATGCTGACCGTGAACGCTTATGCTCTTAGACAGCATTATTTGCTTGTATTTCATCTGCCAAGGGAATAATTGCTTTCATTTGATTGAATGTAGATTTCAGCTCGTTTGCCAAACCTCGTGTTCACAAAGACATTTGTGTGAAGTGGCGTCCATATCGCATTTTACTCTGTAAAACTAATATATAGACCCATCAATTTCACCGCATGCTCGCAATTACCGAAGAAAAAATTAATTCTGCCCTATTAATCTAGCATTATAATAATGACACCAGTTATCGATAGATAACGGTAATGATGATGGTGGGGATATTTTATCGTAATGAGCCCTATATCATAATGGTCATGAGTATATGTATTACTAATACTTATATAATGTTATTTCATATGGACCTCCTTTTTTTTAGTAAATGTGCTTATGAATGAAAACTAGGGTCAGTGTTATGATAATCTTAGTATACTTAAAATGAATTTTCATATGTATATTTTACA
>NC_134797.1:23966280-23996280 GCF_046742065.1 Oratosquilla oratoria
AGCGTGGGCTTCTTTCCAGTTTGGCAAATGGTTTCCTTCATCGATATGAACTACTAGGGCATTTGATGTTCTGTGATGTTTCACACCCCTCTTGTGTTCTTCTAGTCTTTTGTCCATGCCACGTCCTGTCTCGCCGATGTAAACTTTCTCACAACCTATACAAGGCATTCTATAAACAACTCTCTTATTTTCTTGGGTATATATATATATATAATATATATAATATATATATATATATATATATATATAATATATATAAATATATATATATATATATATCGTTAAAGTGTAGAAGCGAGACCTGAGATGAGGGAAACATCGAAAGAAGGGACTGACATCGGAAGCTTAGCGTGAGTTGAGAGAGGATTTATCAGAGACAGAAACCTACAATAAAAGCCATGAGCCCCCCATAGTCTTGTGGTGACAGATAAATAGATTAATAATCGTTCAATAAATTGCGTTTTAGTGCACTCTCGCTGTCTTCTAGTGTGAGGAAGATTAGACCACTGAGAAGCAGCAGCTGCCCAGTTAGCGCTCAACCTCGCATATTCTTAAGTAACTTCCTTGACAGGTGTCGCACCTGTATTCGTGGCTCCTGCTGTCTAGTCCGACTTTTTTGTATGTGTTTTTATTTCATTATTATTTTTTCTTCTATTCCCGTCTTTCCTTTTTTCCTTTATATATATTTATATATATATATATATGTATATATATATATATATTTATATATTTTTATATATATATATATATCTGTATATATATATATATATGTATATATATATATATATGTATATATATATATATATATATATATATATATATACTTGTTTTCTTATGTATTTTTCTTCTTTCTCTTTTCCTTTTATTTATTTATTTATTTTATTTTATTTTTATCATTTCAGCCATTGCTTGTAATGCTATGCGGCTAGGCATGAAAACCTTTATTGGAATATGGAGGTTTATGGTCGTATGTCCTTACAACTATAACGCACTGACTAACACATTTAATCAGACCTTTACTTTGGGCTACGATGAGAAGAAGAGAGGATTAGCGAGTTCGCCTTTATTGGCGAGGTTAGAACTGAACCTTACTTTACTTATGGCCTAATCCGATATACGAGTATATACCGCGTGGGCAGCATTCGTGTTGCGTAGTCAGGGATGATTACATTGGATTGGGCTAGGTCGAGTTAAGCTGTCACATGTAGGTGTGTGCTCAGGTTGCAGCGCGTTCTTTCTGATGCTACGTGGTCAATCGTAGCACGTGGTTCGAATATTCTCCATGTCCGGGTTCCGCTCCACCCATCGAAAGGAGTGACATAATTCGGACATAATTCTGAAGGTAAGGGCAGGTACGAGGCATGCAAATAAAAAGCAGTAATAATGATGATAGTAATAATAATAATAATAATAATGATAATAATAATAATAATAAAGATAATAATAATAATATAAAGTAAAATAAAAATTATAATGATAATATAGAATGAAAAATAATAACAGTAATGATAATGATAAATGAAGCAATGAGTAAGTAAATCAATAAATAAAAAGTATAAGAATGAGAATGAGTGAAACTGATAAGAATGAAAACAAAAAAAAAGATAAGGATGATAATAATGATAATGTTAATGATGATAATAATAATAATAATAATAATAATAATATCGATGATGATAAAAGACAAATAATTGTCGCCAGACATAAGCGTCCTCGTCCGCTCGACCATGACGCTCTCCACCTCTTAATTACAAAACGAAATTATCTGGCGTTGCCACAACAGTGATTTCACATTGCACAATGATATTCATGATGATTAAAACACAATTTAAACACCATTTATATAACGTGGCAAAGAATATTTATGTAGTCGCTGGTTGCATTGTATCAACAGTAAAGGCAGGAAACAGGAAATGACGTCATCATTCTTCTAAGTCATTTTTTTATCCATATAAGAATATAATCAAACCCAGGAACGCGAAGCTTCGATCCCGGGCCCCCAAAAAGACTTCGGTGCAACGGGTGATTTGTTCTGTAATAGGTTAAGAAACGTTGTTAATGAATGAAGGAACTGTTTCTGTCTTTCTTGTACAAAAGTAACTTCAGTAACATTGAATAGAATAACTCGCTGTCTTTGCAAATTGCGAAGCGGTAATATACGGATTTTTTGTTCCTCTTGTCACGTCACTTTCCATTATATGACAGTCCTGCACAGGTAGTGCAATGTAGTTCAGTTCGAAGCTTTAAGAATCATTTAGATAAACACCCAAGCAAGATGCTGTAATGACTATGATTTATTTCATATTATTTGTTTTTGTTTTGTTATCATTTGTCTGTCTGATTTTCATTTATTATTAGTTATATGTCAATTTATCATTATTTACTATTTACCTGTTTGTTTATTATTTAACTATACCTATGCATTTATTTATGTATTCTATTTGTTATTTACATTATTATAGTTTTTATTTATTATTTTACTATTATGATTTTTTTCGCATCCGACCTAGATATGGACCAAAAGGTCTCCTGTCGGCATGCTCCGCCTTTGTAATCCTTTGTCCTGGTCAGGCGAGGAGATAAACTGAAAAAGCAGCGGCTTGCAGCAACTGACAGGGTTTTCCACTTCCCACTTCGTTGGAGTGGAATGCTATTCTTTAAATGATAATAACGTACTAAGGTACAATATCAATCGGTCAGTTAGGTCATATTGATATATTTTATGTTTCCTTTTGTGTGCGTAACAAAATATATACAATACAATTACTTAGTAGTTGTCACAATTTAACTGACAGGATTTTCCACTTGCCACATCGTTGGAGTGGAATGCTATTTGTTAAATAATAATAACGTATTAAGATACAATATCAATCGGTGAGTTAGGTCATATTGATATATTTTATGTTTCCTTTTGTGTGCGTAACAAAATATATACAATACAATTACTTAGTAGTTGTCACAATTTGATATGCATTACAGGTAATTGAAGTTAGCACACAACTCCTAAAAGGTCATCAATACATGCATGATCCTACGCAAATTCTGTGAGACTTTAAAGCCTCGGCGACTGTCTTAGTCTTATAAAATAAATATGAGACTTTTATTAAAAATAGGTCTTCTTTAGAAATGACTTCATCTAACCAAAATCGAATAAACATTTCACACACTTTATTGAACGAAATAAAAGACCGAAAACAGAGCGGTTCTGTAATAAATTCGAATTTTATAGAAGAGTAATTTTTTAATCTCCATATATTATCCCAACAATGCAATGTTTTTCTAATGCACAGAAAAGGTGGGGGCATTGGTATGATGTGATATGGAATAGTTATGGTATGCAATAGTATGGTATGGTTTGTTCTATGATGTGATATGGTATGAGAGGGTATGGGTTGGTATCATATAGCTGTGTCTGTAAGACGTTATAATATGGTATGGCGTGGTTTTCGTGTGGTATATTTTAAGATAGGTTTGGCAGTGGTAGGGTGATTTGGAACCTCACAGGAATCCATTCCCATTCGGTGAATCATGGGTTTGCTTTGAATAGCCACGGTGCCATGAGTCAAGAAGATAATATCAATTCTTCTTTTACGAGGTCCTAACCCCCCCACCCCACCTCCCTCCGCCCACCCTCTCTCGTAATACACTACACAATCCTCCAAATTATTTTTCCTTTTCGAAGAATATTTTCCCCCTTTTTTTCTTTTTACTCTTCTTCTTATTTCAACTCATCTCCTTGTTTCTTCTTCCTCTGTGTCTTTTCTTCTCTATTTTTCCTGTTTCTTCTCCACTTGGTTCTTCATATCTTCTTATTTCTCCATTTTATCCTCCTCCTGCTTTTCCTCCTCATGCTCTTCCTCCTCCTCCTCGTCCTTTTCCACATTTTTCCTCCTCCTCCTCCTCTTCCTCTTCCTCTTCTTCTTCTTCTTCTTCTTCTTCTTCCTCTTCGTCGTGAGCGTTGTCTTCGTCGTCGACGTTGTCCTTGTCCTCAACCTCTTCTTCCTTCTCTTCCTCATCCTCATTTCCTTCATACTGCACCTCTTCTTCCTCCTCTTCCCTCTCTCCTCCTTCCCCTTATCCTGGTCCTCTTTGTCCTCTTTCCACTGCTCCACCTCCTCCTCTTCCACATCCGCCATCTCCGACTCTTCCAGCTCCACCAAAACTCCTGCCCTTTTCCTTCAACACCCACCATCTTCTACTCTTCCACTTCCGCCTCCTCCTCTCCTCCTCCACCTCCTCCTCCTCCTGTGCCTCCTTCTGCACTTCCCCTTCCACCTCCGCCTTCTCTTCCTCATACTCCCCCTCCTTCTCCTCCTCATACTCCTCCTCCTCTAGCACCGTCTCATCCTCGTTCTTGTCGTTGTCCCCGTCCTTCCTATCTTCTTGTTTATCTTCCTCCTCTTCCTCCTCCTCCTCCTCCTCCTCTTCCTCCTCCTCTTCCTCCTCCTCCTCCTCCACCTCCTCTCATTTCCCCTCGTCTCACTCGCCCCCCCTCTTCTTCCTCCTCTTCCTCCTCCTCCTCCTCCTCTTCTTCCTCCTCCTCTTCCTCCTCCTCCTCCTCCACCTCCTCTCATTTCCCCTCGTCTCACTCGCCTTTGCTTCCTGTTTCCCCGTCTCTCAGAACTCGCAGCTCCGATCCTCTTCAGCGTTCTTCCACACTTGTGTCTCACCCTCTCCCTTCTCCACCTGTGTCCCCGCCGTTCCCCTTTTCTTGACTACTTACCTTAATTAATGTCCTCATTCTCTGACCTCAGCACAGCACTCCTCCGCACACTGCTCTACCTACCTCCCTTCTCCCGTCTTCTTTCTTCCTTTTTCGTACAATCCTTTATACTTCTAACTAAACCTACTTTCCTAAACACTTTCTTACCCTTGTCCATTGCCTTTCCTTTTTTTACATCCCCTGTTTTGTTTTCCTATTCCCTTTATTCTTTTATTTCTTTTACACTTCCTAACCTTCTCTCTTCTGTTTTATTTTATTTTTTCCCTTTCTTCTCTTTATTTCCTTTACCACTTCCTGACCTTCTCTCTCCCTTTTCCAACCTCCTTCTTTCCTCCTTCTTCCTTCCTCAACTAAACCTCTTACTTCTACGCCCCTCTCTTTCTTCTCTCCTTATCTCTCTCTCTTTCTTCTGTTCTCCTACTCTCCTTTCCTCCTATTTATCTACTCTTCTTTCGTCTCCCTCTCTCCCCTCTCTCCCACTCTCCTACTTGCTACCAAATCTACTTCTCTCCCTCCCTCGCTCTCTCTGTTCTTCTCCCACTTCCCTTCAATTTCTCTCTCTCTCTCGCTCTCTCACTCTCTCTCTCCTCTCTCTCTCCCTCTCTCTCTCTCTCTCTCTCTCTCTCTCTCTCTCTCTCCTCTCTTCTCTCTCTCTCTCTCTCTCTCTCTCTCTCTCTCTCTCTCTCTCTCTCTCTCTCTCTCTCTCTCTCTCTCTCTCTCTCTCTCTCTCTCTCTCTCTCCTCTCTCTCTCTCTCTTGATCCCTTTCCTAGCTGTCTACTCTCCTAACCCTTCCTCTTTCCCTCCCTCTCTTCTCCCACTTTCCCCGTTCCATTCTTCTCTCCCTCTTCCCCCTTATTCTGTCTTCTCCCCCTCCCTACACTACTTCGTCTCATCCTCCTCCTCCTCCTCCTCCTCCTCCTCCTCCTCCTCCTCCTCCTCCTCCTTCTCGTCCTTCTTCTTCTTCTTCTTCTTCTTCTTCTTCTCCTTCTTCTTCTCCTTTTTTTCTTCTTTTTCTCTTTCCCTTTTTCTTTCTTTTGTATTTTTCTTATTCTTCTTTCTCTTTTTTCTTCTCCTTCTTCTCCTCCTTCTTCTCCTTCACCTTTTTCTTCTTCTCCCTCTTCTCTTTTTCTTCTTTCTCTTTCTTTTTCTTTTTCTTATTCTTCTTAGTCTTCTTCTTTTACTTTTTTCTTCTTTTCTCTTTTTCTTTTTCTTCTTCTCCTTCTTCCTCTTTTTCTTCTATTTCTTCTCCTTCTCTTTCTCTTATTTTTTCTTCTTAGTCTTATTATTCTTTTTCTTTTTTCTTCTTTTTCTTCGTCTTCTCCTCCTCCTCCATCTCCTCCTCCTCTTCCTCCTCCTCTTCCTCCTCCTCCTCCACCTCCTCCTCCATCTCCTCCTCCACCTCCTCCATCTGCTCCTCCTCCATCTCCTCCTCCTCTTCTTCCTCCTCCATCTCCTTTTCCTTCTCCTCCTCCTCCTCCTCCTCTTCCTCCTTCTCCTCCTCCCCTCCTCCCTTTCTCGTCTGCTGAGATTGCCAGAAAAGTGTTTTGCTCTTCTGTCTGGAATAAACCCAAATTTCTTCCCCTCTCCCTCTTTGCCCCATCTTACCTTCTTCCCCTTTTTTCCCCTCAGACTCCAGTCAATTTTATTTTCTCTCTCTCTCTCTCTCTCTCTCTCTCTCTCTCTCTCTCTCTCTCTCTCTCTCTCTCTCTCTCTCTCTCTCTCTCTCTCTCTCTCTCTCTCTCTCTCTCTCTCTCTCTCTCTCTCTCTCTTTCCTCTCTCTCTTCTCTCTGTTTCTTCTCTCTCTGCCTGTCTGTCTATCTCTCTTTCCTCTATATCTAACTATATGTATATATATGTTTATATATATATATATATATATATATATATATATATATATATGTATACATAATATACATATATCCATCTGTATGGGGATTTACGTAACTTCATTGCAAACATCTTTTTTCTTGGTCGTTCAGTGTTGTTATTTTTATTGCCTTTGTCATGGTCGTCGTTATCATCATAATCATTGTCGTCGTTATCGACAAACTGCCTCTCCTCCCATTATCGCGACTTTCCCCCTATCGTGGAGTCTCTTCGTGGCACTGCCTCCGCCATTCTTTCCTCGCATCGGATTTACGAAGACATTCTTGCAGACCATAGAGACTCCACAATAAGACCGTTTCGTCCTAGATTCATGAGACGAAATAAATTTGCCAATTGTCGCTCCTTCTCGGACATATTTTGTTGTCCTCTTTTACTTCCTCCCCGTCCTCCTCCTCCTCTTCTTTCTCCTCTTCCTCCTCCCCTATCTTCTCCTTTTCCGTCGCCTCCTCTTCTTACTCCATCTTCTATTCTTCCTCCTCCTCTTGCTCTAGCTTCAATTCTTCCTCCTCCTCTTTTAACTCCTATTCCTCGTCCTCCTCCTCTTCTTCTTCCTTTTTCTCTACCTTCTCTTCCTCTTTCTGTTCCTCCCCTTCTCTTACTCCTTCTATTCCTCCCCCTCCTCCTCCTTCGCCTTCTCCTCTTCCTCCTCCTTTTCCTTTTCTCTTTCCCCTTCACCTTCCTCTTCCTCTTCTTTCTCTTCCTCTCTCTCTTCCTCTTCTCTTCCCCTTCCTTTTCCTCTTCCTTTTTCTCTTCAACCTCTCCTCTTTCCCCCTCTCCTCTTTTTCTTCCTCCTCACTTTCCTCTTTCTCTTCCTCCTCACTTTCCTCTTTCTCTTCCTCCTTCCCCTCCTCCCCACCCACGTTCATCTTCCGCAGGATCCGCAGACCCACGAACTGCACCTGCACGCCCCTTCACGCACGCCCGCACATACACGTCGATTCATATTCGTACGCACACACACACACACACACACACACACACACACACACACACACACACACACACACACACACACACACACACACACACACACACACACACACACACACACACGGTGCCGGCGGTACCTGGTTCGAATCCTGCCCAGGGCTGAAATTATTTCATTATCGATGCGCTTCGAGTCGTTACTCCAACTCTCGTGGGCGGGGAGTTGGGTGTGTGTGTGTGTGCGTGTAAGGTCATAGCATTACCCATAGATCGGTCATATACGAGCTCTGAGCTCTCTTCCGGGAGGGAAATAGCTGTCGATCACGAGTCCAACACGTGATCCAAAGACCAAGGTGAATCACACACACACACAAATGTTAGAAAATTGGAGAATAGGAGACGGGACCCAACGAGTGTTGCTCCTTTCCTGTATACTAAAATTAGGTAAACACACACACACACACACACACACACACACACACACACACACACACACACACACACACACACACACACACACACACACACACACACACACACACACACACACACGTGGGCGGGGAGTTGAGTATGTGTGTGTGCGTGTAAAGGTCACAGCATTATCCATAGAACGGTCATATACGAGCTCTGAGCTCTCTTTCGGGAGGGAAATAGCTGTCGATCACGAGTCCAACACGTGATCCAAGACCATGGTGAAACACACACCTGGCTTGGAGCTCGGCAGCGTCACCAGCTGTGAGCCTGGCACCTTGTTTGGCCTCGTCCGACCCGTGGGTTATGGAAGTCGAGTCCTGCTGCTGCGGACACGTTTCCCAGAACGTCGCCAATGATGTCGACGGAGCCCAAAGCCAAATCGACAACCTGGTGGCCACAAGGCCACTTCCAGTGTCACACCATATCAGATCTGGAGGTTTTAGAAATTATATTATTTGTTGATGGTTTTGAAAGACGATTTTTTTTTCTTAGTTCATCTATCTTATTCATTTTCACAAGAAAAATGTATATTTCAATGAATGTACTTGGCATTACATTGGAATATGAATGAATTACCTGTCATCCCCATCCATACAGTTGTCTTAAGCGGCCCATACACGATCAATTATATTGCGCAATTAATTATTTATGGGCGATATATTGCCCATACACGATCAGTTTAATTGTCAATTCAGAGTATTGACAATGAAATTGCGCAATATAATTGATCGTGTATGGGCCGCTTAAGAGTTTCTTAAAACAACCAATGGTTTTAACGCTCGCTGCTACATGGTTTCTAAGTCTGTTCCATTCGTTGACCACCCTATTAGTAAACCACTTCTTGCCTATTTCCTTCTTAAATCTAAATTTGTCCAATTTAATTTCATTACTGCGAGTCCTGCCCGGTTGTCTTAATATGATGACCTTGTTTGCTCACCCTTGATATACATGTTATCAATCTGATTCATTTGATATAGAATACCTTTGCCCCATGAGATAGGATAGGACTTCGGAAACCAACCCGCCACAGTATAAGCCTAGAAAAAAATAATCGAGAAAAACATTCGTAAAATATTTGTTTCTTCTGTTAGTCGAAGGACAGACAATGAAATGTCGTGTAACGGAAGCGCCAAGCGTTCAAAAGTATGATTAAGTTTGAGATTAAGCATAAAGAAGTTATTGCATTTTCGAAGCTTTAAGATTCGTTTAGATAACGCCTAAGAGAGATGCCTAACATTTATCTTATATTATTTGTTTATTTGTTTGTTATTAATTGTTTGTTTTTATAATTTCTTTAACATTTATTATTATTTATCTGTCAATTTATTATTGTTTAGTATTTACCTGTTTGTTTATTATCTATCTTTATATTTTTATTTATTCATTTCATTTATTATTATTTATATTACTATAACCTTTTTTATTTTTTTATCTATTTATTCATATGTATTTATTTATTTATTCATTTATCATTTTTTCGTATCCGACCTAGTTATGGACCAAAAGGTCTCCTGTCAGCATGCTCCTCCTTTGTAATCCTTTGTAAGTCTGTGGATAAAGACCGTTTTTTTTTTTATAGGAAAAGATAGATGAGTACAGATATACTTGGAATATACAGTATATATCTTGATTCGGATTAAGCTCTACAAACAATAAATTGTCCTAAATATGAAAATATATTTACTGCAGAAGATGAAAGAACTTGCAAATGAGAAGAAGTAAAAATTGAAGGAAGAGAAACAAGTATTTCGACACTCCCTGATTGGAGGAGACTGCAGTAGACCATAAGGCCTACACCATATAGACAGTGACATCTCCCTTACTACCTGTCATCCTTATCAGTAAAATATCTAATCTTCTTTTAAAACGACCAATTGTTTCAGCGTTTGCTACAGTTTTTGTCTGTTTCCTTCCAAAACCTAACTTTGTCCAATTTGAATCCATATCTACGAATCTTGCCCTGTGCCTTAATATGATGACCTTGCTTACACCATCCTTGTTAAAGCGCTGGACCCATCTATGTTACATTATCCATTTGGTACGTGAAATTAGTACTCAATGAAATAAAAAATGTTCCTCTGAAAAAAAGTCGAAATAGTTTGAAAAAAATAACGATAGATTTATAAATGTGTGTTTAAACCAAAATAGGTACTTCAGCCAACCCAGTGGAAAAAAAATAATAAGATAAAAAGAAGAAAAAAACATATATGCGGAAAGGATTTTGTCTCAATCCGCTTACATTTGTGGTTTTAAAAAAAGTCGGTCGCTAAGACCGTCCAGAATTCATCGCTTTTTTAAAAGTATTCACAAGAATACTTAGAGAGACACGACGCACAAGAGAAGTAATAATAATAGTAATAATAATAATGATATTATTATTAACGATAATGATAGAGATAATATCGACAACATAAATAATAACAGCAATGGCAATTATACTTGTAACATTCATAATTATATTAACGATAATATTAAAGAACATATTAATAATGTTAATGATTATTAAATAACAACAATATTATTACTATCAGTACTGATAGTATTGATATCAATTATGATGATAAATAAAAAAATCACATATCTGTCTATATTTTCCCCCCCTTTCACGCCATGTCTTCTAACATAATTGCAAAGTATCTTCATTTCCTATTCACTCCAAGTCTTCTTGCATATTAGCAAAGTGTCTTTACAGCTACATCATTCATTCACAAAAAAAAAAAAATGGACAAAAATACGTGTGTTTACAAATAGAAATGTGTGTGTGCGTTGTAAAGCGTGTGTGGGTAAGTATTCTGAGGCCTTGGATCCGCGCGACTTAAAAGAGAATTTCTGTTGTTAAAAATAAATGACATTCAAGCCTCTTCCGTTCTCAAAACATTATCACTAGAGTTTCTTGGAAACATTTATACATAAACGTGTGTACGTACATTGTGTATGAGTAATACATGTATGTGTATGCATGTATGTAATATATATATGTATGTGTGTGTGTGTGTGTGTGTGTGTGTGTGTGTGTGCGTGTGTGTGTGTGTGTGTACTTGCGTGTGTGTGTAATATATAGATATAAATACATGCATTTGTATGCGTATATGTACCTCTATGTGTGTGTGTGCGTGTGCACGTGTGTTTGTGTGTGTGTGTGTGTGTGTACATAAGTATATGTGTAGATATGTATGAATATTCATATTCATGAATGTATATGAACACATATGTATGTATTTTTCTCCGTTGAATATCACGAACTTCCTTCTGAAACAAGGCTAGGACAGTTGGAATGTAATGTAGAATGCCTGTAACCATGACCTGTCACACACGTAGATACGCACCTGTTTCTGTGTATATACATGTGCGTATCCATGTGTACACGTATGTATGTATATACGTACGTACGTGTATACGTTAGTAGCTAATATGCATTCCCGAGACTATGGGGTAAAAAGGGAAGCGATTAAGTCCAAGAGAGGGAGACTGATTTTTTTTTTTTTTTTTTTTTTTTTACGCACGCTTGGGTTGCCGCCTAATCCGGGATTTATGAAGATTTCTGCAGTTCGACGTCAGCGCCGTTTCCACCATATAGAGGTCCCCTCGCTTTAATACTCTCCCACCTTTTTTTTATCTTTCATCTTTTCATCCTTATGTATAAAAAATAAATGTTCATATCTATGGTACTGCATTGAAAGGTATTTAGTTTATATGTTTTTTTTTCGTTTAGTCAATGATATATTTTATTTATCACTCATAAACGTGTGTGTGTGTATGTGTATATAAATATATATATATATATATATATATATATATATAATATTATATATATATGTATATATATATATATATATGTATATATATATATGTATATATCTGTATGTATATATATATATACATATATATACATATATGTGTATGTATGTATATGTATATTACAGATATGAGGTTTACCAGTAAAAGTTTCACAAAATGGGTGGACCATTTAAAAAACAAGCACTTGACAGCAAAGTCTTTCCCTACAAACGAATAAGATATTCTTGGCCGTGATCAAAAGAGTCCTAGAATGACATTGAGGGGTTTTGTCAACTGAATAAAATCACTTGGCAGCAGACGAAAGTCCTTCAACCATTGTTAATTCATATTAAGGGTGACGTCAGACAGCTTATAACCTCATGCATTTTGTGACGTCACGTTGTGACGTCATGTTGTGACATGTCATTACGTCATGTTGTGACGTCATGGTCCACAGAGCTAGGAAGTGAGTTCGATTCCCGAGTTGTGGTTCCCTCCCCAACTTTCTCGTTCCTCACGCACCTCCATCCTCCACCCTCCATCCTCCCACCTCCTATTCCCCCCCTCAGCTGAATTAAATCGTCTGACGACGTCGAGAATAAAGTCCCGAGGGTGAATCACAGTCGTCAGGGAGTTGACCAAGATGGACCCGGGCTTCCCCTATCAGATAAATCAAATTCGGCTGACGTCAGCCAGAACAAAAGCACCAAAGTGTACGACGGACGCACACACACACACACACACACACACACACACACACACACACACACACACACACACACACACACACACACACACACACACACACAGAAAAGATATATGAAAAAAAGGATATGAATGTTGCAATAGGAATCCCCGTCGCTCTTCCCGGCCTTTCTTCCCGGCCTCTCTTTCCGGCCGCCTCTCTTCCCGGCCTCTCTTCCCGGCCTCCGGACATATGAATACACCGAGGCGGGCTTTGTGCGATCCGGTCACCCTTCTGGCAGGAAATGGTGCGAGCAAGAAATGCCTGTCAAGGTCGCCAAGTTTCTTTTAGCTAACCGCATAGCTTCCGCGGTGCATCGAACAAGTTTTACTTTTAAAGCACGACTTCCTGTTTTCTTTCACTGCCGCACACTACATTCTTTTTTTCCTAAATCGAGACTATTTTGTTGTGCAGACTCTCCCCTACCTACTGTATTCGACAACAAAATCCAGAATGTGTACCGCGAAGCTAGCCAGAAGCTTTTGGGTGATTTTATTCTCGCCAATAATATGTTGGCAAGTTTGGTCAGCTGAAGACAGGAGGAGCACAAGTGGAGGGTAGGGGGAAGGAGAGGAGAGGGAAGGGGGAGGGGAAGGAGGAGCTTGGGGGAGGGAGCAGGGGGAAGGGGAAGATGGGGGAGGCCACTGTAGATCTAGTGCGTAGATTCACAATGGATGCATGTGCCATTGTCGCGTAGAGATGTGAATGCTTCTGGTATGAGACAACCATCTCCAGCCTTGTTCTATCCTTCGTCTAGTTAAGATCATCTGCAACGGACAGAATAGAATTTGTAAATTGCGTCACAGTGACGAAGAGTGTAATGCCTGCGCTACCGAAGAAGACATACAAAGGAATTGCTTAAACCGTAATACAAAGAGAATTGCCACCAGATCTGGAAGAGTAATTCGAGAGGTCTAATCCATCGCAAAACTGAATTAAATCACCTGACGGCACCTAGACAATTAAGGAAAATGCCAACAAGCAAGGAAGGAGTTGAAAATCTATTCGCTTTATTATCCTCTAAAAAGCGAATGCAAATGACTTTGGGCGAAAACAACAGACGACGACGATAAACTACGGAGGGTTGCATTACGTCTGACTGCCTTTTCCCAAATTGTCTTCTCTTTCTCCCTTTTGTTTCGCCGAATTCTACTCTACGCCGAACAATGGAGAACGTAGCTTGAATAAACGCGTTCAGATGTCTATGCACCCAGAGGTTTACTTTTTAATCGCGTTTTTTCGGTGTCTTGAAATTTAGAATTGGTATGTTTATATATATATATATATATATATGTATATATATATATACATATACATATATGTATATATATATATATATATATATATATATATAACATATATATGCAAAGTAACCACTTAAGAAAATAAACAAACAGAGCAGAGCGCTTTCGTATATTACATCTTCAATGTAATTTACACTGAAGATGTAATATACGAAAGCGCTCTGCTCCGCTTGTTTATTTTTTAAGTGGTTACCTTGCATTTATAAAACACACGTTCCTAGTGTTTTATTGCATATATATATATATATATATTATATATATATATATATAATATATATATATATGTATGTATGTATATGTACATTGGAAGAAAGGAAATACTGGACTCAACGTTAGAAGTTTAATCCTACATTTTGAGCCCTGTCCGGGGTTCGTCTTCAAGAATGAACAGTATATGCAAAGGAAATCAATATAAAGTGCATACACGCTACACTGGATAGGTATCCTAATTTCACCGTTACTCTCCAGAAAATACGCTCGTCTCCGTTCACAAAATTACACAAATCACAGTATGAATAAAATTTCAGAAAAAACTAGACTAGTAACTAAAAATGCAAATAAAAACCTTGGTGACATGCCTACCCAGTCCGACTGTTTCATTAAAACCCGTCACCCAGAATAAAATACATATACCAAAGGCTCTTTCCCCCTAACAAGGGAGGTAGTCAATAAATAAAGGCATAAAATCAACTCCCAACCATTCCATCCCCATATACTCCACTCCATTCACCCCCATCCCTCCCTCTTATCTTGGCTCCTCCTGGATGACGGGTCATCCCTGCATCTCGCCTACCGCTTCATGAAATCGGCGACCCAGTGCGAAAGTGACGTGTTTGAACATGTATATTTGTTATTTATGTTTATTTATTTTATTTATACGTTTCGGTGTCCTTTTCCCTGTTTGAGTTCTTAGTTTGCGCAATAGGTTTTAAAGGATTGGTTGGGAGACTTGCTTCTTTTGCTCCTTGTTTTATTCATTCATACGTTCCACTTCATTTTTCACTATTTAATATTTAGTAGTTGATTTGTATACCTGTTTAGGAACTCTTTCATGTGCCTTTTCTGTGTTTTTTTGTTATTCAGGTATGTTTATTCATTTCTGTGCCTCTGTGCACCCTCTCCAGGTTTTTGTTTGTAGTTCGTACAGTAGGATTTAGTGAACTGGTGGTAGGGGATTATATCTTTCGCCTTTTCGTTTAATCATTTCCACGTTCTCTCCCTTTCAGTTTTTAACTTTTGACTTGGTGGTTGTACTTGATTTATCTGTTCATTCTTTAACTTATCTATTTATTTATTTATTTATTTATATTTCTTTCTTTGTTCCGGGCGACGGGTTGTTTGGAGCAGTCGGACTGGATGGGTATATCACCTGGTTTTGATATACATTTTTATTCTTTAGTTTTTAGTTTCTTGCATTTTAATCTTATTATCATTTATGTATTTTTGTGAACGGGTGTCCAACCTGGAGACGAGTATATGTTTTTGGAGAGTAACTTTGAACTTGGAATACCGATCTCAGTGTAGCATGCAAACCCTTTATATTGATGTCCTTTTCTAATACTTTATATCCCTGAAGATGAACTCCGGACAGGGCTCGGAACGTAGGATTGAACTTCCAACGTCGAGTTTAGTATTTGCTTTCTTCCAGCATGGTTACTGGACTCCAGCTCTTCACGAGTATATTCATATATATTTGTGTGTGTATACACACACACACACATACACATAGATGCATACGCACACGCATATCCACTTATAGAAACACCACTTCAGGAAATGAGGGGCAAGAGTGAGGGAATTCAACCCCTAAAGGCATCTTGTGCATTAAGGTCGACAAAGTCATAGTGATGTTCCTAAATTTCGATCTTACATTCTGTCTGTGTCTGTCCCTTAACTGCATACACCTAAAACAGGACAAGAGATCACCACATTTTTACGAATAAACGAAGTGTTCTGATATCTAGACAAATTCTGTTGGTTGAGTGATGTTAGTGTAGTAGGTATTATCCATTGGCACGTGGTTATAACGTTACTGTCACCATGTGACGTTAGAGAACCGACATACAGCGAAATAGTTTGAACACAAACTCGGGAGTATTGGTTTGGAGCGGTGGCCCCGAGCTTTGCCCGCTGCAAGCGACACTAAATCCCGATGTACATGTTCACCCGACACTTTACCCGATACCGCGAATACCATGTATCGTTTTTGGCAGTCACAGTATTACACCCGTTATTTGACTGTCGCTGGTTCCACCTGCAAGAAAATAACCTGTAGGTACCAGAAGGTGGTGTGATATATGCTCTCAAATATAGCGAAAAGGAAACAAAAATATCTATTAAGGGAGGCAAAACACACGTGTCAAAGGGGCGATAGGTAAACTTTATGCTTATTCAGGGGCGACTACGGAAGATGAGGTAGATGCACCCCTCATGTCTTCTCTTTCTCGTATTCGTTTATTCTTTATAAGATTGTCTAATGAAAAGTAATCTGTATCACAACAATGATGTTATCATTGCAATGGTGACAGCAAGACTCGCACCGTAAAGAGTTTCGCTCTCCCTCAATCACTCTCTTTCTTCACTCACCCTTTCCCTCTCTCCCTTTCTCTCTGTGTGTATATTTAGTACTGTATTCTATCATGATTAGGCCTAACGCCGCTAGGTCCTCTGACGGGCAATTAAGGCGAGAAATCCCATATCAGCCCTTAAAGCTGAATGAGGTCAACCGTTCCACCAATCGACTCTTCACCTCCCGGTTGGCTCAGGGGTAGCGTTCTCGTTTCATGCGCGAGTAATCCAGGTTTAAATATCCAGGTCTCTGTGCGTAAGCTGTACGTATGTTTGAGCACTGATGGGATCGACTGAAACTTTAAACAGTCAATACGTATACGCTCTCCCTCAGTTGTTCCCGTGAAGTTCCATATCAAAGTGAGAAGGTCTTCACAGTACAGTTTTGGCAAATTGCGTCTTCTTTGGGGTAAGATCAAAAATTGAATAAACAAATAAATAAGTATATAAATAGATAAATAATAAATGAACAAATGAATATATATATAATAATAAATGAATGACTAAATAAATCAATAAACAAATAAATTAATAAAATTAAATTCTTTAAAATTTTTGTTTTAACCCGAATAAAGTATGTAAAGCTGCCACCGACTCAAAGTGAAGATTCCTCAGGCTCTTTTCTTTTGGTCGAATAAAATCGTCTGGCGACAGCAAGAATAATAGATACTAAAAACATCAAACACAGTGGAAGAGTTGATCGTGGTTGTCGTAATCGTCGTGGAGAGGATTTTCCTTAACTGAATAAAATCACCTGACGACAGCCAGAAGAAATACTGAAGTCTCAGGACGCAACTAAAGGATTCTGGAATTGAGTCTTTGTTATTTAGTCTGGAACTTCTTTTTTCAGCATATATCAGAACCCCCCACTATATTTTTCACTCAAAATTAAATTGATAAATGATACTTAAAGGACGCGTGATTTCTTAAAAAATTATGTAGATTATGTAGATTATAGAATCTTTAGGATTGTAGTTTTTAGATAAATAGATGTTATGTCACCTTATAGTCTGAAAATATCTGTGTTTCACCTCCTCTTACCTCCTCTTGCTCCTCCTCCCCTCCTCCCCCTCCTTCTACTCCTCCTCCTCCTCCTCCCCACCTCCTATTCCTTGTCTTCCCCTTCCTCCTCCTTTTCTCATCTTCTTTTCATTCCTTCTCCTCATTTTACTCTCCCTCCTCTTCCTCTCTTCCTCCTACTCCTACACCTCTTTACACCTCTCCTCTCCTCCTCCTCCATTCCTTTTCTTCCTCCCCTCCTCATCCTCCTTCCCCTCCCATTCCTCATCCTCCCCATCTTCCCTATACTCATCGTCCTTAACTTCCTCTTCCTCCTCCTCATTTTCTCCCCCCCACCCAATCCTCCCTCTATCCCCACCTTAACTTCATCCTTATCTCCATCAATATCCTCGTCCTCATCTTCACCCTCCTTCCCATCCTCATCTTTATCTTCATCCTCATACTTATCCACATCCTTATCCTCATCCTTCTCTCCTTTCTGTTCCTTCTCCCCCTCAGGCATTTCCAGAAAGTTCGGGAAAGTTTCGTGAGGAACGAAGGTGCTGCTGTTGTTGAAGGCGTAGTTCAAGTGAGTTGTTGGCTGAGGGAGAAATAGTTGGGAAACTCTTGGGCGCGCATTATTAGACCTCGCCCCGGATTACGGGGGGGGGGGGGCGCCTCGCCCCCTTTTCATTTCCATTGCTGAGCATCTGTGGCGCATTGGTGATCGATCTCGACTCGCAGACACAGAAGTCCGGGGTTAATTTTAGTGTCTACTAGTGAATGCCATTTGCCCCTGGCTGGTGTTTGTGTGCGTGTGGTGTGTGTGTGTGTGTGTGTGTGTGTGTGTGTGTGTGTGTGTGTGTGTGTGTGTGTGTGTGTGTGTGTGTGTGTGTGTATATCTGAGTGTGTGTTTGTGTGTGTGTTTGTGTGTGAGTGTGTGTGTGTATTTGTGTTTGTGTGTGTTGTAGTCTGTCTTTGTATATGGCGTGCTTGTGTATATGTTGGTGTCTGCGTGTCTTTGAGTGTCTCTATGTGTGTGTGTGTGTGTGTGTTAACGTCTATGGGTGCTTGTGTATATGTTGGTGTCTGCGTGTCTTTGAGTGTCTCTTTGTGTGTGTGTGTGTGTGTGTGTGTGTGTGTGTGTGTGTGTGTGTGTGTGTGTGTGTGTGTGTATGTGTGTGTGTGTGTGTGTGTGTGTGGTGTGTGGGTACGTGTGTGTGTGTGTGTGTGTGGTGTGTGGGTACGTGTGTGTGTGTGTGTGTGTGTATGTGTTTGCGTGTATGTGTGTCTTTGTGTATGTTGGTGTCTGCGTGTGTCTGTGCGTGTCTCCTTTCCACTCAGAAGACTAAAGGCATACGTATTATCGTAAATATATATATATATATATATATATATATATATATATTATATATATATATATATAACACAGAGAACCCACACATACGTATTCACACATATACATACACACACATATATACACACATACACATGCACATATACACACACATAGAATTGGGCACCGTAGGACATTGGTATCGTGGGCGAGTAATAGACTAAAACCTGAGCGGACACAGCCCGTGGCGAACAGTTTGATTCGATCAAGTTCTCTACCCCACCCCCTCTACTCCGCTCGCAACCTAACCCCCCCACACTCACACACAGACACACACAAAAATCAGTCTTATCAGTAACACTGTCAGCCATTTTCTGTGCGGCGAGGATATTGGTTCTTATTTCCCATTCCTAAGGAGTTCTGACTACTATTCACAAAGTCACTGAGATAGTTATGAGGTCCTTCACATAAGGAAAAAAATGAGAGTAATTGAGAGAGAGAAAAAATAATTGAGTTCCTGTGAGCGTCATCTGGTACGGAATGGGTAGATCTAAACAGGTTATGACTCTTTTATTTCTGACTGGATTCCTCTGGGATGGGTAGGATTGCCTGGCGCCCATGAGATGGGGCGTCAATCGGTACTTTGTCCCGGCGCCAAACAGCAACGAGGAAACCACAACAATTCATCTCCCTCGAGAAGAAACACTCTCTACTATATACCCTCAGCCCGACATACACTTACATTCACCTACACAAACATCATCTTGTTTATCATAATACAACAACTCTACTCGTTTAATCATATATCAGAATCCTCCCGCCCAATATTTACTTTTTTACTCGAAGTAAATTTGATATATGATACTTAAAGAACGCGTGATTTCTTTAGAATTATGTAGATTATAGAATCTGTAGGATTGGGTTTTTTAGAAAAGTAGATGCTATGTTACGTTATAGTCTGAAAAATCGTGCTTCACTTTCTCTTCCCAAGAAACACCGAGATACTTCTCCTCCTACTCCTCCTCCACCTCCTCCCACTCCTCCTACTCCTCCTCCTCCTCCTCCACCTCCTCCACCTCCTCCTCCTCCTCCTCCTCCTCCTCCTCCTCCTCCTCCTTCTATTAGTATTTATTATTAATTATTTTAGGCCTAGTTGTGTATACTGGACATGAAATCTTCAATTTTGAGAAAAAATCTTTGCCTGCCTAGGGGTACGTGGCGTTGGATCATATTTGCAGCGAAAAAGTAAATTAACAAATGGGTATATAAATAGAATGACAGATAAATGAATAGTATATAAATAAATCAATAAATTGATAAATGAGTAGATAGATAAATAAGTGAAATAACCAAATAAATTATGAAAATAATTACAAATTATGTAAATACTGGTCTTCCTACTCCATTGTCAGGTAAATGTCATTACTGATCAAAGATGAACGAACTTCATTCAGTTTTGCGATGTTGATCTAAGCGAAAGAGACGCCTGATTTTTCTTTGATATGTTGTTATTAGATTTCAAGTGTAATCGTGTTATTTTATATTTTCTTATATATTTTTTTTCAAGACTGATGCTGTCTCCTTGGAGGAGAGGAAGACGATTATTTTAGATTATATCTGTCAAAAGTTCCCGGTACGAAGCCGGCTCCACAGAATCAGAATCTGACTTTTTTTTGTTCCCTTATATAATGGCTTCTCTCATGACAGTCCTAAAACTAAAATATACATAAAATCAAAATTAGAAATATTGTGCAGACCATTAAGATCACAGGCTACATCTATAAAAGAAACCTGCAGTCATTTAAAAAAAAAAATAATGATAATAAAAAAATGAAAAAGTTTCTAAAAGAAATTTGCCCACTACGTACTTAAAATCATTCAAGCTTTCGGAGATCGTTCCGTGTTTTAGGACCAAGAACATTTAAGTCCGTTTTAAGATTAAAACAAACCACACGTTGGCCGATCATTATAGAGCGTCGTTTCTTGCGGCGGAGGTCGATATGACAGCAATTCGATCCCCGGTAAACTCGGCCGCCAGCGAGTTGGACCAAGAGCATGCTTCAATAAGTTCCGCGCTACAAAGTCTTTTGTGAAGGCCACCGTCCTTGTCTCCTGATAGGTGGAATTCGCAAAGTTGAGCCGAATCATCATTATCATCGTCATCATCATCATCACTACCACCATCCATATCACCATAATCAATATCATCACCATCATCATAATCATCATCATCATCATCATCATCATCATCATCATCATCATCATCATCATCATCATCATCACCACCAATATCATCATCATCATCATCATCACCACCAATATCATCATCATCATCACCACCACCACCAAATAATCATCATCATCATCACCACTACCACCACCAATATCATCATCATTATCATCATCATCATCATCATCATCATCATCATCATCATCATCATCATCATCATCATCATCATCATCATCATCATCACCACCACCACCAATATCATCATCATCATCACCACCATCATCATCACCACCACCAATATCATCATCGTCATCATCGAAGTGCCTCACCATATGAAAGACAATAAACCCTTCACTTTTTGAAGAAGTGTCACGAAACAAAATAGTGAGACGCCGGGCGGCAGCTAAAAAGAAAAAGAAAAAAAAGAAGGAAATTGCCAAATTACATGAAAAGATATTATCTTAAAAACGTCTAATTCCTTTAATGCAAGGTATACAGACGAGATCAATGAAATCTTTTGGCCTCTCTTAAATTAGACATCGAAGTTAATTCATTGAGTAAGAATCAATCAGTGACTCAAGGTGCGATTTTCTTCTTTATGAAATGTGAGATGATAAAGCTTCGCTAATATGATAGGAAGATAATGAAAGGTGTACACATATCTATATTGTTTATATATGTGTGTGTGTTTGTGTATATTATATATATATATATATATATATATATATATATATATATATATATATATATATATATATATATATATATATATATGCTAATAAGAACACGGGTACGTGTGTTCACTTATGCCAAGTAGACCACTTGGAAAAAGAAACTAAGGAAGCAGAGCGCTTTCGTAGATTACATCTTAAATGCACTGAAGATGTAATATACGAAAGCGCTCTGATTCGTTAGTTTCTTTTTCCAAGTGGTCTACTTTGCATATCTATATATATATATATATATATATATATGTGTGTGTGTGTGTGTGTGTGTGTGTGTGTGTGTGTGTGTGTGTGTGTGTGTGTGTGTGTGTGTGTGTGTGTGTATAAACAAGAGGATCCAGGAATAGAACTTCTGTATGTCAACTATTATCCAACATCTCGGTCAGGGGGCCCATCTGGCGCGCGTCATCCCTCCGTCTTAGAAAACTGTTCCGGAGCCACAACCTTTCCCTTCCTTGGCGTTCCCGCGAGACGGCACATGGCGTGTTCTTCCCCATTCTCGTTGACAAAGGACAGACGACAACGGATCGTTTCCCCTTCGGCGTCGGAGACCCCTCCACCCTCCCCATCGCCACTTCGCGAGACGTTCTTTTTTCTTGAAGAAGCTCGTAAACCGGGAGGAATATTGTCAATTCCCTCTGGCACAGGGTCGTCCCTTTGGGAGAAGAACTCGAGGAAACTCGCCGGAGAAAAGGAGGAGGAGGAGGAGAAGCTAGGAGGAGGAGGAGGAGAACGAGAGCGAGAACGAGAAGAAGCTAGACGGGCCTCTTGGCAGAGCCTTGCGGCCACAGATGGCCGCGGGGTCCCGTCCCCAGAGGCTCTGCCCATGGACTCACACAAGAAGGAAGGACTCTGTTCCATTAGGGCGCGGGGAACCTCACAAAGTGGTGGAGACAGTCAAACGCGCAAAACGAGCCGCCTCGCCTCCTATAGATTGCGTGCATCCATTCTCTCTCACTCTCTCTCACCTCTCTCTTCTCATCTTTCTCCTCTTTCTCTCCTCTCTCCCTCCCTCTCTCTCTCTTCTCTCTCTATGTGTGCATGTATATATATATATATATATATATATATATATATATACATGTTGCATGTGTATGTGTGTGTGTCTGTGCTTGTATACTTGTATATTTGTGGGTGCCTGGGTGTGGGTGCGTTCATGCATGTGTGCATGAGTGCTTGCATACATGTTTGTGTCTGGAAGAAATAAGAGAAAATGAGCGTGTAGATAAAGAGAGAGAGAAAGAGAGAGAGAAACATTTTTATGCTTGGTTATACATGTGTTTATGGACACAGGAGACCTCTTTTGTTTGGCTTTATTTTTCACCTTTTTCCGCATCCTGAACTTTTTCGCTCAAAAACACCCCCCCTCCTCCCTACTCCTGTCTCATCGCTCCTCCTTCCTCCTTCTTCCCTTCTCCCTCCTCCCTCCTCCCTCTCCCCTCTTCTTTCCTCCCCTCTCCCTCCTCCCTCTTCCCTCCTCCCTCCTCCCTCCTCCCTCTCCCCTCTTCTTTCCTCCCCTCTCCCTCCTCCCTCTTCCCTCCTCCCTCTTCCCTCCTCCCTCTTCCCTCCTCCCTCTTCCCTCCTCCCTCTTCCCTCCTCCCTCTTCCCTCCTCCCTCTTCCCTCCTCCCTCTTCCCTCTTCCCTCCTCCCTCCTCCCTCTTCTTTCTTCCCCATCCCTCCTCCCTCTTCCCTCCTCCCTCTTCCCTCCTCCCTCTTCCCTCCTCCTCCCTCCTCGCTCTTCCTCCCTCTCTTTTCTCATCTCCCTCCTTACTCCTCCCTACTCCCTCATCACTCCCCCTCCTTACTCCTCCCTACTCCCTCATCGCTCTTACCTCCTCCCTCCTCATTCCTCCCTTCTCACTCCTCCCTACTCCTACTTCACTCCTCCCTACTTCCTCCTCACCCTTACCTCCTCTCTCCTCCGTCCTACCTCCTCGCCTCTCACCCACTTCCTCCTCACCCTTACCTCCTCTCTCCTCCGTCCTACCTCCTCGCCTCTCACCCCCTCCTCACTCCTACCTCCTCCTTCCTCCTTCCTCCCTCCTGCATCCTCCCTCCTCCTTCTCCCTCCTCCTTCCTCCTCCCTTCCCCATTTTCTCTTCATGATCCTCACTCCTTCCTCCTCTTTATTTTCTCTCCTCCCTCTTCCCTCTCCCTATTTTTTCTCACTCATTCTCTCCCTTATTTTTTGTCTCTCTCTCTGTCACTCTCTCACTTTCTCATTTTCTCACTCTCACTCTATCTCTCTCTCTTTCTCTCTATATCTCTCCCTCTTCCTTTCTCTCTCTCCTTCTCTCTCTCTCTCTCTCTCTCTCTCTCTCTCTCTCTCTCTTCTTTCTCTCTCTCTCTCTTTCGCGCGCGCGTGCGCGCACACACACACACACACACACACACACACACACACACACACACACACACACACACACACACACACACACACACACACACACACACGACTCGGTGGTGCGGTTGGTAGAGTACCAGACTGTTGTTATGGTGGTGTCAGCGGTACCTGGTTCGAATCCTGCCCAGGGCTGAAATTATTTCAGTATCGCTGCGCTTCGAGTCGTTACTCCAACTCTCGTGGGCGGGGAGTTGGGTGTGTGTGTGCGTGTAAGGTCATAGCATTACCCATAGATCGGTCATATAGCTCTGAGTTTTTCCGTGAGGGAAATAGCTGTCGATCACGAGTCCAACACGTGATCCAAAGACCAAGTAAATACACACACACACACACACACACACACACACACACACACACACACACACACACACACACACACACACACACGCACACACACACACATTCTCTCTATCTATCTATCTACGTTAATTTATTAAAGATATGTGTTGTTTAATGAGCAAGGAAAGTGTATAAGAGAGGAAGAACGAAAGATATGTAAGGAAATGGCCAGCGTGGTAAGAAAAAAAATGACGATATGAGATAAAAGAAGACAAAAGTTTCTGCTGCGAAAGAGTGAGAGATGACGTCAAACGTCCTGAGAGCAAAGTCGTACAAGTTTCGGCCCCGAGGAAGCAGAGCGAACGAAGATGGCAAAGGAGAAGATAGACAGACCACGAGTTGACGAATTAGATGTACGAGACTTGCAAAGGAAGCGACACAGGGAAGGAATTGACAAGAACTGGTTTACCAACATAACGGTTAACGAATGGAATAGACTCAGGGACCACGTAGAGAGGCCCTGAACAAAGAGTTGTTTTGGGAGAAGGATAGATAGCTTTATGGAAATTGATGATAGATGGTAAAGGACGTGGAAGTGCTTAGTGTAGGCCTTATGGTCTCTTGCAGTCTCCTTCATTTTTTTTTTTTTTTTTTTTTTTTTTTTATGTTCTTATGACGTTCTCGAACTCCAGCTAAAGGGATGGACTTCGGCGTGAAGGAAAGGTGAAGTCCCGGTCAGACCATCACTACTGAAGAGAGTTCGTTTGGATAGAAACGACTTCGTGTTTTTTTTTTTTTTTTTTTTGTATTTTTCGAATTTCCAAATGTCATGTTAACTTTGCGTCATATACTGAGAAGCTAAATGGAGAGCAAGGAGAAGTTAAACCTGTACGACTCTTAGACACATTGTTGAATTGTAGACTTAGCGAAGTCTAGGAAACTTCGAGCGAAGGCGTCCTGCAGATTTTCAAATTCACAGCATTTGACGAAAATCGTGATAGTGTGACTGGGGTTTAATCACAAAGTAAACCTTGCTTAAACCCCAAGTCTACCCCTGAGCTTAACAAGATCATATACCCTTCAATCTCCATAATTCTTATTACAAAGGATTACAAAGGCGGAGCATGCCGACAGGAGACCTTTTGGTCCATATCTAGGTCGGATGCGATGTTCTTCTGTTCTTATGAAAGAAGAATGGAAAGAATAATCTAGAATTAGGAAGGCGTGAAAGGTTGTAGAAAAATGTTAAAGCGTTCGAAATTGATTAGATAATTTCTCCTCTAGTCTTATGTTCTCATGAAAAACATGGAAGGAAAAATCTAGAATAGAGAAAAGGCTAAAGTGTTCGAAATTGATTAAATAATATCTCTTTTTATGTTCTTTTGAAAGAAACGTGGAAAGTAATTATCTAGAATTAAGAACACGTGAAAGGAATTGAAGAAGAGGTTTAAAGTGTCCGAAATTGATAAGATAACGTCTCCTCCATTCTTACGAGCTTATGAAAGAAACGTGGAAGGGATAATCTAGAATTTGGAAGACGTGAAAGAAATTTCGGAAGAGGTTAAAGTGTCCGACATTGATGAGATAACGAGGAAAGGTTCCGAAAAAGCGGAACGTTTATGGGTTAATGACTTCAAAAAATGTCGAGAAAATTCACAAGAAAAATATAAGTTCTGGACGGTGAAAATAGCTGGTACGGTGCTCATGTACGAAAGATGAAGACAAGAGATAAGAAATACAGAGCAGTTAGCTTTCGAGATATTCTTTGCATTTATTTATGTATTTTGTTTGTTGCATACATTATTATAGTTTTTTTTTATAATTATCATTTTATTATTATGATTTTTTTTTCCGCATCCGACCTAGATATGGACCAAAAGGTCTCCTGTCGGCATGCTCCGCCTTTGTAATCCTTTGTAATCCTTTGTAAGAATATATGGATGAAGAAAACGGACGAGAAAGAGGGAGAAGAATATTTACGATTAAGGAAGGAAATTAGCTTGATTAATAAGTTTTAACAATAAAGTTAATCAATATATAAGAAAAAAGCGTAGTTACACATATAGTTCGTAGATCATGGCAGGTAGAAACTTATTTTGGATATTGTTCTATAACCTCAGAGGGAATTGGCAAAAGGCAAAACATTGATTTAAGAAAAAAGAATAGTTCTCAGTTGTCATTCATTTGAAGTCCATTGCTCAACAAAAACATAACCCAATGTGTCTCCCAATCTCTGCCACGTCACTCCTGCAATTTTTTTCATATTTCCACCAATGACGTGATAGAAAGAGAGCTATGTGAACAAGTAGTTCAATAAGGAGAAGTTGAGTTCAAGATGTTTGTTTTGTCAAAGGAATTATAAATCTGATTATGCCGTTAGCAGACCCTCAAAAAGAGAGAGAGAGAGAACAAGAAAGAGGGAGGGATATTTTTGAATGCCAAAAGAGGTGAAGAGTAAAGAGACCGCCTTTGCAAACTTAATTCAAGACTGAAGGAGTTTGCATTCTTTTTTTTTTAAAGAAAGGAAAACGAAGAAGTAAATGTACACACGAGATGGAGACAAAGAATATGACGTCAGATAACTTTGTTCAACTTCGGGCGGGACTTGACTCCGTTGGGTTCAAGGTTGTCCCCCCAACCTCAAGGTTGTCCTCCAACCTCTTCCTTATGATGACACCCAAGACAAATCTCGTCCAGTTAAACCCAGACCATCTTAATGAGCTTGGGATAGGACCTCGTTCTGACAGGTTTAAGTGTGTGACTGGGTTCCTACGCTTGTGTATGTTTGTGTGTGTGTGTGTGTGTGTGTGTGTGTGTGTGTGTGTGTGTGTGTGTGTGTGTGTGTGTGTGTGTGTGTGTGTGTGTGTGCGGGCGTGTGTATGTGTGCGGGCGTGTGTGTGGAAGAGAGCGCGCGTGTGCGGTCGTGTGTGTGGGTGTGTGTGGTTGTGTTTGTGCGCGCGCGCGTGCGGACGTGTGTGTGGGCGAGTGTGGTTGTGTGTGTGTGTGTGTGTGCGCGCACGCGGGTGGGCGTGTGTGTGCGTGGGTGTATTTACCTAGTTGTATTATACGGTGACCCGTCTTTGTATCTCTCAGCGTCAAGTTTTTTTTTCTTAAAATCTTGAATAGTGTTTGCACACACTGTTTCTTTGTCTAATTTGTTCCAAGTATCTATCACTCTGTGTGGGAAGCTATTTTTTCAGATTTCTTTTGTAATTATCTTTTTTTAGTTTCTTTTCGTGTCCTCTTGTTTTTCCATTGTCCCATTTCAATAAATCATTCTTATCTAAGATTTCCATTCCCTTCATAATTCTATAGATAGTTAGTAGGTCTCCTCTTTCCCTTCTTTGTTCCAGAGTTGGTAATTCTAATTTGGACAGTCTTTGTTCATATGTCATTTTGGAAAGAGTTGGTGCCAGTTTTGTTGTTGCTCTTTGTATTCTTTCTAATTTTTCTTATATATTCTTTTTGGTACTGGGTGTCCATAGTGTTGCTGCGTACTCGAGTTTTGGTCCTATTAGTGTAGTTAGTTCTTTTTACCATTTACTCGTCCAAATAGGCAAATGCCACTTTTATTGACCTCAATAAATTGTAGGTTTCTCCGACTATTTTATTAATATGCTTATCCGGTGTCAAGTCTTTGCTGATCATCACTCCAAGGTCTTTTTCCGAGTTTACTTTTTTGACCTCTTCTTCACCAATTTTATAATCTCTCGATATTCTGTTTTTACTTTTTCCAAATTCCATTATACTACATTTCTTGATATTGAATTTCACTTCCCACTTTTGAGTCCATTTCCAGATCTTGTCCAAGTCTTGTTGTAATGAGTTGCAATCCTCCTCAGTTTTTACTTTTAGTATTTTTGCATCGTCTGCAAAGAAATTCATATAACACTCTACTCCTTCATCCATGTCATTTATGTATATGGCAAACATGATCGGGGCCAGTACTGATCCCTGTGGGACACCAATTTTCATTTCTTCCCAATTCGAGAATTTATCTCTAATTACTACTCTCATTTTCCTCCCAGTCAGGAAGTCTTTCATCTATTCCAATAATTTTCCTCTGATGCCACCTATTGATTCTATCTTCCTTATTAGTTTATTGTGTACTACCTTATCAAATGCCAGTTGTAGGTCCAGAAAGGCACAGTCTGCCCAACCATCTCTCTCTTGTATTATGTCTATTAATCTTGAGTAGAAGCAGATCAAGTTTGTTGTACATGATCTTCCTTGTCTGAATCCAAATTGATTTGGATTTAGTATAGTTTTCTCATCTATTTTTGACGACCTTTTCGCAAATTTTTGCTACTGTGCTTGTCAGGGAGACCGGTCTGTAATTTGATGGGTCTTCCTGTTTTCTCCCTTATAAATCGGCATAATTCTTGCATTCTTCTAGTCCTGTGGCACTTTTCCTTCTTTAAGTGAGAATTTAATTATATTGGATATTTTATTTGTTAATTCTTCCATGCATTCTTTCAGTATCCAATTTGCAATTCCGTCTGGACCATGTGATTTTCTGACGTCAAGGGTTTTGATTTGGTCGCTGATTTCCTTCTGTGTTACAATTATTTCTTTCATTGAGGGGGATATCTCTCTATTTCCTCACAGTTAGGTGAGTTTTCTATTGTGAATACTGATTTGAAGTGGTTGTTCATAATTTCAGCCATTTCCAGTTCTTCTGTATATTCATATTTACCTTGGCGCAGCTTTTCTATTTCTTGTTTGTTCTTCAGTTTGCCATTTACATACCTGTAAAATAGTTTGGGTTCTTCCTTGCATTTTTCTGTTTGTTTTTTTTCATAATTTCTCTTTTCATCTCTGCGTATCTTTACATAATAACTTCTTAGTTTGATGTGCATTAGCCATTTGCTTGTTTTCTTGTATCTTTTCCATTTCTTCCAAGCTTTGTCTCTTTTATCCTTAGCCTCACTACGCCTTTTGTTGTACCAGCTTTTTATGTATGTTCTTTCCATTTTTCTTTTTGTGATACGTATTTATTCACTCCCTCATTATAGATTTATTTTAGTATATTCCATTTCTCTTCCATCCCTGTTTCTTCATTTAGGATTTTTTCCTAGTTCGCGGTGCGAAAGAATTTTTTGAGTTTCTCAATTTTGTTGTTGTACATTAGTCTTCCTATTCAATGTTTATCATTTCTGCTTTGATCCATTTGCTCTTTCAACTCAAATTCTATTAGTGCATGGTCACTCTTTCCTATCGGAGTTTTGTAATCAATTTTATCGACAATTTCAGGCTCTGTCGTAAGTATCAAATTCAGTTTTCATGGCTCTTCACTACCTCTGTATCTGGTATTTTCCCTTATCCACTGAGTCATTGTATATTCGATGGTCATGTCGAGCAGGACGTTGCCCTAGAGTTCCTCTCCGCCCTTCACTGTCATTTCCTCCCAACATATTTCTTTTGAATTAAAGTCACCCATAATTACTGTATTTCCTCTGTCCTTCAATATATTAGTTAATTCATATTTTGTATCTTCTAATATTTTGGAATGATCACTTTCTGTCCAGGACTGTGTTTTGGGGGCACATACACCACTACAAATGTTTTACTCTTCATATGTTTGCTTTCAACTTGTATCGCAATTGTGCGAGCATGTGTGT
>NC_134797.1:24008780-24011280 GCF_046742065.1 Oratosquilla oratoria
TAGTAGTAGTAGTAGTAGTAGTAGTGCTAGCAGAAGTAGTAGTAGTGCCATTACTATTGATATCGTTTTTTGTTGTTATTGTCGTTATTACTTTAGTTATTGGAAGATTACAGGAAGAAAAGTCGAAACTCAGCCTGTTTCAGCCTTTTTGGTTGTCAATGGCTTCCCACAAGCACTCGCGGATTCTATCACTTTTTCTTCTTCTTCTTCTTCTTCTTCGTCTTCTTCCTCTTCCTCCTCTTCTTCTTCATCGTCTTTTTCTTCTTCTCTTCTTCTTCTTATTTTTCTCCTCCTTCTCTTTCTCCATCTTCTCCTTCTTCTTCTCCTTCTTCTTCGTCTTCTCTTTGTTGTTGTTGTTGTTCTTTTTTTTTGTTCTTCTTCTTTTTGTTCTTCATCTTCTTTTTGTTCTTCTTTTTCTTTTTCTTCTCCTTCCCCTCCCCTTCCTTCTACTTCTCCTCCCTCTTCTCCTCCTCCTTCTTCTTCTCCTCCTCCTCCTCCTTCTTCTTCTTTTTCTTCTTCTTCCCCTCCCCCTCCCCCTCCTCCTTCTACGTCTCCTCCTTCTTTTCCTCCTCCTCCTCCTCCTCTTCCCCCTTTGTCTCCTTCAACTCCCCCTTCTTTATCATCACCATCCCCATCGTTATCATCATCATCATCATCACCATCACCCCTTTGATAATCGTCACCATCTCCCTCCTGGAACAGAGTGGCAGGAAAAATCCCAGAGAAGCTCCATTGTACTGACCCAAGCCGCGTGCACACTGAAAGTTTTGTCACACAAAAACCCTGAAAAGTGGATATGAGAAATAGAAAACGGTTGGGGGGACACAGAAAACGGGCGACGGCTCCGCGCGGTTGCCCTCCCTTGACAACAGCGGTGGCGTCAACCGCCCACGGCGCCAAGGGCGTGGGAGGGAAGGCGGCAGACAGACGCCTGTATCCCATCCTCCTCCCCCCCAACACCTTCTCCCCCCCCTTCCCCCACCCTTTCCTTTCTTCCTCAGCTCCTTGTCTCTAACTTTCTCCCTCATCCTCAACTCTCCCTCTCACTCTTCCTCTCCCTCTCCCTACCCTCTTCCTCTCCCTCTCCCTACCCTCTTCCTCTCCCTACCATCTCCCTCTCCATCTCCCTCCCTTCTCCCTCACCCTACCCTCTCCCTCTCCCTACCCTCTCCTTCACCCTCCCTTCTCCCTCACCCTACCCTCTCACTCATCCCTCTCCCTCACCTTTCCCTCACCTCTCCCTCTCCCTACCCTCTCCCCACCTCTCCCTTCTCCATCACCCTACCCTCTCCCTCATCCCTCATCCCTCTCCCTCACTCTCCTCTCTCTCTCACCCTATCCCTTTCGTCAGCAGTTCTTCCTCTCACTCTACACACGTCACTCACCCAACCCTCATCCAACCCATTCACCCTTCTATACGTCTTCCTTGCGCTCTTTTCCCATCCGATTCCCTTCACCCTGAGTAGGGGAAGCCTCACCCTGAGTAAGGGAACCCTCACCCTGAGTAGAGGAAGCCTCACCCTGAGTAGGGGAAGCCTCACCCTGAATAGAGGCAGCCTCACCCTGAGTAAGGGAAGCCTCACCCTGAGTAGGGGAAGCCTCACCCTGAGTAGGGGAAGCCTCACCCTGAGTAGGGGAAGCCTCACCCTGAGTAGGGGAAGCCTCACCCTGAGTAGGGGAAGCCTCACCCTGAGTAGGGGAAGCCTCACCCTGAGTAGGGGAAGCCTCACCCTGAGTAGGGGAAGCCTCACCCTGAGTAGGGGAAGCCTCACCCTGAGTAGGGGAAGCCTCACCCTGAGTAGGGGAAGCCTCACCCTGAGTAGGGGAAGCCTCACCCTGAGTAGGGGAAGCCTCACCCTGAGTAGGGGAAGCCTCACCCTGAGTAGGGGAAGCCTCACCCTGAGTAGGGGAAGCCTCACCCTGAGTAGGGGAAGCCTCACCCTGAGTAGAGGAAGCCTCACCCTGAGTAGGGGAAGCCTCACCCTGAGTAGGGGAAGCCTCACCCTGAGTAGGGGAAGCCTGACCCTGAGTAGAGCGAGCCCTGGGCTGGCAGAAAGAGAAAATTAGAATGGAATTTGCGAGAGTTTCTCTCTTCTGAATAGAATCGCCTGGCAGGAACAACACGATGCTTCTCTCTGTCAGGTTAACCAAGGTTGGTTTGATAGCGGTTAAGGAACGGGTTAAAACCTGCCTGGACGTAGTCAAATGGAGATTATGTCAATGCCGTAAGGGTCGATCGGTGAGCACAGAAACTGATCCAGGAGACTGCACTGAAATAAAAATAATAAATAATTAGATAAACGTATAAACAGAAATAAAGAAGGTGAAAGACTCTGCTCCAAAAAACTGCATAAAAAATATAAATAAATAGATAAATGAAAAAGATCGTCACCTTTGCCCTATGTATATGGGAAGCCATGGCAACGGGAAGTCTCTGGTAGCCGTTGGGAATCGAACTGGGTCCTTTACAGTCAAGAGTAGGAATCGGAGGCGAGCGTGG
>NC_134797.1:24016280-24021280 GCF_046742065.1 Oratosquilla oratoria
GATACGGATATGGTCCATTTTTTAGACATATACCGTGGTATGCGTTTATCGCTCCATTCTCGTAATAACACAGTCTTATATTCTATATATATTATATATATATATTATATACATATATATATACAGTGCTCGACAAGGATGTACGAACGGTTAGCGAGAATGAGTGATGAGGAGTGTTGAGGACTGTTTTTGCTGAAATGCATAATTTTATATAACAAATTAGCATATGGTTGCATTATTTGACCTATTTCTTTTAAAATGTGTGATTTCCATGTAATTTGATCAAAGAAAAGTTACGTTTTTATCCTCTGCAAAATTACCGACAACAGCTATGAATACCGTCCGATTTTTGCTGAAATGCACAATTTTATATAAAAAATTAGCATATGGTTGCATTATTTGACCTATTTTCTTTAAAATGTGTGATTTTTATGCAATTTGATTTAAGAGAAGTTACGTTTTTATCCTCTGCAAAATTGCCGACCGACTCGCTCATTGTCGACCAAACTCGAACAAGAACGGTTTTTCTGAAATGCATAATTCTATATAAAAAATTAGCATATGGTTGCATTCTTTGACCTATTTTCTTTAAAATGTGTGATTTTCATGCAATATGATCTAAGAGAAATTACGTTTTTATCCTCTGCAAAATTACCGACAACAGCTATGAATACCGTCTGACTCACTCATAGCCGACCAAACAACAAGGACGGTTTTTGCTGAAATGCACGATTTTATATAAAAAATAGCATATGATTGCATTATTTGAACTATTTTCCTTAAAATGTGTGACTTTCATGTAATTTGATAAAAAGAAGTTACGTTTTTAGCTTCTGCAATATTACCGACCACAGCTACGAATATCGTCCGACTCATTATAGCCGACCAAACTCGAACAAGAACGGTTTTTGCTGAAATGCACGATTGTATATAAAAAATTAGCATACGGTTGCGTTATTTGACCTATTTTCTTTAAAAGGTGTGATTTCCATGTAATTTGATCAAAGCATTTCAGCAAAAACCGTTCTTGTTCGAGTTTGGTCGACTATGAGCGAGTCGGTCGGCAATTTTGCAGAGGATAAAAACGTAACTTCCCTTAGATCAAATTGCATAAAAATCAAAATCTTAAAGAAAATAAGTGAAATAATGCAACCATATGCTAATATTTTATATAAAAGTGCATTTCAGCAAAAACCGGACGGTATTCATAGCTGTTGTCAGTAATTTTGCAGAGGATAAAAACGTAACTTTTCTTTGATCAAATTACATGGAAATCACACATTTTAAAGGAAATAGGTCAAATGATGCAACCATATGCTAATTTTTTATATTAAATTGTGCATTTCAGCAAAAACAGTCCTCAACACTCCTCATCACTAGTTCTCGCTAACCGTTTGTACATTCTTGTCGAGCACTATATATATGTACATATATATATATATATATATATATATATATATATATACATATATATATATATATATATATATATATATATAATATGTTGGTAGATTGTTGGGGTTGTACGATGAACTCAAGGGGCGAGCAGACCAAATAAGAAAGATATTTCAAGAATTGCTGAAGCTTTGGGAGAAAATCAGCTTCCCTTTTCTTTCTAAGCAGCAAGTTTCAGCAAAGGTTGACAAGATAGTGAACGTGTTTGAACAGTATAGAAAGCGGCAAAATGAGGAATTTGAAAGAAATCTCACTCATCTTTTCGATATTACAAAAGCGAGTGGAAACTGTCTTTGCAGTGAAGACAAAGAACTTTACAGAAAACAAACAGAATCAGGAGGCCGAGTGTGATACACGACAGAGAAAGTGGCTCTAGTCCTGTGTCAAGGATCCAGCCTTCGAAACGGCCAAGAAATTCATCACAACCGTCAACAACTCAAGTGCAAAAGTTGAGTAGTAGTAGTGAAGAAGAAGAAAGATCACTGGCTCTGATGTTGCAGAAGAGTTTCCTCTCGTGAAACGAAAGTATGACGCAACAAAATCCGGTGCCAAGTTGGTGTCAAAAGTGTCCTGGTCAAGAAGGAAAGGATCAAATGTTCCTCAAAATTTGGCTGAAGAGGGAACGGATGTCCCCACACCATCACGAACGGGAATTTGGCGTCGAGCGATCAAGGATGCACAAAGAGTCGAGAACCGGCTGAAAGATATTATTGATGAAGAGGAATTTTGCTTGCGTTTTGATGGGAAGAGAGCGGACAGTAAAGGATATGAAGCCGTCTGCTCTTTGTTCTACCTGCCGGTAGATGATTTGATTGATTTTTTTTTTTTTTTTTTTTTTTTGTCGTGTTTGCAAGGAATTAAAATGTGAAAAAAGTAAATGTGCTTGATAAGATGATGGGGGAAAAAAGAGAAAATATATATTCTTTTCGCTGTTTTGGGCAAATGAAATAATCTGTCGGACCTCCCCTGCAAAAAAAAAAAAAAAAGAGGAGCTCTATGGAAGCATGTCAGCGACCCACGTCGCTGACATGCTGACCACTCTCCGAGTGACTTCGTCCCGAGGTCACTCGAAGAGCTGCGGAGGAACTTCCTCCCGACGTTATCGTGCCCGCCAAGTCCCGTTGTCCATCAGTCGTCCCCCGAAGAGGTTGAAGTCATCGAGGGCGACTGGGCCGATGTCCATGGGCTCCCCGAAGGAGCCATGGAAATCCAGGTCCTGAAAGCGAGTTTTCCACTAACAAGCTCATTCTTGTGGTCCATGGACACAACCTTGGAGACGGGACGCTAATTGCCTTGCAAATTATGAAAGACCATTTCGTAAACACTGGTGGTGAAATAAGCATCCAAGTCACTTTGCATCTTTTGAAAAATGTGAGACATTCCTATCAGGAATAGCAAGTTGACCTTGAGTCCAAGAAGAGAGAGAGAGAGAGAGAGAGAGAAAGAGAGAGAGCAAAAGGAAGTCAGAAAAGATAAAAAAAATAGGATAGTTGGAAACTGAGATTAATTTGAAAAGATTTGCGTTCACATTAGCTAATGTAACAATTTCTGAGGGTATTCAGAAACTTCAAAAAACTTTTGTTCAGTGAATAATGTCCAGGATTGAATTGCAGAATGTTCAGTTGAAAATTATTTTGAACTGGAGAGAGAACGTTACACAAAACGTTCCCTGGAGAAGAAAACACGTAATTTCTCTTAGATCAAATGGCATGAAAATCACACATTTTAAAGAAAATAGGTCAAAGAATGCAACCATATGCTAATTTTTTATATAAAATTGGGCATTTCAGCAAAAACAGTCCTCAACACTCCTCATCACTCATTCTCGCTAACCGTCGAGCACTGTATATATATATATATATATAAATATATATTATATATATATATATATATATATATATATATATATATATTTATATATATATATATATATACAGTGCTCGACGGTTAGCGAGAATGAGTGATGAGGAGTGTTGAGGACTGTTTTTGCTGAAATGCCCAATTTTATATAAAAATTAGCATATGGTTGCATTCTTTGACCTATTTTCTTTATAATGTGTGATTTTCATGCAATTTGATCTAAGAGAAATTACGTTTTTATCCTCTGCAAAGTTACCGACAACAGCTATGAATACCGTCCGACTCACTCATAGCCGACCAAACAACAAGGACGGTTTTTGCTGAAATCCACGATTTTATATAAAAAATAGCATATGGTTGCATTATTTGACCTATTTTCTTTAAAATGTGTGACTTTCATGTAATTTGATAAAAAGAAGTTACGTTTTTAGCCTCTGCAAACTTACCGACCACAGCTACGAATATCGTCCGACTCATTAATAGCCGACCAAACTCGAACAAGAACGGTTTTTGCTGAAGTGATTGTATTTAAAAAAAATTAGCATACGGTTGCGTTATTTGACCTATTTTCTTTAAAATGTGTGATTTCCATATAATTTGATCAAAGCATTTCAGCAAAAACCATTCTTGTTCGAGTTTGGTCGACTATGAGCGAGTCGGTCGGCAATTTTGCAGAGGATAAAAACGTAACTTCCCTTTGATCAAATTGCATAAAAATTACAAATTTTAAAGAAAATAAGTCAAATAATGCAACCATTTGCTAATATTTTATATAGATGTGTGCATTTCAGCAAAAACCGGACGGTATTCATGGTTGTCGGTAATATTGCAGAGGATAAAAACGTAACTTCTCTTTGATCAAATTACATGGAAATCACACATTTTAAAGGAAATATGTCAAATAATGCAGCCATATGCTAATTTTTTTTTATAAAATTGTGCATTTCAGCAAAAACAGTCCTCAACTCTCCTCATCACTAATTCTCGCTAACCGTTTGTACATTCTTGTCGAGCACTATATATATGTATATATATATATATATATATATATATATATATAATATATATATATATATATATATATATATAATATGTTGGTAGATTGTTGGGGTTGTACGATGAACTCAAGGGGCGAGCAGACCAAATAAGAAAGATATTTCAAGAATTGCTGAAGCTTTGGGAGAAAATCAGCTTCCCTTTTCTTTCTAAGCAGCAAGTTTCAGCAAAGGTTGACAAGATAGTGAAAGTGTTTGAACAATACAGAAAGCGGCAAAATGAAGAATTTGAAAGAAATCTCACTCATCTTTTCGATATTACAAGAGCGAGTGGAAACTTTCTTTGCAGAATGATTTTTCGTCTTGGCAACACCTTCGTAATCGTAGTCAGAAAAAACCAACTCCCTCCTGATGGTCCTGACAAAATTTTCAGTCACTTTCAGCAGTTCTGAGATCTTGCTGCTGCTGTGTCCAACAGAGATTAACATAAGTACCACATGCCTTTTTCATAGATGAGGAAATGTGAAGCTCTCCATAGATGCGAGGTGCTGCTAGGACAAAGTCTTGACATATACTGATCAGTTGCTTTTGTTATGAGTGCTGGTTTTACCTGCGTCTTTCCACACCGTGTCACTGAAACAACAAAACAATTACCATGCACATCCTGTATGAGAAGTCACTAACAGGAGA
>NC_134797.1:24026280-24033780 GCF_046742065.1 Oratosquilla oratoria
GACCGCGTGGGCCTTGGGACGCGCCTCGCTGGGCTACAAGTTCAGAGCAGGACTGGGCCTTGGTAACAGGACCCGGCTGTTTATAAACATTGGTGCGTACCCAAACGTAGCGAGGAAGACAGCCGCACAGAAACATAGCTTTGCAGGGCCAAGATGGTGCTTTCGTATGGATACAAAATGCCTGTAGTACAGGTGCCAAAAGGACTCAACCTACACATTTGTAATATGAGGCCACAGCCCAGCTATTTCTACACAACATATATATGCCTTGGCTACCCCATTGCTGTCACGGCGATACTATAAGACAAAATATCGCGTAGATGCTCGTGTGGGGCGGGGACGCCACACTTACACGTGGACACACACACACACACACACACACACACACACACACACACACACACACACACACACACACACACACACACACACACACACACACACACACACACACACACACACACACACACACACACACACACACACTTGCACACACACACACACACACACACACACACACACACACACACACACACACACACACACACATACACTTGCACACACACACACACCTACACATACACGAGCACGCAAGCACGCACACATATGTGCATATATGCACTCATATCCACACACGGTTTGCTGGTGTATTGGTCGTCGTCATGGGTGATCATACGACAACGAATATCGATCCCCGATCAGGGCTCAAAAAGATTCACAATTTACATAGCGTGTTACCGTGCTCCTTGAGCAAGGGGATGGTTGTGTGATGTGTTAAAGGTCAGCGCTCCCCAACTAGAGGATAATGTGAGCAATTAGCTCTCGTCTGAAGTGGGGGAGGGGGGGGTTGATAACTGTAAATCACCAGTCCAGCACGTGATCCAAGACCAAGGTGAATCAGATACTGTGTACCTTTTTCTTTTTTATTAAAGTAGTGTGTAAGTAGAAGAGGGATAGTGAGTTGGGTAACCCTTCGTCCCTTAAAGTGGCGGAGATAGGGATGGAGGTCGATTTTTTATTTTATCGTCTTTTATTTTTTCTTTGTTTTTTCGTTTTTCTTTACTGACTCGCTCGTTCTTGGTAGGTACGGGAAGCCTTCTTTTTTCTTCTTCTTTTCTTCTTTTTTCTTGACTCATTATTCATTGAAATAATCTCAGGGTTTGTTTTGGTAATGTAAATGTCGGAAGAGCAGACTTTACTGTAAGAATTTGGAGAAAAAGAAATTTTGCAAAGCAGAAGGAAAGAAAAAATTGAAGTTCACAATATGTAGGAAGACATGCTCCTTTTGGTACAAGAACTGACAGTATAAAAAAGAAATGGTGGAGAAAGGGAAAGAAAATAAGCTCAATCTGAAGAAGGAATTACGAGACGACCAAGAGGGAGACGAGGAGGGTTTGCAGACGACGACGACGACGACGACGACGAGTGGAGGAAGGTGGCCAAGCAACTCAGCAGGGTGGTGATGGTCGACGTCGCCTCTGAAAAGCCTGACGCTGCGTCGTGATGCTGAGGTCCCGCGGTAATATGGAGGTTCTTAGCTGTGATTTAGTAGTTGAGGGCGCAGTGAATAATGTAGATTTTTGTCTCATGATCTACGGTCTTAAGCCCAGCAAGTGAAAGTTGTCGCAGGACCTTCCTGTGGAGTTTGAACATCACACACGTCTTGTACGAGATGCGAGAGAACTTGGTCGAGATGCAGGAGTCGAAGTTGATGCTAAAGTGGCTCTCAGCCTTGTCGTGGCATTTCTTTGGCTCCTGAGAGGTCGCCACGGCAGGAAGAATGAGAAGACATTACGGCGCAATTTGGAATGGTTTGCATAAGATGTGCAGTAACGCCTTTGCTACTGGAGAGATGCCATGGGCATGAATAAGAATGAGAAGGAAAATGAAAGGAAAGGTACCACATGAATGAGTTGACCAAGATGGGATGCAACTCCTTCACAAAGGTAAGCTACAAAGATGAATAGAATAGGCTAGCGGTAGGCAAACCTGATGGAGAAATTTATTCAAAGCTCAGTCCAAAAACCGTGCTGCGCTTCCATATGAAGATGAGGGTGTTGATGAGATTTGAATATGAGTGGTGGGGAGACGGTTCTCTCCGACGTCCGTTTTGTAATGCCACTTGATGGACTATTCTTCGCCCTTCTCGAAGAACATGGCTTCGCAATGATCTCACAAACGATATAATGGTCTTTGAGGATCAATCCCGCTGGAAGACCTTTTGGTCTGTGAAGAGGGCAACTGCTACAATCACCAACTTGATTTCGATTTGATGAAAAGATGTGACGGATGCCTTCGGCCACGGTCATAGCACCTTTGGTCCGGAAACGCAATTTAAAGGTTTTATTATGGCGAGCGACAAATGATTCATTGCAGCAGCATGGTGGAGTTAAGCTGCCTGCGGTAAAAGCCTTTATTTATTTGAATGTGACCCCCACCAGACTATTTCATTCAGTTATAGGGTGGTTCCCTGACTGTTGGAGGTAATGCGAAGATTTTTTTATGGTTTTCAAAAATTCTGCAAGAAAGACGAAAAGGGCAAAATTTGAAATGCCCGTAGAAGCCTTTATCTTTTTTTTATATGGCCCCCACCAGACTATTTCATTCAGTTGTATGACGATTCCCTGTCTGATGGAGATAATGCATTTTTTTTTCTTTTTTTTTCAAAAATTCTGCAAGAAAGCCGAAAAGGACAAATGTTGAAATGCCCGTAGAAGACCATTGAAGAAAGTAAAGAGACGATGAGTGTTTCCGTTCGAAGTCCATTGTCGGTCCCAGTGACCTGAGGACCAGTGGGGGATGCAATAAACAAAGGTTAGGGCTGAGGTCACGAGCGTAACAAAGAGTCCATGAATGACGAATGACCTTTGGTAGTTGGAGTGTGATGACAGGTCATTACGAAGGTCATGACCTGTCATTACGAAGGTGATGACCTCTGTCGGACGTCCAAAGGTCGTTCACCGCCCCCTTTGGGACGTGCATCCTAGCCTTTCGTTATTGTTATCATTATTTATCGTTATTGTTATGAATGTTATTATTACTATCGTTATACTATTATATTATTATTACTATTATGATTATTATCGTCATTTTATACGTTTTCTGTTGCTAGGTTTATTATACTTTAGGGTTTTTTCCATGACGTAATATCATTTGATTTGATATTTCATCCCTGTTACTGCGAAATATGGCAACGTTGTTCCTAAGGTTTATGGTCACCATAGGAAACGTTAGTCATAGACAGGGTTCTCAGGACACAGTATTGTGAATATTTGTGAATTTTATTCTGAAATTTTATAAACATGTGAGAATATGTGATTTTGATGTGAGAATCTTGGCTGTTGTGGAATTGGGGGTTTGTGGTTATTGAGATTAACGGTGAAATTTGGCAACACTGGTTTGAAAGTTTATGCTATGGTGAAATTTGGCAACAATGCTGGAAATATTTGTGATGTATAATATGGCAACAATTTTATGAAGGTTTGATATGAGAAATTTGGCAACAATGCTGGAAATGTTTGTGATGTATAATTTGGCAACACATTTATGAAGTTTTGAGATGAGAAATTTGGCAACAATGCTGGAAATGTTTGTGATGTATAATTTGGCAACACATTTATGAAGGATTGAGATGAGAAATTTGGCAACACATTTATGAAGTTTTGAGATGAGAAATTTGGCAACACATTTATGAAGGATTGAGATGAGAAATTTGGCAACAATGCTGGAAATGTTTGTGATGTATAATTTGGAAACACATTTATGAAGGATTGAGATGAGAAATTTGGAAACAACGCAATGAAAATTATGTTCATTTTGATGAAAGTAGGCGACCTCTGGTGTATGACCGGGACATGTGGTTATAGTAAGTAGAATCTGGAGGAAGGAACTGGAGGATAAAATATACCCAAAGTCTTGAAGATGTCGTGTCACAATGAAAGCCTCAGGTGGATGGGAGAGAGAGAGAGAGAGAGAGAGAGAGAGAGAGAGAGAGAGAGAGAGAGAGAGAGAGAGAGAGAGAGAAAGGGTGGTGGACGATAGAAATGGAGGAGATCGAGCCAATGGGTGATAAAGAGAGACGTAAAGAATAGAAATGGAAGACGAAAGATGAAAAAAAGTTGAAGAGGGAGACTGTGTAAAGGGAAGAGATGATGAAATGGAAGAGTGTTGTGGTCTTGTGCGTGTGGAGGAGGAAGGGAGGCTTTGAAGTGTGGAGGGATGGAGAGAGAGAGAGAGAGAGAGAGAGAGAGAGCGGGAAGGGGGCAGAATGAGGAACGTCAAGAGGGGGGAGGGTCGAAATGATAGGTTTGATCATCAGTCCGGATTTTATGGGAGCTTAGGAAAAAGGAGGGTGGAGGAGGAGGAGGTGGAGGAGGAGGAGGAGGGGAGGAGAGGATGGTGTGTAGGAAGAATGAAATAAAGAAGAAAAGATGGAAATGAGAGAGAACAGAAGAGGAGGAATTGAAGGAGAAGAGGGGAGAGGAGGAGGAGAGGAAGAAGGTGGAGTTGGACGAATGAGTGTAAGAATGAAATAAAGAAGAAAAGAAAGAAAATGAAAGAAAACTGAAGATCAGGAATTGAAGGAGAAGAGGGGAGAGGAGGAAGAGAGGAAGAAGGTGGAGTTGGACGAATGAGTGTAAGAAGGAAATAAAGAAGAAAAGAAAGAAAACGAGAGAAAACTGAAGAGGAGGAGGAATTGAAGAAGAAGAGGGGAGAGGAGGAGGAGAGGAAGAAGGTGGAGTTGGACGAATGAGTGTAAGAAGGAAATAAAGAACGAATTGGAATGAAAATAAAGAGGAGCAGAGAGACAAATAGGAAGAAGAAAAGTAGGTTGAGGAGTAGAAGGAGAGAAAGGAAGAGAAGGCATTTGGGGGAACGAAAGAGGCGGAGGAGGAAGAGAAGGAAGAGGAATAAAGAGGAAGAATGAAAAGGGGGAAGAGGAGATGAGGGGATAAAAAGAGGAATAAAGAGGAGGAAGTGAAGGAAGAGGAATGAAAAAGGGGAAGAGGAGATGAGGGGATAAAAAGAGGAATAAAGAGGAGGAAGTGAAGGAAGAGGAATGAAAAAGGGGAAGAGGAGATGAGGGGATAAAAAGAGGAATAAAGAGGAGGAAGAAGAGAAAAAGGAGGAAGAGGAGGAGAGGGACGAGGGAGAAGAGGGCAAAGAATAAGAGAGAGGAAAAGAGCAAGAGAAAGGAAACTAAGAAAGAGAAAATAGAGAGCAAAATGAAACGCAGAATCTAGAGGAAAAGAAGAAGGACGGAGAGATGAAAAAAAAAGAGAGAGAAAATAAGATAGTGAAAAATTACACGAGGAATCTAGTTTTCTGCTTCTGAATTAGGGTGTGTGGTTCCAACGGAAGTGAATAGAATCACTTGGCGGCAGGCAGAATAAAAGGCACAGTACTGCCGGTATGGAGGTTTAGTTTATTATTATTATTATTAATATTATTATTATTATTATTATTATTATTATTATTATTATTATTATTACTACTACTATTGTAGTCGTAGTAGCAGTATTAGTAGTAATAGTAGTAGTAGTAGTAGTAGTAGTAGTAGTATATAAGAACATAACATAAGAATGAAGGAGACTGCAAGAGACCATAAGGCCTACACTAGGCAGCTCCGTATCGATCACCACCTGTCATCCCCATCCATAAAGTTGTCTAATCGTTTATCAAAACAACGGATAGTTTCAGCGCTTACTACATGGTTACTAAGTCTATTCCATTCGTCGACCACCCTATTAGTAAACCAATTCTTGCCAATTTCCTTTTTAAATCTAAATTTGTCCAGTTGTGGAGGTGCTGTGTCTTGCGACACTGCTTCTGACCCAGGGCAGTGGACTAGATGCAGGGATGACCCGTCATCCAGGAGGTGCCAAGATAAGAGGGAGGGAAGAGGGTGGAGTGGAGCGGAGTATGTTGGGGATGAAATGTGTGGGAGTGATTTTTATGCCTTTGTTTTTCTTGGCTACCTCCCTTGTAAGGGAGAAAAAGTCTTCGGTATATGTATGTATGTATTATTATTATTATTATTTTTTGTTTATTTTATCTATTTGTTCATTTATTTATTTTTCTAAGATAGACCATAACGTGAGAGAGTTGGTTATGGCACGCCAACTGATTCTGAAGACTTACAAAATTATCGGTAAATGATGCCACCTCTTCAAATAAACAAAATTTAATAAGAAATCAAACTGAAACCAAAGTGACCAGGAATTAAAATTCTTTGTCATAACTGTTCTAGGAAGACCGTAACAAAGTGTGAATCACGTGGAAATAATTCCATACTAAGAAGGTACTGTTAGCGCAGTTTAAAAAAAAAAAAAAAAAAAAAGATTACCGAACTCTGTCATAACCCCTTTGCCATCGGAGATAAATAGAATCGGCTGGCGGCAGTCGGAATGAAAAGGAAAAGGAACATCTGGTATGGAAGGGTCTAAAGTTATATTAATCACCTGTATGGAATCACATTCCATGAAGACTATTCAAGTCGGTGATCCATTTATTGCCTGAATGAAGCCATAAGGCGCTTACCATGTATGCGTGTATGTATGTACGTATATATACACGTATGTATGTACGTATGTAAATATATAAATATGTACGTATGTAATGTATATATGTAAGTACGTATGTATGTATATATGTATGTACATATGTATACATGTTAGTATGTACGTATGTGAATATATAAATATGTACGTATGTAATGTATATGTATATATGTATGTATGTACGTATGTATACATGTATGTATGTACGTATGTAAATATATATGTACGTATGTAATGTATATGTAAGTACGTATGTATGTATATATGTATGTACGTATGTATACATGTATTTATGTACGTATGTAAATATATAAATATGTACGTATGTAACGTATATGTATATGTAAGTACGTATGTATGTATATATGTATGTGCGTATGTATATATGCATGTGTATTTGGATATATGCATGGCATGTATGTGTGTATTCATTTCTTGTAAGAGGGAAAGGTATTCTGGTATATGTACGTATATCATCTGGTACACCCCAGTACTGAAATATTTGTGGGCCAAAAATAGCGAAATTGTGTTGGAAAATATTAAAGAAGCCAAAAGTAAATGTGAGAGAGAGAGCGAGAGAGTGAGGGAGTGGGTGAAACTGAGAGAGAGAAAGGGAGAGAGAGATAGAGAGAGAGAGTGGGTGAAACTGAGAGAGAGAGAGAGAGAGAGAGAGAGAGAGAGAGAGAGAGAGAGAGAGAGAGAGAAAGAGAGACTGAGAGAGCGAGCAAGCGAGTGATTGAGTGGGTGAAACTGAGAGAGAGAGAAAGAGAGAGAGTGAGCGAGTGAGTGAAACTGAGAGAGAAAGAGAGAGAGAGAGAGACTAACTGAGAGACAGATATTGAGAAAGAGATACTGAGAGACTATGACTAAGAGAAGGGAGTTCCACCGCTCAAGAGAAGAGAAAAAAGAGCAGAAAAATAATTTAGTAAAAGAGAGAAAG
>NC_134797.1:24043780-24051280 GCF_046742065.1 Oratosquilla oratoria
AAAAGCGTAGAAAGAAAGAGAGAGGGGTGAAAAGACGAGGCAGGGAAGAGAATAAGAAGAAGACGTGGATGTGGAGTAGAAAGAAAGAAAGAAAGAAAGAAAGAAAAAGAAGAATAAGAAGAAGAGTTCGAGGTGGGAAGTGAAGAAGGAAGGGATAAAAGAGAGTGAACAAGGAGAGGCGAGGAACACAAACATTGGGTTCAGAAGTGGAAGGAGAGGTGGAGGAAGAAGCCTCGAGTGGACGGAAGAAAGTGTATGGAGGAAAAATCAACAATAGAACAACAATAGAAAACTCTCTCGTCCATGAATAGAAACCTTCCGACAGGCTCTGTCGGTAATAAGCTTCACGTTATGGCAACATCTCCGTCATAACTATGTCTGATTGGTTGTTGGACTCGGTCAATGCAACAGCCAATCAGGTGCAGTTATGACAGTGTTCCCATAACCTCATTATTGTTATGGTCAGGGTCGCTGGAAAAGAAGGCAGGCAGCGTCACAGAGAAATAAAACAAGACAAGACAAAATACGGTAGACAGATAAATGGGTAAATAAATGAAAAGGTAGATGGTGAATAAGTGATAATAGGAGCTATAAATGAGAAGACGATAGGAGAATAGATAGAGTAATGGCAGATAATAGGCCTGTAGTCAAAAGTTTTGAGGACACAAAAGGACATTAGCGTAGAATAGGTTCTGTAACTTTACCAAGTCGAGAATTCCTCTTCTCATAAAGTGAATTGCCATGTAGCAAATCTACAAATAAAAAAGAAAAAACATTACTCATGCGTTATTGCTCGATAGGATTTTAAAATATTCAACCCAGCGTCGCACTTTACTTGTTTTATTATGGTTGCCTCTAGGGGTATTTATTCCGTGAAAGAACTCGACTCGCTCTGAAGAAATGGGATGTCAATTGAAACAAAGACTACGATGGACGTCATCGGGTAAGAGGGAGCAATCCTGCATTTAAGAACATAAGAATGAAGGAGACTGCAAGAGACCATAAGGCCTACACTAGGCAGTTTCATGTCCTTTACCACCTGTCATAACTATCCAAAGAGTTGCCTAATCTACTCTTAAAACAACCAATTATTTCAATGCCCACTACATGGAAGTCTATTCCATTCATTAACCCGTCTGCTGGTGAACTGGTTTTTGCAAATTTCTTTTTTAAACCTAAATTTGTCCAATTTGAATCCAATACTACGAGTCCTGCCTATCGGTCATGAAGATAACATGGCAAGAACCTAAATATTTTTAGTTAATCCAAAACAAAACAAAACAAAAAAAATTAATCAAGCCCCAAAAGTAGAAGAAACGGAATGATTAAGAAAAAGTAAAGAGTCCTCAGAACTTAACATATCTATTTGAAACGAAGTAGACAGGTTCACTGCAAACGTAACAAGACACTATATCGTTATTCGTGGACCTTCGAAGATGCTGTGGGCTCAAATTGAAGACAAAATTCAGCGTCTGTGAAATGAATGAAGAAAAACAGAAGAACGGGAGGAACAGAACGAGAGAATTCCAGACCAAGGGAGACTGGGAGTCTTCGGGTACTTGGGAGGTGGTAGAGGACGAGGAGGAGTGGAGGAGGAGTAGAAACAGGAGGAAGTACGGGAAGGTGAGGAGGAGGAGGAGGAGGAAGGGATAAGAAAAACGAGTGAATGAAGACTGATTGTGGCTGGAGCGCCGTTTATTCGTCTCCTCCTCTACCTCCTCTACCTCCTTCAGGACCGCTACCCTCTCCTCCTCCTCCTCCGTTTTTTCGTCTCCTCCTCTACCTCCTCTAACTCCTCTACCTCCTTCAGGACCGCTACCCCTTCCTCCTCCTCCTCCTCCTCCTCCTCTTCTTCTTATTCCTCTACCTCTTCCTCCTACCCTTCTTCATCCTCTATGACCTCCTTCGCTATTACTTTCACCTCTTCCTACGCCTCTTCCTCCTCCTCCTCCTCCTCCTCCTCCTCCTCCTCCTCCTCCTCTTCCTCCTCCTCCTCTTCCTCCTCCTCCTCCTCTTCTTATTCCTCCACCTTTTCCCTCCTACCCTTCTTCATCCTCTATGACCTCCTTCGCTATTACTTTCACCCCTTCCTACGCCTCTTCCTCTTCCCGCCATTCCCCTTCCTGTTCCTCTTCTTCCTCCTGGTCCAGTTATGTCCAGCCAAATAAGGTAGTAAGGCGCTAACCATGAAAAAAATCATAACTCATGAGTCTGTACCTAACCCTTTACTGGACAATGATCTCCTTAAGACGAATAAAATCGCCTAGCTTTAACCAAAATAAAATAATTCAAGTGTCCTTCCTCTCTCATAGCTCTCTCTCTCTCTCTTTCTCTCTCTCTCTCTCTTTCTCTCTCTCTCTCTCTCTCTCTCTCTCTCTCTCTCTCTCTCTCTCTCTCTCTTTTTTTTTTCTGTTCCTGACTCTAGAACCAAGGAAACGTTTCTTAGCATATCGTCTCAAGAATGTATTTTAAGCTTCAGCGGTCCAAGTGGCGTAATGGGAAGCGTGCTGTTCTCGTGTTCTCTTAGTAGTTGGGTCGAATACCGCATTTCTCTCCGATCCTTAGCAGTGAGGGTTACTTGCCCAAAGAGTTCCCAAAGGGCATGGAAGGGCAAAGCGGATGGCTTCGGCCGCAGCAAGGTGCCTCCAGGCGTGAGCTGCTCCTCACCTATTTCTGGCACCTACTAAAGGCCTCTTACAGTTAAGTAGGCAAGGTTTCGCCAATTATCTAACACGGTTTAAAATTGGATTTTTTCCCCTAGTATGTTTTTAAAGGTGTCTGCAAATGATGCTCTTGGTAACAAAAAACAAAATGCACGATTTTTTTTTTTTTTTTTTTGGGGGGGTGGGGGGGGGAGGGGTGCGGTAAATCATTCCGACAGTTTTCAACGCTTTTGGAGACCGGATGCTGAAGCAGCACAGCAGGAAGTGGTGCCAAAGCTTCCTGGTGTCCTCAGCACCGCTCTGAAGGTGTCCAGCACCACAGCGTCGTTGTGTGAGCAATCTGGTTCTCTGGCTCTAGGCTAATTGGTTTAGGCGTTGCTCAGTTCTTGTGTGGCGACATGACGCGATGACATCGACGCCCTTGGCTGGCGGCCTTCCTCATAGTGGTAACAAACTCTCCAGACGTTACGAACCTTTTTTTATTTTTTTATTTTTGAAATCGGATTTTTGTCGCCCTCCATGCGTTGCAATTCTTTTTTTCTTTTTACTTTTTTTTTTTTTTTTCTTTCTCTATCGAATCGTAGTTTTGTCGCTCTCAGGCGTTACAATTTTTTTTTTTTTTTTTTTTTTTTTTTTAGGATTTTTGAATCCTTGTGTCCGTTGCAGTAATCTCTGGATATAGTTTCTATAACATATGGATCTGTCCTGTGCACTGCAATAAATTGTCTCCAAAATTCATTTCTGTTCCTCCTACTAGGGCGTACTATTTCACGACATACCACTTCACGCACCGATTGGTTACATATCAGTTTGTTTAGTCTGTTGCCAGACTATTTCATTAATAACCTTATGACACCTTTTGTTAGTTGGGTGTTAGTTAGGGACCTAACTCGCGCCGCTACACAACTGATTTGCGCATATCGGCATGTCAGTTTGCACAAATTACTCAGTTCAACTGCGCAAACCTGAAACCATCCAAAGGTTCACGTTAGACTCTTTAAGTCCTTTTGTCAAATCAGACCATCAGTCAAAACTGTACATCCTGACGAGACCTTACATTCGTTTTCTGTTGAAAATTTGTTCTCAGATGTGGTGTTTGAGTTCAAACAACTCTAGATTTAGATGTCTATCAACCCTTTCCCAAAGATGACTTTCTTTGTAGGTTATCCTTCGAGCAACGCGTCAGACGATTTTATTCATCCTAAGACGCGTCATTTTACAGGAGGAGCTCAGTGCCTCAAATGTTCGCAAGAGTTTGTCCTCACAGGATTTCTTGAATCGTAGATCGTTGCACTAAAAAAAGAGAAATACCAACGTTAGTGGCGCAATCAGAAACGTGTTGGTCTCGTATTCACTTAATTGTGGGTTCGAATCCCGCACTTCTCTCCGATTCCAAGCAAATAATTGTTCCCTGACCCAACAGTCTAAGCGCTCTCATTTCTTTATTCGAAGTATCCTTCTATATACTACCTTTAGAGCAAATGATAAGTACGTTCCCAGTGCCAAAAATTTCTTGAAGAACGATTCTTCGTTCTTAAAGCCATCGTGGAATTCCAAAGGGATCTTAGTGGGTTCTAAGAGCGGTTTCATTCACTCTCGACATCACATCAAAGAATTTATAAGTATTATGTAGTTGTTCAGTGATCTTTGAGAAGCAGTATAGGAGGCATTGATCAAACGCCTACCTGGTGGGGCACATTGTTGGTATTATTCTGGCCAGCGGCAGACGTCTTTGAGCAGCTGGTGATGATCTTTTGGAGTGATGAGGTCTGTATGGTGCCTTCGGAGTGGAAAAAAAATGAAGCTTGCATAACTACGGGATTCCACAGCTCCGACACATTCTTTATTCCCTCCTTTCTTCTTCTTTCCTCTCTCTTTATTCTTTCCTTTCTTTATCCCGTCCTTCCTTCTCCTTCGTTTTCCTTCATTCTTCTTTTCTCCTCCTTCCTACGGCCTTCACCCTTTCTCCTCCCTGTTCCCTCCTTTTCCTATCTCCCTTTTCCCTCCCTCCTCCCTCATCCCTGTTTTCGTTCCCTCCCTTCATCTTCCCTGTTCCCTCCTCCACATCGTAACCGATCTCCACGATGTGTGCAGACACAGGAAGACGCATACAGTGGTTCTGTTTGACAATACAATATTGCGATTCAGCCTCGTCCGGCCTTGTATGGAGGACGATGCCACGTGGGCTCTCGAGACGAGGACTGTTTGTACTTCTGCTTATAAGGATAATGGTCCACGAGAGACGTGGGCAGCGTCGTGCATGTGACATGATGTGGAGAAGTTATGTTAATGGAGGATAATGATTAGAAGTTTTGTAAACTATGCTTTTTGGAGACAAGCAGAAATTAGATCGTTAAAGATAATCATACAGCACAGAATATGTGAACTGCCCAAATAAAGAAAAGTGGAATATATATTTATGTGTGGGGTAGATTGTTTGTCTTTGTGTTGTTTGTAACTATATATGTATGTATATATGTGTATATAAGTATATATATGTGTGTGTGTGTTTATATATATATATAATATATATATATATGTATAGAGATACACACGCACATATATATATATATATTATATATATATATATAATATATATATATATATATATATATATATATATATAAGTAGATAGATGTGTAATATGTAATATACATTACATGATGTGTAAGGCATTCAAAACTTCCTAATCCCAACAAAGTTTCTGGCCCTATACAGGGGAACCATCCAGCCGAGTACGCAATCCTGTTCTCTTCCAGCTCAGTAAATTCGATGTAGTTGGTCTTGTGTCTTCGGATTCTAGCTGAATAGTAACTAAGAAAACAATATGTAAGAAAGGGGAGAAAGGCGTCGGTGTACGGTTGGCTACAAAGTGTACTGACTTGGACTCCGACACTGTTATCAAAACATTATGTATTTTTTTTTTTTTTTCGCTGTAGAATAAATTGGGTTTGTTTTTCGATGGGAGTATATTCACAAAAATATCGGTGAAGATTGTGTACATTCTACACATTCTGCACGCATATGAAAAAATGTAACAACACATTATGGGTATGGTCAAGAAAACAGAAAACCTGGATGAGGAAGATGTTGGGATGTAGAATGGTAATAAGCGAGACCATTACGAGCTCCGTGGAATGTCGAGGTAAGAAAAACACAGATGTTTTCTAAAGAAGAATGCAAGAATAAGGTTGTTTGCTGAAGCCGCGAGGAGCCAGAGGAAATTCCAGGAGTGGAAGGACAATGGAGGAAGGTAAGAAAGAGGAGTAGGAGGAAGAACAGGAGTAGAAGAGAATAGATGGGGGAACAGGAGAAGAAGAGAATAGATGGGGGAACAGGAGGAACAGGAGGGGAAATAGGAGGATAGAGTTAAGTGAAGCGAGGAGGAACAAGAGGAATGAATGTAGGTAGAATAGGAAGAGGAGAAGGAGAAGTAGGAGAGAATAGATGGGGAGGAGGAGAAGCAGGAGGGGAAGGAGGAGGATGAATGGGAACAAAACGAAGAAGAACAAGTGAAAAGAGAATAGGAGGAAGAGGAGGGGAGGGAGGGGTAGGAGTAGGAGGAGAGGGACAAGAGACGTAGGAGTAGGAGAAGGAGGAAGGGGGAGTAGGGGAAGGAGTAAGAGGAGAAAGAAGAGGAAGAAATTGGCACAGGAATGGAAGGTGTCTGAGGAAACTTATCTTGAGAACCAGGAGGAAGGCTAGTTTGAGCAAGAGTAAGAGGCAGTTTAGAAAGATGAAAAGGAGAAGACACCATCGCCACGTTCTTCGGCAATAGAACTCGACCCAAGGACCTCTTTCGGCGCCTTTCCATCAGACTCCTTCATAAGCTCCACGTTAACAGTTCTCTTTATGATAAAACTCTGGTCTTCAGGCACCTGAAGGCTTTCTCGTGTCCTCATGACACCGTTCTTGTGACTGTAGTTGTAGTGTTTTTGTCGTCCTTCGGTTAAAGCGCCCTCTATAGTCTCAAAAAATCTTATCATCCCCCCAGTAGTATTAGTTATTTAGAAATATGTAATTTGAATAATTCGTTAATTTCATATATTGTTTTGGAAAGTGTAAAAAATTTGTGTGTATTTCGAACAAAAAATTTGTTGTTCCTTACTAAACGAGAACCCATTGCATTAAATTGAAACAACTCCTTCACGTGTTGACACCAATGTGTATCTATCTGAAGAGACTTTCAAGTCTCAGTCTTGTTTTATATTGAATATTTTCTATGCAGAGTAGATAATTGACCTTGCCTTACCTTACCATACGTCAGTCAACGTTCCTTGGTCCTTGAAATTAGGAAATAAGAATTATGTTGAAGTCACACAACCTTTAGCCCGGTAATATCATTTACGAGTTGTGTTCTGTCTAGTGCAAAACTATTTTATCAATCTTATAACAAGATTCTTGATTGGAGGCAAAGAAACACTTTCGAATAATTTCTGTTTTTGATCAAGTTAGATAGTCTTGTCCATTTTAAGATGAACCTTTTTGGCAAACGAGATTGGTTGTCGTGTTTTATTTGTTAATTCTACTTTCGTCTCTCGGAATTCTGTTTTTTTAGTAAGTTAGATCATCTTTTTCGTTTTAAGGTGAACCTTTGACTAACGAGATTAGTTGTCGTGTTGTGTTTTATTTGTTAATTCTATATTCGTCTCTCGAAATGTATAACTGATCAGAGTTGGCTGCAAATACTATTGTGTTATGACACTTCACAGTCAGCTACTGTTGCTAATAAGTAATCGGGCAGAAAATTATCTATTTTGATTGTTTTGCTATTACACTTACTTTTCAGTTACTCGTATATCTATTTACAGTATTTGTTAATCTATTTACGATATCA
>NC_134797.1:24056280-24063780 GCF_046742065.1 Oratosquilla oratoria
TTCGAACCCGGACCACCGTAGTGGCAGCCGGGAACTCTACCGCCTGTGCCACAGAGTCGTGCGCGCACGCGCGCGCGCGTGTGTGTGTGTGTGCCTGTGTATGTGTGTGTGTGTGTCTGTGTATGTGTGTGTCTGTGTATGTGTGTGTGTGTGTGTGTGTGTGTATGTGTGCGCGTGTGTATGTGTGTGTATGTGTGTGTGTGTGTGTGTGTGTGTGTATGCGTGTGTGTGTTTGTGTGTATGTGAATGTGTGTTTGTGTATGTGTGTATTTATGTCTGTGTCTGTTTATGCCAGTGTGTGTTCATATTTAAACACATATATACAAATATATATGCACGTGAATATACAGTATGTATAGACGAACAAAAATATTCGTAAAGCATAGCAAATATTCATCCCATTTTAACTCTTAATAAAGCAACAAGTGATTTATTCACATCAAAAATCGTGAGTTTAGAAAGAAAAATAGAACGAGCGAAAATGCAATTCCGGGTCTTTTCTTCCAACTCGTTAAATATTTTTTAAGTTTGTGTGAAATTAATTCCCTCAGTAAACTAAATAAAAATAGTTTATACTAAAGCGGTTTTTTCTCAGCCAAGCGTAAATATATTTCATGGACGTGAAGAAATTATATTGTGAGAGTGAATTAATTACACTTGAAAATTTAGTACTGTATCCTGGTAGAACTACATGGAGCAGTGGTCAATGGGGCTTTATATATACAAATGTTTATGTATTACACATCTGTGTATAGACAGCAAAGTCTTGTTGTGGCGAACACATATGCCCTTATTCCCCTGAAAGGGCTGCGATGATTACATTATATATGCTGTAATGGTTATAATCTATTTTATATTATTTGTTTTTGTTTTGTTATCATTTGTCTGTTTGATTTTCATTTACTATTAGTTATATGTCAGTTTATCATTATTTACTATTTACCTGTTTGTTTATTATTTAACTATACCTATGCATTTATTTATGTATTTTATTTGTTATTTACATTATTATAGTTTTTATTTATTAATTTAATTTTTTTTTTTTTGCATCCGACCTAGATATGGACCAAAAGGTCTCCTGTCGGCATGCTCCGTCTTTGTAATCCTTTGTAAGAAAGCAATTTCCAAGTCTAATGGCCTTTGACTCTAAGTATCACAGGAACCCATTTTTGGCAAACACTTAGTCAAGAGTTCTTTGGTAATGAGACCTTTTAGACACTGAAAAGTTCTGTCCGAGAATGGGGAGGGCAGTCAACAGATTCATATCTTTAATGAAATAAAAGACACGTAGATACAGTAATAATTATGTAATATTTGAATTTCCTAGTCTGATATTCTTTCTTTGAAGTTAAGTTTAAGGTATATTCCTCTGTTCATTATTCAGGGAAAGCAGTGGTAGTATTGCCACCTTAGTCACCATTGAAAAGTTGACTCTGTGTGTTGTCAACATCAATCACAGATCCTATGCAGTTCTGAAGAATATTTACTCTCAACCTAACATGGTCAGTATTGAAAAGATTTTCAATGTTGTCAACAGATATCTATAAGTTCGCCTTAAACGTAACTTTATTGGTTGATTTACAATACCGACGTGGAGGTTATCATTTCTGTGGAAAAGAAGTGGTTTTTCTAGCTGTGACAGTCTTAGGTGTTTGGATATACTGTATTTTATAAGTATTTCTAAGAACGTTTGGGTTATAAGGAGGTGACAATGATTCCCAAGGCAACTTGAGCTTTGCTCGTGTGATGAATTTGAGGTGTTTCTTTAGTATGTCATTAGAAGTGGATTTATTTGTACGTGTTATGAAATGGATAGACAAGAATGTAACACACTCCCACTTTGCTGCAAGTTATCCCTATATATGTATTTGTCTATTTTATTTCATTTTCATCTTGTTTTATTTGATTTTCAATTTCATTTGATTTTTGGTATTTCTATTTATATTATCTTTCTTAATTTTTTATCTCTTTTCCTTTATTTTGTTTGATTTCATTTTGTCTTACTTTATTCTGTTTTATTTTATTTCATTAATTTTTTGTCATATGGAGCTCGTAAAAGTTGAGATACTTCGGACGACATGATGACTGATACTTGTTTTCGCGAATTAAATCCCTCAAAAACACGTAGAAAACGCGAGAAAAATTAATGAAAAAGAGCAGAGTTACTTTTAGCAGAAGAAAAAAAAAAGTGACAAGTTGAAAGCCTCAAAGACTCTAAAGAGACCAAAGAATCCTCCACCCTCCACACTCCACCCTCCACCCTCCACCTTACCAACAAGAAAATACGACAAAAATTATACGGCTTTCGCGCAAGTAATGTTTTCCAGAATCTCACTTGTGATTGGTCGCCTTGTTTTGTAGGGTCAGAGCGAACGGGCCCATCACACTCGAATAACCGTCAACGGTTTCCACGTTTAAATGTTAACGGTTTTAACGGTTGTAACGATTTTTTTTTTTTTTTTTTTTTTTCGTTTTAATAGATTGCCTAAGGTTGTAACCGTGGTAGTTGTGATTTATAACAAAAGAGAAAAGCTCCAGAAGAAAGAGAGGGGGGGGAGAAGGGGAAAGAGGGGAAATGAGAAAGGGAAGAAGAGAGGGAATATAACAAACTGTAAGCAAAACAAGAGGAGAAACAGATAGAGGGAAAGTGAAAGGAGGCGGAACGGAGGAAAGAAAAAGAGGGAAGAAAGAGTTGGAATAAAAATATATTTCAAACAGAAAGACACAAGCACTGGAAGAAAAAAAAATGGGGCGGAGGAAAGAAAGGGGAGAGGAGAGCAGGAGAACAATAGAAAGATAAAAAGGAAACACGACAATAAAGAAGGGAATGGAACAGAGGAGAGAATGATGGGATGTGTGGAGAGGGGGAGAGGGGGAAGGGATCCTGAGGGGAATGATAGATGAGAAATACGAGTAGATTAATAAAGATGAAAGTAGAATACTCGTAAGAAAAGATTGATAAGGAGCGATTGAGATTGATTGTGAGAAATCATGGAAGAGAAAGAAGAATAGATCTAGTTGATCTTTCTGTTTTATGTATGTATGTACGTATTTAGGTATGTATGTACAGTATGTATATATGTATGTACGTATGTATGTATGTATGTATGCATATATGTACATATGTATATCATGTATGTGTATGTGTATGTAAGGTATGTAATGCATGTATGTATGTACGTATGTATGTATGTACGTATGTATGCATATATGTACACATGTATATCATGTATGTGTATGTAAAGTATATAATGTATGTATGTATATATGTATGTATATGTTTATGTAAGATATGTAATGCATGTATGTATATATGTATGTGTGTACCTATGCATACGTGTATTTATTTGCGTATGTATGTGTGTGTGTATATATCTCTGTATTTATGTATGTATAGAAGTATGTATGTGTGTATATACCTATGCGTGTATGTATTTACGTATGTATGTATGTGTGAATGTATGTACGTATGTATGCAAGCATGCATGAATGTACGTAAAGAGTGTTCAAAACAATAGGAGCAACAGAAAGGAAAAGATTGAAAGAGGGAGGGAGGGAGGGATGGGGGGAGGGAGAAAGAGGGAGGGAGAGAGGAAGGGGGGGAGAGGGAATGAGGGAGGAGAAGAGGGAGGAAGAGTAGGAGGAGAGAGAGAAAGAGAGAGGGGAGGGGAAGAGAAAATGAGGTAGTAAGGAGGAGAGAAAAGGGAGGGAAGAGGAAATGGAGGGAGATAGAGAAAAGGAGGGAGGGAGGAGGAGAGGGATGGAGAGAGAGATTGGAGGAGGGAGGGAGGAGAAAAAATGGAGGGAATAGGAAAGGGGTGGGAAGGGAGGGAGAGAGAGAAAATGGAGGAGGAATGGGAGAGAGGGAGGGGAAAGGAAAGGGAGTGGGAGGACGGGGGGAGGGGAAAGAGGGAGAAGAGAATGAAAGGGAGAGGAAGCATCGAAAAGAGAGATATCACATGCTCTTTTCGTTGTCAGAAGAAGCGATGAGAGTAGGTCTGAAGAAGCGAGGAGAGGAGAGGAGGGGAGGAGAAGAAAGGGAAGAGGAAGGAAGAGGAGGGGTGAGGGGAGAAGATGGAAAGGGAGAGGTAGTGAGAGGAGGAGAGAGGGGAGGAGAAGAGAGGGAAGAGGAAGGGAGAGGAGGAGTGAGGGGAGAAGATGGAAAGGGAGAGGTGGTGAGAGGAGAGAGAGAGGGGATGTGAGAGAAGGGGAGGGAAGAAGGGGAGAGGAGGGGAGGAGAAGAGAGGGAAGAGGAAGGGAGAGAAGGGGTGAGGGGAGAAGATGGAAAGGGAGAGGTAGTGAGAGGAGGAGAGAGAGGGGATGTGAGAGAAGGAGAGGGAAGAAGAGGAGAGGAAGGGAAAGTTGGGCTGAGGAGAGGAGGGGAGGGAAGAGGTAGGGAGAGGAGGGGTGAGGCGAAAGGAGGAGAGAAGAGGAGAAGCAAGGAGAGGAGGGGAGAGTTAGTGGAAGGAGAGGAGGGGAAGGGAGGGAAGAGGTAGGTAGAGGAGGGGTGAGGCGAAAGGAGGAGAGGAGAGGAGAAGAGAGGAGGGGAGAGTTAATAGAGGGAGAGGAGGGGAAGGTAGGGAAGAGTAAGGGAGAGGAGGAGGAGGAAGAGTCTTTCAATTTATGAACTGTTTCTTATTTCTGGAGTGCAAGAGTAGGCTACCGTCTCCGCTTGTTTATGACTTCCGGAACCTCCGGCACTCACCAGAAGTCCTCAATCTTCAGCGCTTCTCTATTTGGAGAAATTACAGAAAATAAAGATGGCGAGACTCCTCCTCCTCCTACTACTCCTCGTCCTCCTCCTCCTCCTCCTCCTCCTCCTTCTCCTCCTCCTCCTCCTCCTCCTCCTCCTCCTCCTCCTCCTTCTCCTCCTCCTCCTCCTACTCCTCCTTCACCAACGGGTGGGTATTGGGGGTACGTTCGCTTAGTTATGTTAATATCTTTCGGAAATCGAAATTCAACGATTTTTCTTGCGTCGAGTTTCTAATGTATTTTGATCATGTGGATTATTATTATTATTATTATTATTATTATTATTATTATTATTATTATTATCATTATTATTATTATCATTATTATTATGATGATGATTGATGATGAGGAGGATTGGTGTATGTATTATTATTATTATTATTATCATTATCATCATTATCATTATTATCATCATCATCATTATTGATCATTATTGTTATAATAATAATAATAATTATGATTATTATAATAATAATAATAATAATTTGTCAATTTCTCCGTCACTTCTGGAAAGAGAAAGAAAAAAAAATGTAGTAGAATACAAATAGTATTAAATGATGAAGAAAAAAATGGCAGACAGATAGGCAGCCACAGAAATAATAGACGAGCTGACAAGTTGGTAGGTTTGCAAAAATATAAAGGATAAACACACACATATGAATAATAATAAACATATATAGATAAACATATATAGATAATACAGGAAGGCAAGCAAGGCGGAGAGATAATCGAGACACACAGGAAGATAGACAATGAAAAAGTGCCTCCGAGATAGCATAGTGAGAAATGAGAACAAAAGGAAAAGAAATTTATCAACTAGAATATATGTAAGAAGGCTGAAGGCACTATAAAGACTTTACAAAAATCCAAAGTAAAAGAAAAAATATATAAAAAAGTTCCAGAGTAAAAAAATAGATAATTGAAAATATAATGATGAATATCCCGGGACATGCGAGAACGAAAGCTTTGAAAATGGAACAGTGGGTGGAAGGTGGACGAAGTAAATAATGGCTCGAGTGGAAGGTTAATTGAGAGTGGAAGAGTGGAGAGAAAGCCGGAAGGCAGGAGACAAGACACGATTTATCTCGAATCAGAGGAAGAGGAGGAAAAAAGGGGATGAGAGGAAGGAGGGGAGGAGGGGTGGGTCTTGTAAGATAAAGATTACAATTCTTTTATTACTGAGGGTTTGTGATGTAGACGATTAAAATTGCCTGGCGCGGTCCCACAGAGGCTGGTAATGTTCCTCGGGCCCTCCCAAAGATCTCTCTGTGAAGAAATGTTGGATAGGTTTTTCTACATATACTTGGTTCCCAATACATTTCTTTGTGTTAAACTGTTCATTGCCAAAAGTGGGTATCATTTATTTTTTTATTCGGGGTTGTTTTTGCGCGTGACCTTGCTCTGCGTACGCAGAGGCATTGTTGTCATATATAATTTATTCCTTAACATATTTGAGGCTTCTGCTCGGGAATTGTTACATATTCTTTGTACTAAACCCAAAATAACGTTGTGTTTTTTGGTCTGAGCAACCAAAAACCGCCAAAGTGATCTCTAAGGCGTTTGCAAAGTTACGACAGATATGTAGCTGAGAATCGCCTTGTTATAGCTGCGAATTACCTTGTTATAACTGAAAATTGCCTTGTTATAACTGGAAATTGCCTTGTTATAGCTGAGAATTGCCTTGGTGTAGATGAAAATTGCATTGATATAGCTGAAAATTGCCTTATTCTAGCTGAAAATTGCCTTGTTATATCTGAAAATTGCCTTGTTATAGCAAAGAATTGCCTTGTTATAGCAAAGAATTGCCTTGTTATAGCTGAAAATTCCCTTGTTATAACTGAGAATTCCCTTGTTATAGCTGAGAGTCGCCTTGTGCAAAACGCAAGTTAAAATCTCTGTTCCATTCACTCCCTTCTTAAGCTGAGTCTTATCCTGGTCACAGTTGATGCTGACTTATCTTAAGATCACAAACTGTATCGTACTCTATATATCCTCGAAGGTATAATCCTCTTGAGTACTACGGCTTTCTACTTCCGAGTATAATCTCTTCGGCTGCACTGGGCTTAATTTTGAGAAACAGCTTAAGTTAAGTTAATGTACAGAAATCGCCACTTCAGAGATCTTGTGAAGGCATTGTTGTACTTCCTGGAGTTTATGTCTACTGCAGATGTCATTCTGCATTCGTTGAGTCACATTTCCGCATCACTGTTTTAATTGATTTCTTTCCTTCATGTTTTCTTTTTAACTAATCAATTTATTTGTTTATCTATGTATCTTTATTCATTTGTTTATTCATTTACTTATTTATCTATTTATTTGTTGATATTTTAGAAAGATATACTTTAGCGTTTATCATTTCTTTCCTTCATGTTTTTTTAATTAATCAATATATTTGTTTATCTATGTATCTTTATTCATTTGTTTATTCATTTACTTATTCATCTATTTATTTGTTGATATTTTAGAAAGATATACTTTAGCGTTTATCATTTCCCCCATTGCATAGAGGCTGACTTTTTCACTCTAAATCCGATCACTCGGGGAAAAAATCAAGTTAATAAGATCGCATTACATAGCCACCGTCGGCTTTACACAAAAATGGAGTCCTTTCTCATAGAAAACGGGACAGTGACTAGACAAAAAAGTCACATACGTGCAGGCGGCGAGCATTAGAGAGAGAGTGAGAGAGAGAGAGAGAGAGAGAGAGAGAGAGAGAGAGAGAGAGAGAGAGAGAGAGAGAGAGAGTGA
>NC_134797.1:24071280-24091280 GCF_046742065.1 Oratosquilla oratoria
TTTGATGTGGCACAGCAGGGGAAACGCACACTGTTGACACATCTAGCGATAACCTGCGCATGGCGATCTGTCTCACTGTTATTCTGTACATTATACATTTAAGGATATACATTTGTAAGTTTTCCATTTCGTTTGGCAACGTCGCATGAGTCACTTTGCCAAACGGAATGGAAACTTTACTGTCAGCGTCTTCCTCTCAAATCCAAATCCCAAGCCAATCCTAACACCATACAGTCATGTTATGAATATATGAATATATATATATATATGTATATATATATATATATATATACATATATATTATATATATATATATATATATAATATATATATATTTAATACTGTATATTTATATATATATATATATAATACATATATATATATATATATATATATATATATTATATATATATATGTACTTGATAATGTGAATATATCACGAAAGCGCTCGGACTCCGTGTGTTTTTCCTTTTCCTAGTGGACTCTGCATATATACATACATATATATATATATAAATATATCTATATATATATATATATATATATATATATAAATAATATGTACTTGATAATGTGAATATATCACGAAGCGCTCGGACTCCGTGTGTTTTTCCTTTTCCTAGTGGACTCTGCATATATACATATATATATATATATATATATATATATTATATATATATGTATATATATTATTATATATATATATATATATATATATATATATATATATATTTTATATATATATATATATATATGTACTTGATAATGTGAATATATCACGAAAGCGCTCGGACTCCGTGTGTTTTTCCTTTTCCTAGTGGACTCTGCATATATACATACATATATATATATATATATATATACATTATATATATATATATATATATATATATATATATATATATATATATCCAGAAAATCAATAATGCCCCTACATTAATGAGAATGAAGACATAGGACTAATTCCTACTATGTCCATCTTTACAATATCTTGGTAAATGCAATTCTGATCTGCAATTAACCTACTCGTGCGTTAGATAACTCTGAACCTTGAATGAAATTGGCGTTAGCTAGAATGAATTATTAAAATGTTTACACGTGTGTATATATAGGTTAAGAAAATCCAATCTATTTAGACATACAACATTGGAAGTTGGAATATTTCCCAATTTGTCCTTTGTCGTCCATGTACCAATTTCGTTCATTGGGGTGTCTCATTTACATAGTCTTCACCCAGCGGCCACAGTTTTGAATCCTTTTGCTGCCTCCACCTTTGATCTAGCTGAGCCAATCCTGAAGCGGAACGAGAAGGGAAAGACTGAGAGAGAGGGATGTTTTCCAAGACCGCAGAGTCAGTGGATATTAGTTTTTCGGGAGATGTCACCTTTCCAGAGAACCTTGATCAATGTCATTTCGTATAGAGGACATTAGATTCTCGTGGATGTGAAATATCCAAGACACGGCTATCATTGCCATGTAACCTAGAAAACATTAGAACTTGAAGATCTGAACCCACAGATGATTCCTATAGATCCCACTTAGTCTTTGCTAATCCCAGTAGGAGTTGAGGCTTGGAGTTCTAATTCCAGAAGTTGGGATCCTTCTTGAAACAGACAAAAGAAAATGGATGACGCTAGACACACACACACACACACACACTCACTCACTCACTCACTCACTCACTCACTCACCGCTGCGTGACACAAAACAAATCCCCTAACTTGATAAGCAAAGATTCAGTTATATTGGTCATTGTCTGGTAACCGCATCAAACCATACTCAATTAATCTTAATCAACGTTAGGTTTACTTAGGCCGTTTGCATCTAGGGAGGGGGGGGGAACTTGTGAAACTAATTCTTAAGTCGGCGAGTCTTCAAACTTCCCTTACTTGACTTTGGTAAACTTGGTTGGTGAGCCGAAGGGCGGTCTGCCACAGGGATCTGACCAAAATTCCAATTATGAAAGGTTAAGAAAAAATAATATGTTTAAAAAAAAATTCAGATTAATGCATTTCAAAATAGCTCCCATGCCTTCATTTCCTCAGTTTGGTGACGTACTTTAAACATTTTATTTAGTTTTTTTTTTCGAATATGAAACATCCCTTGAACGGAAGAGTTGCATCTGCTTAGGTTTGTTTATTATACCAAATGCGCTTTCTTCGCTTCATTGTTGTAAAATCTAATGTTTTCATTTAATAGCGGTTGGACACACCTCCAGGGTAATAAACAATTCATTATCTACTCTAAGTTCTCTTTTCAATTGATCTTTTCCTCCCTCTTTAGCACATTGTACTTGAGTACATAGTACATAGTTGCTTTTCATCTCTGATACATCAGTCACTTTTGAATGTAAGTTGTTCATGTATATTTTATTGTCACCTCACTTTTTTATCTATGCATCTATTTATCTAATTATTTGTTCTTTTTTCACTGTATGTTTGTGATAATTTGAATTTTTTTCACTTTAATAAGTCTCCCTATTACCATAACCGCTCTGCAATTACACATTAACAGTTGAATTACTCCACAATTATGGGCAAAAAGTAGCAATTATCCAAATGGCACAAAAATGAAAAATGGGAACTGAATTAAAGAATTCCTAACTCAGTCACTTATAAACTCGTTTCAGTCAACTCATTTCAGTCGAACTGTTACTAATGAAGCCACAGGTATTTAATTCTTGTACTACGATATGTGTGTGTGTGTGATTCACCACCATTCACCACGTGTTGGACTCATGATCGACAGTTATTAACCTCCCGGATGAGAGCTCAGAGCTCGTATAACCGATCTATGGGTAATACGGTGACCTGTGTGTGTGTGTGTGTGTGTGTGTGTGTGTGTGTGTGTGTGTGTGTGTGTGTGTGTGTGTGTGTGTTTGTGTGCTGAGGTTATAATTGGTTATGAAGTTATGAAAGTTAGACAGCGTTGGTATGGAAACTAAAAATTTTACTAAAACCATTTGTATGGACAAAGAAACTTTTAATACACATGAGAGTGGGTTTTGCCTTAGCTTATTAAAATTACCTTGTACCAGCCAGAACTAATTTCTAAGCCATGAATATTAGTAAAAAGGATAATTGAGATAGGTTTGACCCTTTGGCTGCACGAGGGGATTTCTTGGTTGTATGAAATCACTTATCAGCAGCGGCAATGAAAGACGAAAAAAGAAATATTTTCGTACTCTTGAGAAGTCTGTCCTTACCACGTCATCGTACAAAACTCCATAAAACTAAAGAAAGACACGCATGCACCATAAATCTTAATTAATAATAAATAAATAATTCCATCAATGCTAACCGTGTCAGCTTGATCCCACACATCAAAGAAAAATATCTTCAGATTTTTTTTTGTCAATCCTTCAAGAGGCTATGGTTCTTAGTACCACAAACATAGACAAGATCATCATTGACAAGAATTACGAAACCACGCGAGGACAAAGGAGGCTTAACTGAGTGTAGACAAGAGACATTGACTGATGGCCTTCGTGGTATGAGTGGTATGAATGACGACACTGATTGCAATGGCTGCGACACGCCTACCAAGCTGAGGTGCGAGGCTTGTTCAGGAAGTTGCAATAATCAGAGCACAAAGATAGATGGATGTGGTACCATGTTGGTACTCGTATAGGCACGTCTTTCTTTAATGTGTTTACATGGCTACCCCCCATGTAGGGGGAAAAAGCCTTTGGTATATGTTTGTATGTACGTATGTATGAAGGTGGAAAAAGAAGTCACGGGTCTAGTTCCGAGTTCCTGAGTTTATTCCTGACCGGTTTCGCTCTATGCTTCTTCAGAGGACCCGTGACTTCTTTTTCCACCTTCATCAACTTGTCACAATGTACCAGCAGTACGTATGTATGTATGTACGTATGTATGTATGTATGTATGTATGTATGTATGTATGTATGTATGGTTACTGTCCCTCTAGGGTGTAAAGTTTTGTCTTGACCTAAATGGAATCTTTCTGTATATATCCAGAACAAAAGGTTCGTGGGTGGAGGAGTGGGGATTATTCGTCGGGAGAAATTAGAAAAATACTCTCTCTCGGGTCTTTACACATCTTTGCTGTTTCCAAGAAAAATTGAAATAAATTTAAACTTGGCCATCTTAGACTGAGAGACTCGAAGAACATCCTCTACAAGAAAATGTTATGTCTCCTTCTTTCGTCTTCCATTTTCTAATTCTTTTTCTTCTTCTTCTAATTCATCTTCTTCTGCTTCCTCTTCTTTTAATTCTTTTTCTTCTGTTTCTTCTTCTTCTCTAATTCGTCTTCTTTAATTCGTCTTCTTCTAATTCTTCCTGTAATTCATCTTCCTCTACCTCTCTCTTCTTCTAATTCTTCTTCTGTTTCTTCTTCTTTTTTCCAATTTCTCTTTTTTTTAATTCTTCTAATTCTTTTTTTCTAATTCTTCTTCTTCTTCTTCTAATTCTTTTTCTTCTTTTTTTCTCTTATTCTTATTCTCATTCTTCTTATTCTAACACTATTACCACGATCACTATCATCATTCTGTGATGAAATTTAGTTACATTGAAAATTAAATTTATATATAAACCTAACTGTGTGAATGCGTACGTGTGCGCATGTGTATATATCTATCTACCTGTCTATTTCCCTTTATACCTGTTTGCTTGCCTGTCTGAATGTATCTGTATTTTCATGTAATTTTGTTCCTGATCATATTCACGTCTTTGTAAAAATGAATTCTGTAAATATACACAAACATGCATATTACGTATGCAACCAAAGCCAAATGAAAAAGCTGAAATAATTATAAGAATCCTAAATCAATAAATAGATAAATAAAAGAATAAATAAGTAGATAAATAAATAAGTTAATTAATTGAATAATAAATAGATAAATGAATAAATAAGCAAGTAAATTAATTAATGAATACATAGATAAGTGAATGAACAAGTAAATAATAGTAAATGATAAATGAATCAATAGATAAGTGAATAAATGAATAAATAAATAAGTAAATAAGTAAACAAATTGGTTAAAATTTGGTCTTGAGAACAGAAAAGATATTGCGCAATAAAAGTTCTGGAAACAATTGAAGACGAAGGAATGGAGAGAGTAAATAAACAGAGAGAAAAAGAGAATGTGAGGAAGAGAAAGAGGGCCTGAGGAAGAAAGAGAGGACGCAATTCTGAGAGAAAGAACAAGAGAGTATGAGAAAGAGTGAGGGATAAAGAAAGTAAGGAAGAGGAAGTCATTAAAAAAGAAAGACAGGGAGAGAGAGAGAGAGAGAACAAGAAAGTATGAGAAAGAGTGAGGGATAAAGACAGTAAGAAAGAGGAAGTCATTAAAAGAGATAGACGGAGAAAGAGAGAGAGAGAGAGAGCGTAAGAAAGGACCAGGCAAACGAGAAGAAGGAGAGAAAGAGGGAGAAAGGGAAGAAGAATAAAGGAGGGAAAGCGAGGAACCCCGGTAACTGAATAAAAATGGCCTTGTGACAATCATGGAAAGTACTCAAAGTTTCTTTGCCCAATTGATCGATCCGTGGAAGGGGAAGAAAGGTAAAGAGAAAGAAGAAAATGAAAAAGAAAAGGAAATGTCGAGAAGAGAGAAAGAGAGGGAGGGGGGAGATGGGAAGAGAGAGAAAGGAAGGGGGGAAAGAGACAGAAAGGAAGGAGAGGGATGAAGAGAGAGAGAGGAAGGAGAGGGAGGAGGAGAGAGGAAGGAAGGAGGGGGAAGGAGAGAGAAAGGAAGGGGAGAGGGAAGGAGATAGAAAGGGGAGGGAGGAGGAGAAAGGAAGGAGGAGGAAGGAGGGGGGAAGGAGAGAGAAAGGAAGGGGAGAGAAAGGAAAGGGAGGGAGGAGGAGAAAGGAAGGAGGAAGAGGAGAGAGAAAAGAATGGGATATGGGAGGAGAGGGAAAGGAAGGAGGAGGAGGAGGAGAGAGAGAAAAAAAGGGGAGATGGGAGGAGAGAGAAAAGAAGGAGAGGGGGAGGGGACAGAAAGAAAAGGAGGGAGGAGAGAGAGAAAGGAAGGGGAGATGGGAGGAGAGAGAGAAGAAGGAGAGGGGAAGGGGAGGAGAGAGGAAAGGAAGGGCAAAGGAGAGGAGAGAGAGGTCTAGGAACTGGGAGAGACAGGTCCGCGGAGAAATGGTGCAAGAGAGAGAGAGAGAGAGAGAGAGAAGAAGGAGAGAGGGAGGGGAGGAGAGAGGAAAGGAAGGGGAAAGGAGAGGAAAGGAGAGGAGAGAGAGGTCTAGGGACTGGGAGAGACAGGTCCGCGGAGAAATGGTTCAAGAGAGAGAGAGAGAGAGAGAGAGAAGAAGGAGAGAGGGGGGGGAGGAGAGAGGAAAGGAAGGGGAAGGGAGAGGAGAGAGAGGTCTAGGGACTGGGAGAGACAGGTCCGCGGAGAAATGGTTCAAGAGAGAGAGAGGGAGAGAGAGAGAGAGAGAGAGAGAGAGAGAGAGAGAGAGAGAGAGAGAGAGAGAGAGAGCTAGATTCCGAGGCATCAGCTGTTCTGGTCTTGGGCAAAAAGCTCTGGGCGTCTTCAGCTACACAAACGCAGACCCTTCAGCTTCTCCTTTCATCCAAAAACATCCCACGTTTCGTGGGTCATCCTACTCGAATGGGAGCACTCCAAGACAAACAGCAATTCGATTCAAAACGAAAAAAGTAAATAAATAAATAAATAAATAAATAAATAAATAAATAAATAAATAAAAGATAAAATAAATCGTAAACAAATAAAGATTCACTCGAGACCACTTCGAGTGAATCAAATCGTCTGGCACTAGACAGAATAAAGTATATAGATAAATGTAATTAATTATTTGATAAAGTAGATGTCATTTGATAACCCAAACAGTTGTTTTTGTTCTCCTCAGACAAATTGGGCCAATAATTAATGAATAAGATACAGTAATGGCGTGTCGTTCTAAGTAATATTCAGACGCTAAGAATTGAAATATGAGATAACTAAAAACTATATTTCCAGCCCCTGTAGAATCTAGGTTCAATTGTTGCAAGTTTGAATATCTAGAAAAAGACTTTGTTTATAGTATTTAAGACTTCCCAAAGAATATTATTTTCAACAATGTGTATAGTTCGTTCAAGTTTGACTTCTTTTAGGTTGTCATTTAAATTTTCAATATATGACGCAAAAGTAATTTGACATTTGTAGATTCAAAAAACAAAAGATTGTTACGAAGTCGTTTCTACCCAAACGAACTCACAACAGTTAGCGAGAATCCCTTCAGCGTGAAGTGGCTTTTCGTCTTTATAAAGAGTAAAGACGTTTCGAGAACCATAAATCATCCATTCAGAGCCGTGAGAGAAAAAGAGCTCCCTCAAATTATTTTAGATAGACCGAAGTATTCGGGACTCGAACACGTGCCTCAGGCAGTCCATAGTCACTATATGGAATGCGGCACTACCTCGTAAGCCCTTGGGAGAGTCTGCGGTGGTTTCCATGCGGCTTCAAGAACGTTCCATTCAACCAGAAATCTTAGAGTCTGTTTGATAATGCGGCCATTATTTATAAGAGATTCTAAGTGAAATATGCGATTTATTTGATCTGTGTATTTTTCCTTAGGTATACCGTGGTCTAAGAAGACGCTAAGAACAGGTCCACAAGCAGTGGTCTAAGAAAACGCTAAGAACAGGTCCACAAACCATGGTCTAAGAAGACGCTAAGAGCAGGTCCACAAACCGTGGTCTAAGAAGACACTAAGAACAGGTCCACAAACCGTGGTCTAAGAAGACGCTAAGAACAGGTCCACAAACCGTGGTCTAAGAAGACACTAAGAACAGGTCCACAAACCGTGGTCTAAGAAAACGCTAAGAACAGGTCCACAAACCGTGGTCTAAGAAGACACTAAGAACAGGTCCACAAGCAGTGGTCTATGAAGACACTAAGAACAGGTCCACAAACCGTGGTCTAAGAAAACGCTAAGAACAGGTCCACAAACCACGGGAACAAATAGAGAAGATAATGTACCATTTTATTGGCAAGCGAATGAGGAAGGACATCGAGAAATATAATCAAAGACATTACCATGATTAGAAACTGGGTCCCGAGGTTTTCCTCAGCTGAATAAAATATCCTGGAGGCAGGCATGATAGATTCACAGGTGGAGTAAAGAGTTCAGAGGGTAATTCTATGTGAGGGGCAGACTTAGAAGAAAGCTGTGTCTTGGTCGATTAAGCTCCATTTTCTTTGAATCTGTCCATCACCTCAGCAAAAAAAAAAAAAAAAAAAAATCAGATTTCAGGTAAAATTGAATTTATATAGAGTTTATTGTGTCGAAAAAGATAATGACTCTTTTTGTGTGAGTGTGTTTAAGTTTGTGTATGTGCGTGCGTGTGTACGTGTGTGTGTATGTGTCCGTGTGTGTGTGTGTTGTGTGTGTGTATGTGCGTGCGTGTGTACGTGTGTGTGTGTGTGTGCGTGTCTGTGTGTGTGTGTGTGTGTTTGTGTGTTAGTGTGTGTGTGTGTGTGTGTGTGTGTGTGTGTGTGTGTGTGTGTGTGTGTGTGTGTGTGTGTGTGTGTGTGTTTTCCATAAGATATTAATAAACAAATAGTGTTCTCATATTGTGAACATGCTGAAACGATCGTAACATGCTTTGGCAAACAAGCTATAATCAAGTTTCAATTTATCAATGTCTGTCTATGTATATACCAAGAGCTTTTCCCCCATATAATAGAGGACGCCAAGTCAGAGGCACGTACCTATTCCCACCCAGTCCACTCCCCTCCACCACCCCCTCCACTCCTTCTATCTCAGCTCCTCATGGATGACGGGTCATCCCTGCATCCGCCAACTGGTATGGGTCAAACGCAATGCAGCAAGACATTAATGTAATTGTAATAAACAAAGTGGAAGATAAATTTCTTCAGGGTATATCCTAATACCTTTCGCTTTTCCTTCCTTATCCGTCGTCAATATATGTATATATGAATGAATGTATCTATGTATGTATCTATGGATATATATATATATATATATATATATATATATATATATATATATATATACGTGTGTGTGTGTGTGTGTGTGTGTGTGTGTGTGTGTGTGTGTGTGTGTGTGTGTGTGTGTGTGTGTGTGTGTGTGTGTGTGTGCATATGAATATAGGAATACATATCTATATACATATACATACGCACATACTCATACACGTACACATCCACATACATAAAGAAATATGATAAAAAAAAAAGGAAAACTTCCCCCTGCCAGTGATCACGACGAGTTCGTCTTCAGACGAAATAGATTGATCCAGCCTTCCGTCATAATCTATGTCCATTCCGGCGGAGAGGCCGCTGCGGCGAAGAACTTGATGGATGACCACGTTTATGGATGGACCAGAAATATTCATTCCCAAAAAGGCAGACGGGATGTCGACCGCAGAGAGAGAGAGAGGGAGAGGGAGAAAGAGAGAGAGGTGGGGGAAGAGTAAGACCCAGCGAGTGTCATAGTTTTGCTTTTATTTATTTCTCATTCTGTGCTCCCGTCTTTCTGTTTTTTTTTCTGTCTATCTGTCTCTCTGTCTGTCTCTGTCTATCTCTGCCTGTATCTGTCTGCCTCTCTCTACCCCTAACTTTCTCTGTCTCAGTCTGTCATTGTGTGTCTCTTCCTATCTCTCTGGCTGTCTGTCTCTCTCTCCTCTATCTCTCTTCTCTCTGCCTATCTCTCTGACTGCCTGTCTGTCCGTCCGTCTCTCTCTCTTCTTTCTTTCTCTCTCTCTCTCTCTCTCTCTCTCTCTCTCTCTCTCTCTCTCTCTCTCTCTCTCTCTCTCTCTCTCTCTCTCTCTCTCTCTCTCTCTCTCTCTCTCTCTCTCTCTCTCTCTCTCTCTCTCTCTCTCTCTCTCTCTCTCTCTCTCTCTCTCTCTCTCTCTCTCTCTCTCTCTCTCTCTCTCTCTCTCTTTCCTCTCACCTCTCTCTCCTCTCTAGGGAAGACCACATCACTCCAGACGATTCTTTTCAGCCCCGGTCTTGACCTCAGAGCTTAAAAACTCACTTCATCATTGTAACATTACCTTTATACGTATGTTTTATACAAGCGATCTGTCTGTATTATTTGTATATAAAGTCTGTCACTATTTATACTTTATTCCTAAGCCATTGCCTTTTCCCCCCACGCCTACTTCTGGCCAAGGCTTTCCCCTTGGGAAGGACGTTAAGGCTCAGAATCCTGGATTCAAGTTCGCGAATTTGAACTTTATCAGCGTCTCTTGGGGCATTTAATTTGTTTGTTTGTTTTTGTGTTTTACAAAGAAGTTGTTTTCACCAAAATTACATGTGTTTTTTGTATCATTTTTTATGTTTATATGTACATTCTTCCTTCATTCCTTCATTCACCTATTCATTTGTAAAATGTTACATAATTAGTGCACGGATTATATATATATATATATATATATATATGTATATACATATATTATGAAGACATGTACGGAAACAGCAACCAAAAATAAGTGTTCATATATGATGAACAGTGAAAGCGCACATGAAGCCACACTTCTAATTTGCATTTATACTCGAACATCTGTTCAGAAGGAGTATATAGTGGCACTACAGAAAACAAAATATTATGCACCGTACATAAGCCCACACACACAAGTACACACGCACATGAGCGTGCGCGTATACACATGTATCTATAGTATGTATGTATATATATATATATATATATATATATATATGTATGTATTATATATATGTATATATATATATATATATATACATAATAATTGACTAAGAATTTCACTTCAAAAAGAACCTCCACCATCAGTTGGATCCAAGTTAATGAAACTTGACTTTCGGGGGGAGAAAGGTTAACACACCGTATATAAACACACGTGTGCCATTGACCTTTCGTGGACTTGGAGAGGGCGTAAGGTAGGGGTTGGGTTACTAACAATTGCACAATTACTCCCACCACAACAAGAAAATGGCACAACAGCATAACATAAACATAGCCCCCTTCACTCATAATTTGTAAGGTGCGATAACCGAGAGGGAAAAGATGACGTGTGTCATAACATTTGTCGGTTCTGTTCGTGTTCCTGGAAAATAACTTCTGTTTTATGAAAAAATTGAGGGGTTCGTTACAGGGAGCTTTTACCCTATGTGATAGGACTGGCAGGATAACGTTCCAGTCATCGGTGATATTTACGGATCGAACCAGGAATTTTGTGGTAACGAGACGAGACCAAACATAATGACCATTGAAGCAACAATCTGGATGATCTTCTCTGTCCTTAAAGTCCTATTTTGATTGATTTATATATTTACTTATTTATCTACCATTTATCTACCCGTTCTTTGTTTATTTATTGATTTTTCATCTATTTATCCTTTGTTCATCAACCTCTTAATTTTTTTTTCCTTTTATGTATCAAGCAGTCTTCATTTGAAAAGAAATGTTTCACTGTCTTTAATGGGAATAGTCTTCGAAGGTATTGAAATGTATATATGTGTATGAATGTACAAATGTATATATATATATTATATATACATATATATATATATGTGTGTATATATATATATATATAGACATATATATCAGACCTGGGCGCTTTCGTCGATTTTGGGTAGTGCGTTGGCGTTCCTGCGTTCTTCCGGCTGCGGTTATTGCGTCCCTGGGATAGCGTTCCTCATTTTTTTGCTCGGTGCATTCCTGCGTTCTTGCGTTCCTGTGTTACCGCTCCCAAACTATTAAAGTGTTCCTCAAAAAAGTAGTGCGTTCCTCAAAAAACTTGAAAAAACTGCATACCTCAGAAACACTACTGTGTGCATCAAAAGAACTATTCCTCAACTCAAAAATAAAACAAAATACAAGGTAATAATACATATATCAAAATATATGTATGTTTCAGACAACTACACTTCCTTCTCCTCCTTGTCCTGTTCTTGAAAAAATACAGTGGTCGTTGCCCACCTCTGATATATATATATATATATATATATATATATATATATATATATATAGAGAGAGAGAGAGAGAGAGAGAGAGAGAGAGAGATATGGATATAGATACCACCTTATCCACTCAATTGTCTCACCTTGAAACTATATAAACTAAATATATATATATATATATATATATATATATATATATATAATATATATATATATATATATATATATATATATATATATGCTAATAAGAACACGGGTACGTGTGTTCACTTATGCAAAGTAGACCACTTGGAAAAAGAAACTAACGAAGCAGAGCGCTTTCGTATATTACATCTTCAGTGCAACAAGTACATAGTGATAGGAATACATAGACAATATATACATGAACTGTCCTGGTTCCTTTGTATCATGTATATATTGTCTATGTATTCTTATCACTATGTACTTGTTGCACTGAAGATGTAATATACGAAAGCGCTCTGCTTCGGTAGTTTCTTTTTCCAAGTGGTCTACTTTGCATATATATATAATATATATATATATATATATATATACATCTATATATATACATATACATCTATATATAGCGTGTGTGTAAGTTTATGTATGAATAACATGTGGTATAGGCTATGCAGTTTATAAGCATATGGACTGTATATGCTGATACACTATGTCTTTATCAAAGCAAACATATTCCGTGTCGCTGCCAGTTCATAACAGTTCAAACCTCAAGATCGCTGCTCATCCGCCTCCACTTTCACAGCAAGTGTTCCAAACTCTCTTGGCGGAAAAACCGCTAATTTGGCCCGAAAAACCGCTAATTGCCCAACACTTTTCAAACTTACTCCTAGCCTCTGCCTTTGCCCCGCGATCCCACCGACGTCTAAAACTTTCCTTTCCGCCAAACTCATCAAAGGAGGCGAAGGGAGGAGTGCACGTCGATCGAAGCTCACCTTCCTGGAGGAACGTCCATCAGGACCATCCTCCAGGATCATAAATCCAGGATGTCATCCTCCACTGCCGAGGGTCATGAAGGAGCCGATTCCCGGTAGTGACCGTTAGTTGTCTGTCTCAGCAGTCTCAGCCCATAGGGCAAAGATGACGCCTTCGGCCACAATTACCCAGCGTCTCCTGGCGTAAGCTCCTCATTACCCTATCCAGTTAAGCCTTGAAGTTAACACATGCAGAAATTGAGCCTGCGATTGAGGCCTCTGAGTTTGACATATCTGACCCGGGAGCTAGACAACAACAAAAACAAAACCACCAACAACAACAAGGAACAGACGATTTCATGCCTCTCTTTTGGTGGTTCTCAGGCCGAATGTGTCTAGGTGGCAAAGAACTCGGAACTCTGAATGAGGAAAAGGTGCCATGGATCATCTTTATGTCCTTTTTGTCATCTTTTTATGTTCCTCGCCATCTCCCTCCGTCGCGAGGGTCTCAGAGACAAAACATTCCTCTGGACAAATTGCTACACGCGGGAGCGCGCGCTTGGACGTCAAGAAGAAAAGAGTGAGCTTAAATGTAAATATACACAAGAACTTTGGCACGCGCACACAGGATAAAAAAAGCACACACATACATGTACATATATATACACACAAATACGCTCACATACACACACGCATACACATACTTGTAGATTATAAAGGATTTCAAAGGCGGAGCATTTCAACAGGAGACCTTTTGGTCCATAACTAGGTCGGGTGTAAAAAAATATATATAGTAATGATAAATAAATAAGTAAATAAAAATAATAATATAAATAATAATAAATAGAATAAATAAATGCATAGGTATAGTTAAATAGTAAACAAACAGGTAAATAGTAATTAATGATAAATTGACATATAACTAATAATAAATGAAAATCAACCAAATGATAATAAACAGACAAATAATAACAAACAAACAAATATAAAATAAATGGCGGTCATTACAGCATTTTCCTTAGGTGTTTATCTAAATGAATCTTAAAGCTTCGAACTGAACTATATGGCATTGCCTCTGCAGGAAGTTTATTCCATTCATTAACTACACGGTTGGCGAAGTTGTTTCTAACCACTCCCAAATTAAATCTATTTCCTGACAGTTTGAGACCATTATTTCTTGTCGGATTCTCATTCACTGTGAAAATTTTGTCACTTTTGATGTAAATTCCGTTTAGAATATTAAAGAACTGTATCAAGTCACCTCTGAGACTACGCTTTTTTAGGAAAAACCGATTCATATGTTTTAGTCGATTTTCATATAATTTATTTTTGATATTTGGAATCAGTTTTGTGGCTCGCCGTTGTACTTTTTCCAATCTGTCAATGTCTTTAATGAGATTCGGTGACCATACGGAAACAGCATATTCCAAACGTGGACGAACTAACGATTTATGTAGCTTGTTAATGAGAGATGGACTTTTGAAGTCAAAAGATCGCACAATCAGCCCTAGAATCTTTACTTTCTCAGAGGCTGAAATACACTGCTCAGATAATTTGAAATCGTTACTGATAATCACGCCGAGATCTTTTTCACTATCCACTTTTGTTAACTAATTTCCAAATAACTTGTAATCGTACTTACTGTTATTTTTACCTATGTGCATTACCTTGCATTTAATTGTGTTAAATCTCATTTGTCACTTTTCAGACCATTGCTGAAATTTATCTAAATCTTCTTAGATATCTAATTGATTTAAGTGGTCATTTGCCATTCCGCACAGTTTTGTATCATCAGCAAATTTGGAGACAATAGATTTCAGTCCTTAGTCTATATCATTTATATATACTATGAATAGAAGTGGCCCAAGAACTGAACCCTAAGGAACTCCACTCGTAGCATTTTTCCATCTAGAAGTTTTTCAATTGAAAACAACTCTCTGTTTTCGATCATTCAACCAATTACTAGTCCAACTTAATACGATACCACTTACTCCGTGTACATACGTGTACATTCACACACATGCATGAATACATACGTACGTACCCATACATACACACGCATACATTCACACACACACACGTATATGTACACACATACATAGACGCACACACACACACACACACACACACACACACACACACACACACACACACACACACACACACACACACACACACACACACACACACAAACACACACAAGGGTACATCAAGTGAGAAATTATCAAACAAATGGTGGCGTCTCAGAAAGTGTGGTTATGAATTCAAGTGAAGAAAATTGTCGATATTAAAGAGATCATGGATCAGCAAAAAATAAACGAAAAACAGGAAACAGTGGAGAAAGGAGAGCTGAAAGCCCTAGTGACGATTAGATAAAAGTGGGAAATCTCCTCTTAAGAATGAATATATTATTATTATTATATATGCAAGAATGAATATATTATTGTCTTAGACTGAACGGAAAGGTGCTTTATTTCATGGATGGAGAAGTAGGAACACAGAGGGCGAAATGGTGAAAGAAGATGCATTCGTAATCCTATAAGACGACTCAAACACGCAAGACCAAATTTAAGGTATGGTTTCCCACACACACACGTACGCATACCTCGTAGCGCTGTGGTTAGAGTTCTCGCCTGCCACTACGGCGGTTCGGGTTCGACTCCCGCTCAGGGCTGAAATAATTTCAGTATCGCTGCGCTGCGGGGTGTTACTCCAACTCTCGTGGGCGGGGAGTTGGATGTGCATGTGCGTGTAAGGTCACAGTATTACCCATAGATCGGTCATACGAGCTCTGAGCTCTCATCCGGGAGGTTAATAACTGTCGATCATCATTCTAACACGTGATCCAAGACCATGGTGAACCACACACGTACACACACACACACACACACACACACACACACACACACACACACACACACACACACACACACACACACACACACACACTTTTTACCACAACAACAGCATCCATGCATAAGCATAAGACCATGAACATTCATACTGGATAATTTAGACGCAGAGGCAAATATTTATGCATATGTATGCGCTGTACATAAATTATACATCTTTTGTATATAGCCTTTGCCCAAATTAATCCATTAATTCTCTCGTCCTTCTATGTCTCTTTAGCACTGAATTCCTTTACATATTTTGTTCTGGCTAATGTCGAAGGGCAGAAGGAAAAGACTTCAGGTCACACCATGACGTTGAGGTCAATTTGGTCTTAGTCATGAAATGCGAGTTGAGGGCTGAACCCGCCGGGACACGTGGCTCAGTGGGAGTGGCCACCGAATGACATCCATCAGGGGTTCTTAGAAAAGAGGAGTAGGAGGTAAAGATGAAGGAGGTGGATGAGGAGGAGGAGGAGGAAAAGGAAGAAGTGGATGGAAAGTAGGAGGAGAAAGAAGAAGAGGAGATGGAAGAGGGGGAGGAGAAGGAAGAGGAAGAAGAGTAGGAGGTAAAGAAGAAGGAGGTGGATGAAGAGGAGGAGGAAAAGGAAGAAGTGGATGGAAAGGAGGAGGAGAAAGAAGAAGAGGAGATGGAAAAGGGGGAGGAGAAGGAAGAGGAAAAAGAAGAGGAGGAGGTGGATGAGAAGGAGGAGAAGGAAGAAGAGGAGGTGGAGTGAGGAGATGGAGGAGGAGGAGAAAGAGGTGGAGGAGTATTAAGAGGGAAAAAGACGAAGACGAGAAGAGGAAGAGGAAGAGGAGGAGAAGTAAGAGGACGAGGAAAAGGAAACACAACAGAACAACGGATCCTGAGGAGGAGGAGGAATAAGAAGAGGGTTTGGAAGAAGAGGAGGAAGAGAGGACTTTTGACTCCTCCCCCCCATATCCTAAGCGGCTTTGCAAACATGAGAAAACTCAGTCTCGAGTTGAACCTCAAGACCCGAATCTGATCAACGCGACGGCGACGACAAGTTCTTATATGTGTTATGTCACCTACCGACATTATTCATCCAAGTGGAGCCTCTGGACTGAATTTGGTGTAAACTTGCAAACAGTTTCCTTTATATTTAGTTTTCGTAACTGATAAAAAAGAAAAATTCATCAGTCATTGCGATGTCCCGCTAAATATCAATCCCCTTAGTTCTAAGGAATTTCTTCAAAGGAGAAATATGAGCAGATTTGTGTGTGTGTGTGTGTGTATGTGTGTGTGTGTGTATGTGTGTGTGTGTGTGTGTGTGTGTGTGTGTGTGTGTGTGTGTGTGTGTGTGTGTGTGTGTGTGTGTGTGTGGTGTCGGCAGTAGCTGTGCTTCTGTCCTTAGAGACAATATCGTGCTAAAGAGATGAGATGACAGAGGTGATAAGAGAGATTTGAGAAAAAGACAACAGAAAGAAGAGATATTGAAGATTAAGTAAACAGCACTCTTTTTTGAATGGAGATAAGTCTCCAGTCATGAAAGAAAGCTGCGTGCCTGTGGTCCGTATGGGTATCACAAAGTCCCTGAAATATTGATTGAATAAAACCTATGTAGTCAGTACCCCATACGAGAAGTTACAATGGTTTTGGGTGAAGACACTTTTTTTTTTTTTTTTTTTTTTTTTTTTTTTTACCCACCCTGACCTTAACCTATTGGTGATCCAGATTTATGTAGGAATATAATCTTCTTCCATAGAAAATTTAGGGTCAGAACTTCTCCCAATCGTATGTATTTAGGGTAAAGGAATGTCGCCGGAGCTTCTGCATCAGACATCCTCAGCATCAACAGAATCCCGCAATTTCCAAAATATCCCTTTCCCACTCCTCCAAACTAACTCTCCTCTCCTCCCAAGCAGATGTCACATAAACCCAAGAAATTGCATACTTGGATGTCATACCTAGGGTACAATTTCATAAATTGTATCGTCCATATCGCGCTGAACGAGGTCGATAACATTAAATAAGAGTAAAACCAAGTGAATGTCGCTTTAGCCCTCCCTCCTGCCGAGCCTTCTGATTGGCCGAAGACGGGCAGAAAGGTGACGTCATGTCGTCGTTGTGATGAGTATCGTGTGATCATAGGGACAGCGCGACACGAGTATAAATTGAATTTTATATTCATGGATCTAGTTCTTCATTCTTATAAACTAATATTTATTGGTAGCTTTGGTTATTTTAAGAAATGCAAAATCGAATATGTAGACAAAAGAGGGTCTCTCTGGTTGGTAATAACCCACATTTTGAGCAGCTCGTTCTTGCAATGAATATTTATCCTCAAACTACCTCAAGCTTTTGCACGGAAAATCTTGTCTGTACAGGATGTGGCGTGTATACAATATTTCGCAAAATTGAAGTATTGCACAAATGTATCTTCCAGGTTCTTTCCACCTTTCGCCATTTCCCTTATCCTCTCAAGATCTCCCCAACCCCCCCATCGCTTGTTCCCCCAACTTGTCCTTCTTCCTTCACATCCTTCTCCTCATCCTATTTCTCCGCACATATCTATTCCTTTCCTATTCCGCTTCTGTTACATCCTCTTCGTACTTCTTCTTCCCTCCTTTGTACTTTTTCTCTGCCTTCGTCTTCTCTTTATATTCTTTCTATCCCATTTCCATATCTTTCATCTCTTCCTCTTTCCTCTTCCTCTTTCTTGCTCTCTTTTCACTTCCCAGACCCAAATGGTGAACGCGCTGCTCCTCTCGTTAGAGCAAGTAGAAGAGACAAAAAGAGGAAGAAGAGAGTGAGTGAGTGAGGGAGTGCTAGAATGAGAAAGAGAGAGTACTAGAGATATATATATATATAAAGATTAAGATATTAAAAGAGGAGAAGAGGAGAAAAGGAATGATAAGGAAAACTGAGGAAATGTGTAGAAGAGATGTAGAAAGATTGATGAAGATTGATGAATTGATGAAGACAACTTCAAACAAGAGAATGGGGAAGACGAAGAGAAGGAAAATTTTAAATATTTCTTCGCCGATAACGAGCAAGTCTATTCTTGATGACACTATCGCGCCGAAGAGGCTAAGTCATAAAAGAGTTAAAGATAATAGTCAAGGAGGCTAGTAAAACAAAATTAAAATTATCTCTACTCATGTTCATTTATTTTTCTATTTATTTGTCTATTTATTTTACTATTTCTATGATTTTTTATCTATACTTTTTTATCTATTTATTATCTTTTCTTATTATATATATATATTTTTTAGAATTATACTTATCTCTGGTTCGTAGGTCATAAAAGGTCCCAAAAAAATTGAGTCCAAAAATATTATATAATCAACATCTCATACGGAGGAGATAATAAAATTAGAAAAGAAGTAGTAGCGGACGAAAAGAAAACTCGAAAAAAGAACGAATAAAAGAGGAGACAATTTCATAGAATTTGGAAAAGAATGAAATGTAGAAAGCTGTCACCAAATAGATAACATCCTGATGAGACTTGTATTGACTGTATAAACTTTTTTGCCTTTGTTCCACTTGAAGTCCCCTATCTGTGGGTTCATATTATCAGTGGTGGCCATAAGGCCTTTACTAAACAGTTCCATGTCAATTACCACCTCTCATTCTCATCCATAAAGTTATTTTAATACCTTCTTTTTAAGCAACCGATATTTTAAACATTTCAGGTTCATATTACCATTGGTGGATATAAGAACATAAGAATGAAGGAGGCTGCATGAGACCATATGGCCTAAACTTGTCAGTTCCATGTCCATTACCTCCTCTCTTTCCCATCCATAAAGTTCTTTTAAAACATTTTTTTTTAAACAACCGATATTTAAAACAAAAATAAAACATCCAATATTTTCAGCGCTCAACCCGAAAGCCTCGATATATTTTTTTTTCAACGTTTTGACAGTTCTTTCTCCAATACTCAAAAACGAACAGATATATAAAGAAAAAATAATCCCTTCCATCCAGGAGTGTCCCCTCGTTTGAATAGAATTATGAGATTACTTATTACTTAAAAGAAAAAAAATTGTAACCCATCGCCAGACCAAAAGAATTGATCAACGAATCCTAGATCTCAGTTGACTGAAACTATTTTCTACAAGATCATAAAATCTAAAACAATTTCACCAATTGAAAGAGGTCAAATATCCCATTATGATTCCCACCTTACAAATTTTGTCAAAAAAAAAAAAAAAGTCCCCAAATCACGGAATACTGTAACTGAAGAAAATATTTCCTTCATTGACCACTATTAACCCAGTTTACCAACGCGTAACTAGATTCTGGCTGGACCTAAGCGGTTTTATTCAGCTGAGCTC
>NC_134797.1:24096280-24103780 GCF_046742065.1 Oratosquilla oratoria
GTGGTAGTTAGTGGATGATTCGTTTCAGTGTTGGAATGTAATTTCCAGAATGCTAAAGAACAGTAATACTGGGTTCACAAACCGGTAACTTGTGGTTGTTAGTGAATACATGACGATTCTTTTCATTGTCGTGGTGTGTTTTCCATGATGTTAAAGAACAAACTGGTAATTTGTGGTTGTTAGTGAATACATGACGATTCTTTTCATTGTTGTGGTGTGGTTTCCAGGATGCTAAAGAACAAACCGGTAACTTGTGGTTGTTAGTGAGTAAAGACGATTCTTGTTATTGTTGTGGTGTGGTTTCCAGGATGCTAAAGAACAAACCGGTAACTTGTGGTTGTTAGTGAATAAAGACGATTCTTGTTATTGTTGTGGTGTGGTTTCCAGGATGCTAAAGAACAAACCGGTAACTTGTGGTTGTTAGTGAATACATGACGATTCTTGTTATTGTTGTGGTGTGGTTTCCAGGATGCTAAAGAACAAACCGGTAACTTGTGGTTGTTAGTGAATACATGACGATTCTTTTTATTGTTGCGTTGTGGTTTCCAGGATGCTAAAGAACAAACCGGATGCACAACGCTTCTTTTCATTGTTGTGCTGTAGTTTCCAGGGGACTGAAGAACAGGAGACAGTAGGTTGAGAGCCTCTTGACCCTTTACGAATCGAGCATCAGAACATCGAAGATCGAAGAAAAACGTAACGATTTTGAACGGAAAAATATGACGAAGCGAGAGAATATAAATTGAATAAAACAACAGGAAAGCATAGGCCAGTGGTGCTTGACTGTCGCCATGTGATTCTATTCAGCTGAGATGTGTCATTGCCCAAAGGGTTAATGTCTTTCTCAGTACGTTTCAGAGAAGCGGCAATGTTTTGTGTGTTTATTCTGTCTACCGCCAAGGAGTCTCATTCACAAGAAAGGAAGCGCATCAATTACCAAAGGATTAACGAGTTGTGTGTTCAGAAAATTGATGTTGAACAAATGTATAAACACAAAATGAGAGGAATTCAAGTGGAAAGGATAGCAAGGGAGAAGGCTTATGAACCATGTGGGATGGAGACGAGCGTGTTGAGAAGGGAGTGTGATGCTGGGGTGTGATGAGGACAGAGCGAGGGAACAAACCACCAACGCACCAGATATCATGTTTAAGAAGGAAGATGTGCTGATACAGAGAAAGGCTCTTGAGGGATGAAGAAGAGTTGGTGAAAGGAAGAGAGGATTAGAGGACCGAAAGAATCGAGGAAGAGGTACGAGGGGGAAGAGGGAGAGGAGGAGGAAGGAAGGAAGGGAAATGAGAAAGATAGTTGGATAAAAACAGAGAAACAATAAAGCGGCGATAAAGAAAACAATGAATAAAAAGGGCGGATCATATTGGCAGGAAATTGAGGTCATGGCTGAGATGGAGACGGAAGGGAGGGGAGGAGAGTGGGAGGAGGCTAGTATAAGGAAGGGAAGAGGAGGGAAGGGAGAGGAGGGAAGAGAAGGAGATGGAAGAAGACCAAAACCAAGAAGAAAGGGAGAAAAAGGGGTGTGGGGGGAAAGATAAGAGGGGAGTTACCTGGTGTTACATGGGCATGCGAACAGCAACGGGGGAGAGGGAGGAAGCAAGGTAGTTAAGATAGGCAGTTAAACGGGGGGAATAGGGGAGGTTTAAGGACGGGCGGGAAATGCATAAAGGAAAGGGAGGAGGAGGAAAGGGAAAGGATGGGGGACGGTAAGGTAAAAGAGGGAGAGAGAGGGAAGTGGAAGGTAGAAGGGGAGAGGGGTAGAGAGGCAAGGGAGAGTAGATTAGTGATCATTTTTGCAATGGAGAAAGGATGTGGAGGAAGTGGAGGGAAGAGGGGGAGGTAAAGAAAAAGAGAATGGAGGAAAAAATAAACACAATGTCCATCATCTTAGTGATTTTATTGGATTTGGAAAAACACACTGAAGAAAGAATTTGTTTCGTTTGTTTGATTCTCTATCTTATCCCAGGTCTTCCCTTCAAAGAAATAAAACCATTTAGCTTTGACCAAAACAAAATGTATAAAGGGCGTCATCGTGTCAGAGGTATTAAATATGAGAGTATGAAAACCTCGAAAGAGTGTATAAGGACAGAACAGAGGAATTAGACTGACAAGGAACTCGTGGTATGAGAGGAGGGAGGGAGGAAGGGGTGAAGAAACAGAAACGTGAAGAAGAGTTACATCGGGATGATAAAGACAAATCATACTAAACGAAGAGCTTACGGTTCATAAAGGTACGTTTCGTTCGGTGCGATTATTGACCAACGATGATCGTTCATGGCTCAACGATGATCGTCAAGCGATTGTCTAAGGGCAGTGTTTCCCAAAACCTTTTTTAGCTGCGACCCTAAATCCACTCTTAGCCTGGAGTCGCGACCCTAATTGTAATAATAAATTCAACCATTCCATGTTATATTTCTACGTACTTACATAATGTTTATAAACTTTCGTTGTTATATTTCAGTTTATATTTACTAGCACAATGAATTTAAATACATTTGAAACTTGAATGAAAAAAAAATTAAAAAAAAAAGACCCTCTAGCGACCCTCAAAAACACCCTCGGGACCCTAGTTTGGGTCGCGACCCTGGGGTCGCGACCCACTGGTCTAGAGCACTAATTCTTTGTCTTTGAATGGGGCTGTTTTGCTCCAACCTATAAAGTACGAAGCTGATAGTTTTAACGAAACTTAGCAACGCATTTACCCAGATGTAGGAGCTAGGAGGTATGGTGCGCGTCAGCCGCCATTAAAGGCTGTGGTAGGAGGCTAATAATCGCAGAAGAAAAATAAATTAAAATAAACCTGTTCGTATGCCAACAGAGTAGTTTACGAGTGGAATAAACTTAGTAACCATGTAGTGAGCGCTGAAACTATCGTATGTTTTAAAAGAAGATTAGACAACGTTATGGATAAGGATAACGGATGGTAAGGGACATGGAACTGTCTGATGTAGGCCTTAGGGTCTCTCTCAGTTTCCTCCATTCTTATATTTTTATGTTAGACACCCAGTCAGCTAAACGAAACGAGACACACTTGATAACCAATTGATAAAGATTGAAACATTTTACTCTGGTGTTTATACAAAGTTTAAAACTTCGAGCTATATTACATGCATTCGAAATGTTAGGAATTGCATTACATCCAGCGAAGAAAAAGCGGAAAGAAAAGGAAAATAAAGGATATAAAAAATATATTGGAGATGAAATTAAGAGAAAGCGAAGGTGAGGATTAGATGTACTGAGACGTGGAGATGAGGAAGAAAACGGAGACATACATGATGGAAAAGATGTACTTAGTAATAAAAGGAGGAGGAGGAAAGGGATATACAAAATAAAAGTAAATGAAAATAGATAGTCAGAAAAGAAGTTAAAGGAGAAAAAAAAACGGAAAAAGAAGAAAAAAAGTAAAGGAAGAGAGAATTGGAAGCGACTAAGGGAAATATGGAAGAGAAAAGAAAAAAAAGATCGAAAGAAAAGACTGCAGGAAGCAAGATGGAGGGAATATTGAAAACGAAAACGGAAATTATTGGAAGTTGAACTTCTTCAGCTCCCAGTGGGGTGCCACGGAAATGAATGGCACGGGCTGTCGCCAGGAAGGACAAAAAGGAAAGAAATCATTGGATAAGGAAGTGAATTTATATAGACATCCCCTCAACCGCATCCTTACCAAGAAGGTGCCACGGAAATTAATGATAGAGCCTGGCGGGAACGAGGTTACAAGGAAACGTCTCTCTCGGTACGCAAGGGGTCGAGGTAAGAGCTTTTTGGAAAAAACTGAAGAAGAACGAAAAACTGAAGCGAAGAACGACGGTATTGAAAGAGAAAGGGGAATAACTGGTAGGAAAAGGAAAAAGACTGAAAGAGAACGAAGGAAGAAGATAGGAACCCAAGGAAAAAAAAAACTATGCGAAGCGATGGAAGGAAATATCAGAAGCGAAGAAAAATAAAATTGAAAACGAAGAGAAAAAAAAAGATAGTGGAAACGCAAAAGAGGAAGAAATTGAAAAGTATATATATATTCTTTTTTTCTATCTATAGTAAAGGCTCATCATTTCAATTGCAAAACCAGACACAGAAGGCGAGGGTGGAAGAGGAGGAGGAGGAGGAGAGGGGTAAGAAAGGAAGAAAGGGGAAAAGAGGAACATCGTCCGGTATGGGAGATGAGGAAGAAGAATGCGCAATCGCACTTTTGATAATTCTTTCTAATTTGAAGATCTAAAACTCAAAAATCTCCAGTATTCAGAATCTCGCTGGCTGAGCGGGTTTGGGCGTCGTTACTTGCGGCGAAGGTCGAGGTGAGGGAGGTTCGAATCCTGCCACCGGCGAAGTTGAACCAAGGGCATGGTTTATTAAATTCCACGCTACAAAGCCCTCTGTGAGGGGCACCGTCCTAGCCTCCCGATAAGGGGGGAGTGTGTGACGTTAAACCATATCATCATCATCATTCAGAACAAAGAAACAAAACCGTTTTTAGAAAAGGAACTAGAATATGAGAGGTGCTTGTACATCTAAATCTTCAGTATTGAGAACAAACAAACAAAAAAATAAAGGTACCAGAATATAAAAGGTGCTTGAACATCTAAATCTTAAAAATATCCATTATTCAAACAAACAAACAGGTTTTTAGAAAAGGTAGTAGAATATGAGAGATGCTTCTGGTATTTGTGACTTTCCAAATTTGGAACTTTTCTTTCCGAATTTTGAAAATTAATGGTGAGACAGAATCCCAAGACGTCACATGGTAAATCATAGTTCTGAGAAGTAATAGTGATTGTTTGAACTAACTCAGCATTCTTCTGGTCAGAGAGACGGTGCTACCAAAAGCCCTAAAGTATTGAATGCATAAAATATAAAATAAACAGAGAGGGTATCTTGATTATTGATGTGGAAGTTAACAAGACGAATGAATTAAACTAGTTTAAGGACATCAGGATGGACATGGAGGTTAAGTTAAAAAATGGGAAACAAGATGCCCCGAGAACTTCGCTACGGAAAGCCACGAAAGTGACCTAACGCTCCAAAAATTGTAATTCTATCTCCCCGGGAGCTTTCCCTGCAGGTCATGTACCATTTAACAGGACAAAATCAAACTATTTGATCTTCTCTATCCAAGAGTCGTTCCTCAGATGAATAATAAAAAAAAATCCTTGGCGCCGGTTTTGACCCAAATACGTCAGTGACGCCCATCCAGTGAGAATGTGGGGGATGGGGGGGAGGGAGGGAGGGGGGAGCAGACCACCCCCAAGCCTCACCCTATCCCTCCAGCCCACATCTCAAGTTTACACCTCTTCTTCCTCTTCTTTCTTATTCTGTCCTTTCCTCCTCCTCTTCCTCCTCTCCTTTTCCTCATACTCCTTTTCCTTATTCTCGTCCTTTCCTCCTCCTCCTCCTCCTCGTCTTGCTCCTCCTCTTCCTCCTCCTCCGCTTTTAATTGCTCTCCACGGCTTCTCAAGTGTTATGCACCACCATTTCTCCCTCATTAGTTAATGCCACACTCCCATTTTCATAGAGCAACATCTCCGTTTTCTATTCAAGAAATACTTGGCGATTTTCGTAATTGCAGTTCAACAGCTTGTATAAATGAGGAAAGATTGCTTATATATGGAATATGCGTATGTATATGTATGTGTATATCTATATGTGTGTTTATGTATACGTACGTACATGTATATTTTTATGTATATGTGTATATCTATATGTATATATATGTTTGTATATGTGTACATGTATATGTATATATATGTATTTGTATATGTGTACATGTATATGTATATATATGTATTTGTATATGTACTTATATATATATATATATATATATATATATATATATATATAATATATATATGTATATATATATATATATATATATATATATATATATATATATATATATATGTATGTATGTATGTGTGAATATGTCCCGCGCACAGAGGGACATATACAAACCAAAAAGTAATTCCGTTGCGTGTGCTACATATACTCTCATTGCGGCTAAGACAAATCCTCCAGTCTGACATTCCCAGCATTAGTATATTTACAAATATGGAGATAGTAAGTAGAATTCTCAATAAGGAGAAAAATTCAGGTTTTACACACACACACACACACACACACACACACACACACACACACACACACACACACACACACACACACATTCACACACACACACTGCTGATCTCACCACTGTTCAATCTTGTCACCTTAACGAGAGCCGCCATAGAGTGCGCCTAAGCTCAGCCATTAAAAAGTTAGTCAGTCATCCTTCAAAAGGGAAAGAATGTTCCTGGTACCCACATGGAGAGCCCGTTAAAGGCTTATCTCAGGTCTGGATCGAAGTGCTTTTGCCTCGTTTGCATCACCCCGGCCGCCCTCGTATCGGGTTTGGCAGATTTGACTGGAGCAGGTTGCAGGCTCGTCCCTACCTAAAGCACCTTATCTAAATTCCATATACAAAGACTTGAAGATTCACCTTCTCATGGCTCAAATTACCACGGAGGCTAACGATGGGAGACCAAGGGTCATTAGATCGTATACGCACCCACTACTTTGGCACTATGTGAGATAGCCAAGGACTTTGTGGTATCGACCCAGGCGGTAGCTGCTTGGCTCATGGAGTGTCTGGCTCGAAAGTTTAATTCAGGTAGCCCAGCTGATTTTCCTCCCCGATTCAAAAGGGCTCACCCGTCCTGACCCAGGCGGTAGCTGCTTGGCTCAGGGAGTGTCTGGCTCGAAAATTTAATTCAGATAGCCCAGCTGATTTTCCTCTCCGATTCAAAATGGCTCACCCGTCCTGACCTCAATCAGGAACCAAAGGTAAGTGTTCCCAGCGCCAGGGAGGTGGATCAGCATCATCATGGCACTAGAGCATTGCTCAGCCTCCAGAATCGCATCTCCCGGCTCTGCAAGAAAGCCACGGAAGGCAAACACGTGGGATATTGACCCATAATGAGGCTCGACGGTCAATGACTCATAAGGACTTTATCTGGCGCAAGAAATTGTCTACCATGAAATGAAGCAAAATCGGTCAAGCACGGCAGAGTTCAAACAAGTTGAAACCAAACTGTAAGAAAAGTAAGAAAAGATGGGTATCTCTGTTTATATCATCATAAAAAAAAGTCTTGAGATCCCACTCACTATTTTCGTTCATTTTTCTTTGTATTCGCTCAGTGCGAGTCATCTGATCGGTCTAAACTGTTTACAAGCTGTTGAAACTTTGGAAAAGTTCCCTACATTAACTTCTCACAATGGTGGCTGTCATGACAAGAGCAAAGGAAGAGAGAAATTGTGTGAATTTAATGTGCGGAAATGGAGGAAAGAGAGGAAGAAGAGAAGGAAAGGAAAAGGAAATGGTCTTCAAGTTGTTTTATCGTCTGCAGGGGATGGGAAGGCTGGCCGCCTATCGCAAGCGGGCTTTTTAGACTCGAAATGTCGACGATGATTCGACAACGACGATTACGTCATGTCGTCGACTTAACAACGGCAGTTGCGTCA
>NC_134797.1:24113780-24123780 GCF_046742065.1 Oratosquilla oratoria
CTTTTTTTTTCTCCTCCTCCTGTTCCTCCTCCTCATTATCACCGTCACCACCACCATCACTACCATCACCACAATTACCGCCATCACCATCCCTATCATCATTACCACCACCGCTACCACCACCACCATCATCGACATCGTCGTCTTCATTGTCAGAATCACTACAAGTATCATTACCGTCGTCTTCGTTGATTTTCTTTCACCTCCCATCCCTCCTCCGCATCCTCGTGTACCTTCAACCGCTCACTTCTCCTCCTCCTCTTCCTCCTTCTCCTCTTCTTCCTTCTCCTCCTCCTCTTCCTCCTTTGAATGGAGGGAATGGATACAGATGGTCTGTCTTGTTACATTCTCTCTTTCACTCCATTTCGTTAATGTTTCCTTTTATTTGTTTCATTTATCTTTAAGAGCACTACCAACTTATCCCCCCATCACTCTCCCCCCCCTCTCCTTCCTTCTCCTCATTTCCTTCTCCCTCTTAGCCCTCCTTTCTCTCCCCCCCTCTCCCCTTCCAACTTCTCTCTATACCTCCTCGTCTGATGAGGCTCTTCCACTTGGCCTCTCTTTTTTCCTCTCTTTTCTCTCTTTCGTATTGTTTTCGTTTCTTTCGAGTTTGTATCGATGGTCGATCTGTTGTTCACTTAGGTGCGGACGTTTCAGTGCCATCGGCGTCTTCGAGTTCTTCTTTCGAAAATTCTGTGGCTGAATTTCATCTTGCTAGGTCCCTCTTCCTGTTCCTCTTCTTCATTCTTTTTCTTTTTTCCTCTTTCACTTCTTCATTTTCCACTTCCTCTCCCGCTTCCTCTTCCTTTTCCTCCTCCTTTTCCCCTTACTTTTCGTCCTATTCTTCTTTCTCTTTCTATCCCTCTTCCTTCTCCCTCTTTCCTCCTCTTCCTCCTTCTTCTATTTGGAGGAAATAAGGGAAGAAGTGAGTGAGAGGAGATGGAAATAATGAAAGAGAAGGAGAAAGAGAATAAAGAAAATGGAAAAAGAGACAGAGCGACTAGTGATTAATTGGGAGACGAGAGGGGGGGAGGGGGGAGTCGGGGGGAGGGGAGGGGGGAGGGGGAGGGGGCGCATCCAGCCCAATAAAGACGGCGCGGAAATAAGTCTGAAGATCGGCGAGAAAGACGAAAAAGTCGGCGAAGACGGACAAAGATTAGTTGTCCGATGGGGAGAGATGGAAGAGGAGATATTGCTCCCAGAGGGAGGGGAAGGGAGAGCGGGAGAGGAGCTGGAGGGAAGGAGGAAGGAAGGAAGAAAAGGAAGGAGGAAGGAAGAAAGGAAAGGAGGGAGGGATAGAGGAAGGAAGAAAGGAAGGAATAAGGTTAGGAAGGGAAGGTGGAAGGAAGGGAGGTAAGAAGACAATGAAGGAGGCTAAGGAGGAAGGGAGAGAAGAAGGAGGAAAGGGAGGGGAGGGTGGAGGGAGAGAGATAGAAAGAAAGCAAGGAAGGAAGGTGGGAGGGGAGAGGAAGGAAGAAAGTGAGGGGGGAAGGAGAGAAAGGCGAAGGAAGAAAGGGAGGGAAGGAGGGAAAGAGAGAGAGAGAGAGGAAGAAAGCAAGGAGGGAAGGATAGAGGAAGGAAGAATGAGAGGGAGGGAGGGAAAGAGGAAAGAAGAAAGGGAGAGAGGAAGAAAGAAAGGGAGGAGGGAGGAAGGAAAGGAAGGAGGAAGGTGGTGAGAAAGGAAGGAAGCAAGGAGGAAGGGATAAAGGAAGGAAGAATGGGAGGGAAGGAAGGAAAGAGAGAGAGAGAGAGAGAGAGAGAGAGAGAGAGAGAGAGAGAGAGAGAGAGAGAGAGGGAGAGAGAGGAAGAGAGAGAGGAAGAAAGAGGGGGAGAGAGGAAAGAAGAAAGCAGTGAGGGAGGGAGGGAGGGAGGGAGGTAGAAATTGCTTTTATAGATGACGAAAGAGTCGAGAAAAAAAAATTGTTGGAAATTCAAATAGACGATAAGAAAGGGGACAGAAAAGGGAGCATTTGGGGAAGAGGAACGAAAAGAGAACGAAAAATAGAGAAAAGATGAGAGGTTGATGAATAGAGGGAAATGGAAATGGACCTGAAATGTCTGAAGTGGACGAGAACACGAAGCGGGCAGGAGAAAGGAAGAGTGAGTGAGAGTGAGTGTGTGATTCACCTTGGTCTTTGGATCACGTGTTGGACTCGTGATCGACAGCTATTTCCCTCCCGGAAGAGAGCTCAGAGCTCGTATATGACCGATCTAGGGGTAATGCTGTGACCTTACACGCACACACACACCCAACTCCCCGCCCACGAGAGTTGGAGTAACGACTCGAAGCGCAGCGATACTGAAATTATTTCAGCCCTGGGCAGGATTCGAACCCGGACCGCCGTAGTGACAGTCGGAGACTCTTACAACCGCGTCACCGAGTGTGTGTGTGTGTGTGTGTGTGTGTGTGTGTGTGTGTGTGTGTGTGTGTGTGTGTGTGTGCGTGCGTGTGCATGTGCGTGTGTGAATGGTAGGACCAGTGGCTGAAATGACTAAGGAAACAGACAGAAAAATTAGAAGAACAATTTAAAGAATATTTCCCTTCGCTGCCGAAGATGAGTTGTCGTAGAGGATCCCATAAGGAAGGCTTTGGGTCTTCAAGGAAGGTCGTGGGTTCCAGAAAGAGGACTGGAAGTTCTGGAAAGACTGCGATATCCAGAACCAAGAGGTCCTATGATAAAGACTAGGATTGCTAAAAGAGACTCCAGATCATAGAATAATCGGAGTCTTAAAATGGAAGTGACTGGCACTCAGGAAAATGGCTGTAGGCCACAGATGACTGGAATCCAAAATAGAAATGAAAATCTCGATAAGAGAGTCTGGAAGTTCCTTAAAAAAAAAAAAAGAAAAAAAAAAAAAAAAAAAAAAAAAGGTCCTACGATAGTCTCCTAAGATGAAGACTTATAACCAAATGACGAAGACTCGATGTCTTAGGAGAGAGGCTAGAGACCCAAGTGTGAGGGTAGAGTCATCTACGAGGAACAGAGCTTCCAGGAAGTAGACCTGGAATCCAAGAAGAAGAAAGACTCAGATTCCAGAAAACAAAACTCACTCATCTACTGGAAAGACTGAAGTTCCATGAAACGAGGTTGATGGTTCTCCCGAGAGCAGATTGGGAGTTTTAGAAGAAATGCAGTGAGCCTTAGGTCTAGATGGGAGAGTAGACGGGAATTTAGATTAAGATCTGGATGCCATAGAAGTAAAATCGAGGATCAGAACAAAAATAAGTCTACCAAGAAGAGATAGTATGTCCTAAGACGAAAATCCGGGTCTTCTGATGGTTGGCAGACGAAGAATTTTACAAAGCTAGCAAACGATTCTGGAAAAAAAATTTGGCACTGGTAATTGAAAGAAAACGGAGTCTAGTAAGCCATTTAGCTGTGACTGAGGCTGCCACCTTTGCCTGCGTGCTCGGATGGCCAAACCAAATGACGTCATGTGGTATCCTAAAGCGATCGAACCAGAGCCTTCGTACTTACGAAGAAGGAGCAAAGCCGAACGCGCCACATGCCCAAAAAGGCATAAAAGGCTGATGCCAGAGTCTAATGGTCTAAAGAGGATGAAAGAAAATTATATTAGTCATAACATAGGAAAACTGTTTGCAGTGACAGGGGAAGAAGCATGTTGATGACAAGTTTAAGGAAATGAATGACGTTAGTCTTTAAACGGCGTGAAAGTAAGGGTGGGTGCTCTATGACCGAATAGAATCGTCTTATGTCAGCCAGAATAAATATGTAAAATATTCATACCGCGTATTGACGAAACAAAAATGTTTCGTACGATGTGCCCATGTTCGATAAAACCAACAGACCGTCGAGGAAACAGTGGAAGAAACACAGACAGAGAGACAAGTGGCAAGAGGTATACAAACAACAGAACCCAGGCAAACAGTCAACGGGAAATAGACAGACAGACAGACAGACAGACAGACGAACGCGTAAGTGTGAAAGATACCCAGATGGCGTGGAGACGGTATACAAACAACAGAACCCAGGCAAACAGTCAACGGGAAATAGACAGACAGACAGGCAGGCAGGCAGACAGACAGACGAACGCGTAAGTGTGAAAGATACCCAGATGGCGTAGAGACGGGAGGAAATCTCGATCTCGCGCAAGAGCTTCTTGGGACAAAAGTTCGTCATGAATTAAAAAGGCAAAAGTGCACGATGGCACCTCGAGAGGAGAAACGCGCCCCGTTCCACCTCGACAAAGAGGGATTAGGCCGAGGAGGTGAAAACACGGAGGTGCAAAGAGACAGACAGACAGACAGACAGACAGACAGGTAGACTGAAACTACACAGACAGACAAAGGCAGACAGACAGACAGAGAGACAGACAGAGGTGAAAAGAAACAGAGGCTATACAGACAGACAGACAGACAGGTAGACTGAAACTACACAGACAGACAAAGGCAGACAGACAGACAGACAGACAGAGGTGAAAAGAAACAGACTGAGGCTATATAGACAGACAGAAGCTACACAGACAGACAGGCAGACTGAAACTACAAAGACAGACAAAAGCAGACAGACAGACAGACAGACAGACGGAAGTGGAAAGAGACAGACTGAGGCTATACGGACAGACAGAAGCTATACAGACAGACAGACAGACAGACAGGCAGACTGAAACTACAAAGACAGACAGACAGACAGACAGACAGACGGAAGTGGAAAGAGACAGACTGAGGCTATACGGACAGACAGAAGCTATACAGACAGACAGACACAGGTAGTCAGATAAACAGAGACAGGCAGACAGAGGAAAAAAAGAGAGGAAAGAGGGAGGAGAGGGGGAGAGAAAGGGAGAAAGGGACAGAGAGAGAGAGAGAAACTGAGAGAGTGAGAGTGTGTAAGAGAGCTGGTGAGAGAGAAAAAGAGAAAGAGAGACAGACGCAAAGAGTAAAAGTATTGGAATCGCTCCAGTTTGACAAAAGAATAAATAGAAAAAAGAACGAAAGAAAGTGGAAGAGCGAGTAAATGGAAACGAAAAGGATTGGGACCGCTTCAGTTTGGTAAAGGTTTACACCAAAAAGAAAAAAAGAGGCTGTGGAAAGGGAGAGAGGGAAGTGAGGGAGAGAGGGGGCAAAGGGGAAGCAAGGAGAAAAAAGTTGGGACAGGAAAAAGAAAAAAGAATAGAGGAAGTTGGAGAGTGGGTCATAAAAAAGTGACAAATAAGGAGTCTGAGAGGATAATTAATAGGCATAAAGACAAAGACCCGTTACTTGCCTGAAATAGAAAGATCCAAGAAGGAAACAGAGGCTTAAGATGATAAAACAGACATAAGAAAAGAAGATTCAGACATACGGGAAACTGAGGAAGGAGAGTTTTAGTCGGGGAGAGGTCACAATGAGACAGAATGACAGGAAGTTATAGAGACGGTGAAATAGACAGACGCAGAGGCTGCAGAAGAAGAAGAAGAAGAGGAAGAGGCTGGAGGTGTAAAGAAAACAAAGAACCTTTCAGACCTTCCAGAATCCTCTGATTAATTGGTGCTCCGGTTCAGAACATTTCCATAATGTATGCAATGTAATCAGCGAGAAATCAGACCGTCGCGACGGCCACGTAAGGTTTCTTTCTGCTGAATAAAATCGCCTGGCGACAACAGGAACAATATATACAAGACTCAGATTCTGGGGAAATGGTTATTGACATATAACAGGCCCAGTTCGTGGGGGGTGGGGGTTAATTAATGGAATAGATTGGACACTTCGATAAGAGGCTGAATAGCTGAATAAAATCGCCTGGCGACAACATTAATAAGATACATAAGACTCAGATCCTGGGGAAATTGTTATTGACATATATCAGGCCCAGTTCGAGGAGGGGGGGTTAGTTAATGGAATAGGTTGGACACTTCGATAAGAGGCTGCGAGTTCCTCACTGCTGACTGAAAGCTTCAGGAAATAATCATATTGAATTGTGACTTAGCAAAAGGGGTAAACATATGTTAAGATAGGAAAGATGAAGGCTTGACCATCTGCAACAATTTCATTGCTCACCATGCAACCTATATCCCAAGGGTCCTCAATCGTGGAGACATTTTAGGGTTCCAGAACAGGATATCAGGAATGAAAATTTTCAATTTCAATTTGTTAAAATATTATTCTCTTTACAAAGTATAAAACGACATATTCTACAACTTACAAAATCTACAAGACATAGGACTTCTTTAAATATTACACATTTTGCACATTAAGTGAACGATAGAATTGGATATTTCAACTTTTGAGTGAGACACTTTATACACTGTTGAATTATACACTTGCAATACATGTTATACACTGTTGTTATATAAATTTTTCTTTATTTTTCCCTGTGTGTGTGTGTGTGTGTGTGTGTGTGTGTGTGTGTGTGTGTGTGTGTGTGTGTGTGTGTGTGTGTGTGTGTGTGTGTGTGTGTGTGTGTGTGTGTGTGTGTGTGTGTGTGTGTGTGTGCGTGCGTGTGTGTATGCGTGTCTGTGTGTGTGTGTGTGTGTGTGTGTGTGTGTGTGTGTGTGTGTGTGTGTGTGTGTGTGTGTGTGTGTGTGTGTGAGTGTGTGTGTGTGTGTGTGTGTGTGTGTGTGTGTGTGTGTGTGTGTGTGTGTGTGTGTGTGTGTGTGTGTGTGTGTGTGTGTGTGTGTGTGTGTGTGTGTGTACATATACATATACAATTACATGAAATCCCCAATCAGATTTTTGTTCGATACGTTAAATATGTACTGTATTATCTTTTATCAAAACTTTTATCTGAACTTATCATTTTTATCTCATTTGTTATCGCTCGTTAGTGTTCCCTTTCAGCTCAAATTGAACAAGCAGTGAATGTTTTTATACGCGTTGTCATTGAACATAAAATCGTACCATTTATACTAAACTGAATTTTATATACAACTAACCTGGAAGCTACGTTACATTTTGCTGGCCCAGAAATCACAATATAAAACAAAAATATCTAAAATTCATCTACCTCTTTTATTAGAAATAACCTAATATACCTCTGTTTCTTTTCAACTTTTTTTTTCAACATGTGTAAATGGCCTATGTCTTACATTATGTTTTTTTTAAGAATTGGTATCAGGGTCGAGATGTTATGTCTATTTCAAGAATGATCTGATTTATCAATCTTTTGATTTTAGGAATAAGCATCATTGCAATATCGAATATCATGTTTCTGTGTTCCAGTTACGATTACTGTGGTTATATTGTAGACAGAGTGATCGAGAAGAAAGCGCGAAGGAAGAGGAGGAGGTTACATATCGCTCCAGGATGCAGTACGTAAAGTTTAGGAGAAAAAAAGTCAGCGAGGCAACGGAAGCCTCTACACAGACGAGGCAGCTGTTGGGAGGGAGGGAGGGAGGGAGGGAAGGAAAGAAGATCTGAAACGATACAAACAGCGGGAAGGTAAAGGAGAGAGAGAGAGAGAGAGAGAGAGAGAGAGAGAGAGAGAGAGAGAGAGAGAGAGAGAGAGAGAGAGAGAGAGAGAGAGAGAGAGAGAGAGAGAGAGAGGAGGAGTAGGTGGAGAAAGAGACGGGGACAGGAGTGTAGAAGGTGGAGGAGAAAGAGACGGAAGTCTACGCGAAGGTGGAGGTAGGGAGGAGAAGTTGGGGACGGAAGTGTAGGAAAAGGTGGGGGTGTAGGAGGAGAAGGAGACGGAAGTGTAGGAGAAGTTGGAGAGGGAGAAAACGGGGGAAGGGAAGGTAAAAAGACTAGATAGAGAGATAGAGAAAAGTTGTGTTTGTGTGACGCCTTCTATAAACACCACCGTTTCTGGCCTCTGGGACAATATTTTGGAGTTAAGATTCATAGAGGTAGAGAAGAAGAGAAGTAAAAGAAATACCAGAAGGGAGGAATAGTGGAAATGAGAAATCTTCTTCTTCTTCTTCTTCTTCTTCTTCTTCTTCTTCTTCTTCTTCTTCTTCTTCTTCTTCCTCTCCCTCTTCTTCATCTTCTTTTTCTTCTTCTTCTTCTTCTTCTTCTTCTTCTTCTTCTTCTTCTTCTTCTTCTTCTTCTTCCTCCTCCTCCTCCTCCTCTCCCTCTTCTTCTTCTTTGTTTTTTATTAATATATTTGTCATTCTTATCATTGTATCTAAATATATATTTATTCTGAATATATTAAGTTTTACATTAAGTATGGTAATATAATATATTAAAATTTAATATTGAATATATTGATATTCATCTATTTTTTATTAAATCTAATTATATATTCTATCATTTCATATGCAGTTATTATCATTGTATCTAAATATATATTTATACTGAATATATTAAATTTTACATTAAGTATAGTAATATAATATATTAAAATTTAATATTGAATATATTGATATTCATCTATTTTTTTTTATTAAATCTAATTATGTATACTATCATTTCATATACAATTCATTGAGTAATGAGCCACTTTAACATTGACAAAAATAAACAAAAAACATGAAAATCGAGTAAACAACGCATTTTGAATGTCAGAAAATTGCATTTTGATTGTTTAGTCCGTATTAAAATTCTACCAAAAAAAGTCTCAAATGCTTAGATATTGTGTTTATATGTTTAAGCACAAAATTTTAGGGGTTGTGGCAAAGCCATACGTTCAAATTTCATATACATATATCAAACTTACATGATATGCATGCAAATGGCTCAGAAAAAGGTTGGACAGATAACGTCAAGCTGTCTCGGAGCTTTCTTTGTTTAATTGAATTCTGTTAATGATACATATATGTGTGTATATATATATATATATAATATACATATATATATATAAATGTATATATGTATATACATATATATATATGAGTGGAAGGGCGGTGAGCTAAACACAGAGAACAGTTGGAGTTTTATTCACTGACGTTTCGTCCTTACCAGGACATTCTCAAAGTACATACAGTCTCAGAAAATTAACAGCTTATATAATCCATGCTTGCCGTGTTCCTCTCCCTCCATACTCTCATCCGTCCTCAACCCTTCTCATGTGACTCCGACCATGCCGCTTCTCCCTCCGTTCTCAATTGTCCTTTTTACCTCCTTGATAATTAGAGTACCTACCGCTCCTGCGAATTATATAAACTCTTCCCTATGGTTGATGCAGGGGTGGGAAGTAATGTAGGCTGCCTCCACTATTTTTCTTTTCTTTTTCTCTAGACCTTTGTGGAGCACCGCTCTCTCTCTCTCTCTCTCTCTCTATATATATATATATATATATATATATATATATATATATATATATATATATATATATATATATATATATATATATATATATATACAAAAACTCAAGTGTTATTGGGTAATTAATTAATCCTTTGTTAAAGAAACTAAATAGATAAATAGATAAAAAAAAAAATTAGTTCAGGTCTTCGTGATGAACGGGTGAAGACACTCGCTTCGATGATGACGCCCTTCCACCCCCTCCCACCTCTCTCTCTCTCTCTCTCTCTCTCTCTCTCTCTCTCTCTCTCTCTCTCTCTCTCTCTCTCTCTCTCTCTCTCTCTCTCTCTCTCTCTCTCTCTTCCTCCCTCCTTCTCCCACATCTTCTTATAATTTCTTTCAATTTCATGATCATTTTCAGCATCTTTAGTCCTTCCATTCCCGTAAACTTACGTTAATTTTCCGTTTATCTGCAATCTACATCCTCTATTCCTCCAATCTCTCCTCCATTTCGTCCTTTTCCTTCCCCTTCTCAACTTCTTATTCATTCTTCTCATCCTCCTCTTTTCTTCTTCTTCTTCTTCCTCCCCTCCTTATACTCCCACCATCCTACTCCTTCTCCATCTCCTATTCTTCTTCATCCTCCTCATTTTCCTCCTCCTCCCTTCCTCATCCTCTTTCTTCCTCTTTTCAGTTTCTTATTCATTCTCCTCTTCTTCCTCTTTTCTTCTTCCCCCTCCTCTCCTTAATCTCCCACCTTCGCCCTCACCCTCCTTCTTCTCATCTTCTTCGCCCTCCCCATGTACTCCCTCATCTCTTCCTCCTCTTCTTCCTCCTCCTTCCCTCCCTCTGCCACCTCCTTTCCCTTTCGTC
>NC_134797.1:24128780-24136280 GCF_046742065.1 Oratosquilla oratoria
ACCATGATTTTTGGATCACGTGTTGAACTCGTGATCGATAGCTATTTCCCTCCCGGAAGAGAACTCGGAGTTCGTATATGACTATTATATGGGTAATGTTGTGACCTTTGATGTGGTTGATAACCACACCAAGGTGACTGGTCCGGTCTATACGAATGGGGTCACCAAATGATGTGGATGACTCCCACATCTCGGTAATTATAATTGTTGTTGATGAAGGATTAATGTAAGCTTAAATTTCTTCAGGTCGTATTATTGGAGTGCCCGTCCGCCGTGACATAAATAATACACAGTGAATATATCAACACTTTGAACAGAGGATGCAAATAAAGTTACATATAAATTGATTTAACAATATAATGGTCATCCTCGTATGTGGCACAATATTTACAATATATATTTTAATTAATATTGACATACATAATTGTTTTGACCAAGATTAACAATTTTATTTACAACAATGCTATGTGCACTAAGGGGAGACTGTAGTAGTGACGACGTGTTGCCACACCTTACACGCACACACACACACCCAACTCCCTGCACAGCGATACTGAAATTATTTCAGCCCTGGGTAGGATTCGAACCCGGACCTCCGTAGTGGCACCCGGGAACTCTACCAACTGCGCCATGAATTGTGTGTGTTGTGTGTGTGTGTGTGTGTGTGTGTGTGTGTAGTTATTGGTATAAGTGTGGGTGTGGGTGTGGGTGTGTGTGCTTATTGGTTGGTTTATGCCCATGATAACATGCTTGCAAATACCCTCTGTGTTCTGACCATAGCCAGGGCAGCTGGCATTCACCTGTAGCCAGTTAAGAATCAAACCTAAGCCCCTGGAGTTGCAAGGTGAGTGCGAAACTCAAAGGGGCATGGCAGCACGACAGTATAAAAATATATTTATCATAATTAATTGTGGAGAAAGGCAAACTATAATCTCCTCCTATATTGATAAGGTAGACGTTCCCAATCCCTCGTCTTCCTCACCCACTTGACCCATCCCACTAACTGTCCTCACAAACTCACGTGAACTACTAAATCATCTTTTCTGCTGTATTCACCATCTCGGTTCACACATTTTTCAATATTTCTTCTCAGTTTCTTCAACTCAGTTGTTTTAAGAAACGATTAGACAACTTTATGGATGGGGATGACAGGTGGTGATGGATACGGAGCTGCCTAGTGTAGGACTTATGGTCTCTTGCAGTCTCCTTTATTCTTATGTTCTTATATTCACTTACTCATCACGCTCGCCTTCTCTATTCACTCATCATACTCATCCTCTCACCTCTACCATACAAATCACTTGTTCTTCCTCCTTCCTATTCCTCTTCCTCCTCTCCGCCTCCTCCTCTTCCCTTTGCTACCCTCCTCTTCCTTCTCTTTCTCATATTGGATATTGACAGTACAAGTTTTATACTGTCAATATTTTAGGGGGTTTTATTGACGCCCCTACGGCCTAGCCTCACACATCTTTCTTTTATGACTGAAAACTAATCTCTACTAAAATAAGGAATGTTGATCTTTATTTCCTACTATTGACGAGTTAAACACCATATGAGGACGGAGCCTTTATTTGTACGACGTTTGGGCCATCATTCTCATCCTTTCCCAGTGTTCAATCCCCCCCCCTTCTTCTCCTCCTCCTCTCCTCCTCATCCTCCTTCCCCCCTTCTTCTTTTCTCTCCTCGTTCCCTCCTTTCCCCTTATTTAATCTCAAGCATTTGTATCTCAACTTGTACTTGAAAAAGCTGTAATAAGCGAAACGTCGTACAACTAAAGGCTCCGTCCTCATATGGTGTTTAACTCGTCAATCTTGTCGGCAACTGCCACTTTCATGAAAAGATTTCCTACTATCCCTCCTTTCTACATTAGACCACTCCTTCACAACCTCTATGACGACGTCTCCTCAGTGGAGTGTTAATCTTACAGAAAAGAAAAAATCACCAAGAAATGGATCTTTTTTTTCTCTTCCTCAAGGATAGAAGCCATGGTTATTGCCTACGAGGTACTAAACTTTCCTTTCTTACCCATCATTCCCTTACCTTCTTTTTCTCTGGTCTTTTGCCCACCACCATCTCCTCCTCTTCCTCCTCATATTGTTCTTTATTTGTATCCTCCTCCTTCACTATTAATGACCCTCCACTTTTTGCTCATTCCTCTTCGCCAAAACTTCCATTTCCTCCTACTCCTACTCCTCTTCTTCCTCCTCCTCCTCCTACTCCTCTACCTCCAGCTCCTCTTCTTCATACTCCTCTTCCTCTTCCTCCTATTCTTCCTCTTCCTCCTCTTCTTCCTCTTCCTCCTACTCCTCTTCCTCCTCATCCTCTTCCTCCTCCTCTTCTTCCTCTTCCTTCCTCCCTCCAAGGGCCCCTCTGCAACCCCCCGGACGTTCACTTGACTCCCTCAGAGCTCGCCCGAGTCTTCGGGTCACGGGATTTCTGACATGAACGGAGAGCACTCCGGAGTCGGGCTGTCACTGCCTGTCTACTGCTGCTGCTGCTGCGGAGGTTTTTGTCCGCTTCCGCTCAGTTTTGCTCCTCACTTCCTGTTGCCGTTGGCCCGCCCGCCTGAAGTCTCTGTTTTTTTTTTGTTTGTTTTTTTGTTTTTTTGTCTGATTGTTTTCTCACTTTCACTGTTTTCTGTCTCTCTCTCCCTATCTCTCTCTGTCTGTCTGTCTGTCTCTCTCTCCTCTCTCTTTCTCTGTCTCTCTGTCTCTCTCTCTGTCTCTCTGTCTCCCTCTCTGTCTCCCTCTCTGTCTCCCTCTCTCTCTCTCTCTCTCTCTCTCTCTCTCTCTCTCTCTCTCTCTCTCTCTCTCTCTCTCTCTCATACACTCTCCTTACTCCTACCATTTTCTTACTCTTAACTTACCTTCGTATCCAATCTGTAACTCAAAGCACTCGCTTACAAATTACAGTAGTCTATCTATTCCATCACCCTCATCTCTGAAGACCTTTGTCTTCTTTTAATCAACCAAATCATTCAAGCAACCATGCTCCACCCAAATTGATGACGTAACCCAAAGGTACGCTCTGATTGGCTAAGGTGATTTTTCGTACTTGCGCCGAACCAGTCATGGGGCTTATTTGCTCTACGTCATTAGAGGAGAAAGGACATGAATGATTTGATTGGTCCTCACGTTTTTGTTGTTCAATTTGGGAACATGATCGATGCCACTGCTGAGCATAATTGTAAGCCATTCGCAAGAAGAATTCATTTTAAACGACGTCATTTACTTGAAGCGTTTCAGCGAGACGGACATCATTTCTTAATGTCCGCTTTCCCGAAGTAGTGCTACTAAATAGACTAGACTGGCGACAGTAAAATTATATATATATATATATATATATATATATATATATATATATATATATATATATATATATATATATATAATAACAATAATAATAATGATAACAATAATAATATTAATAATAATAATAATAATAATACAACATACTGTACATACATATACCAAAGGCTTTGTACCCCCTTATAAGGGAGGTAGCCAAAAAACAAAGGCATAAAAACCACTCCCACCCAATCCATCCCTATCACACTCCACTCCCCTCCACCATCCTCCCTCCCTCCCAACTTGGCACCTCCTGGCTGACGGGTCATCCCTGCATCTCGCCCACTGTCCTGAGTCAGAAGCAGTGTCACAAGACAGCACATCAAAGCAAGGCCGCTTCATGAAATGGGCGACCACCCCTTCTCCGTCCCCAACAACAACAACAACAACAAAACAACAAAACAACAAAACAGCAACAAAAACACTACAACAATAACAACAACAACAACTACTACTACTACTACTACTACTGCTACTACTACTACTACTACTACTACTACTACTACTACTACTAATAATAATAATAATAATAATAATAATAATTAATAAATAATAATAAAAAAAAAAAAAAGAGGAAGAAGAAGACAAGAAGAAAAAGAGGAAAATACTGAAGATGTTAATTTTGTCGTCGGTCCCATACTGAATAGAATCATCTGGTGTTATTTGGAGTAAATTATATGAAGGTCATCACCAGATTTAAGAACTTTCCATTAAACTCCTCTTATACGATTCGCACAAGTCCTTAAAAACCTAAAAAGTCATGAATTTTTGTATTACAAAAATCCAGTTCTGAAGTCCTTAAGTTCTTAAAAAAAAATTGTCAAAAGTCATGGAAAGGTCATTAATTATATTTTTACACCAAAATGGAATTATTTCATGTACTTTTTTTTAATCAATTGGTAATAAAAATAATTCCCTCACCAACTGTGGAGGTTTTAACAGTGGACAAGATGTTTTTTAAGTCCACTGTCCTTGCATGACATTTTCTGGTCATTTCCGCAAGTGTTGGGTCATGAAAAATATCCAGGAATTTATGTCCATAGGTCCTGAAAAAGTGCAAGAATGGGTCATGAGAAGTCATTAAAAAGTCATGAATAAATAACCAAAAAGTTTGAACCTTACCTTTGCCTTTCAATGCAGAAGTGTAACTCAAATATTTCGTTTAGGCTAGACCCATGGGATTTTATTTTATTTAGTAGTAGTAGTAGTAGTAGTAGTAGTAGTAGCAGTAGTAGTAGTAGTAGTAGTAGTACTATTATTTTAATGATATGGAATTGTCTGCGCTTGCGTCGGGCACCTAGCAACTCAGTTTTGGCTAAATTCTAAAATGTAGCAATTTTATCCAACCAGTAGAAGCACTCTAGGAATTTGTGTTCCATTTTTAATCGTAAATTGGTCAGATTTTTTTTTCTTCAAAACTGAAAATAATACTTTAGCATCTTCAAAAATAAACCCTGTATAATGGAGATCAATGGGTACTAAAGCTTTTTAAAGAGATCACTAGGTACTTTACTGTGTTAAGCTGCTTTTCATAACACCCTTTTCCGTATTGTCCTTCTTACTTTCTTTTCTTGTTTTTCTCGATTCTTTTCATATTTATCTATTTTGTCTTTAATATCGTCTTCTTTACTTTATTTCCTTCATAATTTCTTTTCTTATTTTCTCTTTTTATCATTTCTCCTTTCATTTATTTCTTTTCTATCCTCCTTTTCATATTCATTTATTTTTAATATCGTTTTCTTTATTTCCTTCTTAATTTCTTTTCTTAGTTTCTCTTTTTATCATTTTCTCCTTTCATTTATTTCTTTTCTATCCTCCTTTTTTCTTCGTTCACTTCGTTTCTCTTGCTCGACCTGTAGTAACTCTATCTCCTTCCCAAGAGCTCGAGTGGCGTTGTTTTCTCCTCCTCCCCCGCCACCACTCCACTTACCCACTTCCATCACCTCTCCACTCTCCCTCCACCTCTCCACGATCCATCCCCGCGTCCTCTTGAACTCCTCAAACATGGCGACGTACATCCATCATACCAGACAATTTTATTCACCTGAGAGAGGAAATTGAAATGGAAACTAGGTCGACCGTAGCCTGTGGGTCGACCCTCAAGCTGAATAAAATAATGTGTCACTCACCAGAACGAAATGTATCAAGGTCTTCGAGAGAGTGGAAGACTTAATGGGGTGTCCCGGAGTCTCGAAGAGACCATAAGGCCTACACTAGACAGTTCCCTGTCCTTTACCACCTATCATCCCCATTCGTTAAGTTATCTGATCTGATCTTAAAGCAACCATCAGCTTCATTGCTGTCCACATGGATAGTAACTTTATTCCATTTATGAACCACTATGTTGGTAATCCGGTTCTTGCTCAGTAGCTCAGTGGTTAACATATGAACATAAGAATGAAGGAGACTGCAAGAGACCATAAGGTCTACACTAGGTAGCTCCGTATCCATCACCACCTGTCATCCCCATCCATAAAGTTGTTAACCTAACGAACTGGAAGCAACGTATATATAAAGGAGAAGAACATGTGACCAGCAGAACTTAAAGGATTACAAAAGATGCGGAACGAAGATATAGCTCCTCTCGTACCGAAGATATAGTTCACTGAGAGACATGACAACATGTGTTGAACTACAAAAACGTCAGCTGATGCCTACATCTTCTCCAAAACAGTTCCCCCATGTGCTCCATCTTCTTCCCCCTTTTTAAGGGGTATCCCTCTCGCATTCCGTACCGTAAATCACTCCCAAGAAGACCAGGGCCTGCAGCATTTGAGAAAGAATGAGTAAGTCTACGTTGGCCGCATTTGATAAATGGCTGTTTGTGGAACCGACCCATCGATGACGTCATCACAAAGGATATTGAAGGAAAAAAAAATCTTGTGTCTTCCCTTTCCTCCCCCTTCTCTCCCCACCCTCCTTCTCCCCAGCCCCACATTCTCCCCCATCCTTCTTCCCCTTCCCGCCCACTCTCCTTCCCTCCCTCCCTCCTTCACTCCCTCCCTCTTTCACTCCCCCGTCTTGTCTCCTTCTCCTTCTCTTTCTCTTCCTTTATTTATTTTCTCTACCTCCATATCCCCCTTCCCTCCCTCCTTCTGTCTTTCCCTCTCCTCTCTCTCTCTCTCTCCTTCCCCCCCCTATTCTCTCCCCTCTTTAGACCCTCTTTCCTTCAGTCCTTCACGCCCTCCTTCCCTCTTTCCTCTTCTTCCTTCTTCCCTACTTTCTCTCTCCCTTGTTCCATTCATCCATCCTCTCTTCCTCTGCACTTCCCTTTTCTTCATTCCCTCTTACTCTCTCTCCTTCCATCTATTCCCTCTCCCCTCACTCCTTTATTCTTCCCTTCTTCCCTCCTCCCCTCTCCCCTCCTCCCTTCCACCCATCCTCTCTTCTGTCCCATTCTCCTCCCCTTCCCTCCCTCCTCTCTTTCCCCTTTTCCCTCCCTCCTCTTTCCTCTCTTTCTTCTCTCTATCTTTACACACTTTCCTCACTCCCACTCTCTTTTCCTAGCTTCCTCCTTTACTTTCTTCTTCTCTATTCTCCTTTTCTCTTTTTCTTCTTCCCTCCTTCCCTCCTTCCCTCCTTCCCTCTCTTCCTTACCCAGGCGTCCGTCTCTCGCAAATTGAATTACCTTCAGAAACCACAGTATGCTCACCAACATCCTCCTCCTCCTCTTCTTCCTCCTCTCCTTCCTCCTACACTTCCTACCTCTCCGTCCTTCTTCCTCCTCTGCCTCCTACTCCTTCATTCTTCCTCTTCCTCTTCTTACTTCTACTTGATCCTTCCTCCTCCTACTTCCTTCATCCTTCCTCTTCCTCTGCCTTCTACTCCTCCACACCTTCCTCTCCTCTTCCCCTCCTCCTCCTGATTTTTCCACTCCTCCACATTTCTTCTTCTTCTACTTCTTACTCCTCCATCTTTCTTCCACTTCCTTCTCCTGGTCTTCCTACTACTCCATGCTTCCTTCCCCTCCTCTTCATCCTTCTCTTCCTCCTCATTCTCCTCCTCTTCCTTCATCCTCCTATCTTTTCTTTCTCCCCTCCTAATTCTCATCTCCCTCTTCCTACCCTTCTTATCCTCATCTCTCTCCTTCTCTTCATTCACTTCTCTCTCTTCTTTCTACTCCTCTTTTTTATCATTTTCTCTCTTCTCATTC
>NC_134797.1:24138780-24141280 GCF_046742065.1 Oratosquilla oratoria
GACAAGAAGAAAAAGAGGAAAATACTGAAGATGTTAATTTTGTCGTCGGTCCCATACTGAATAGAATCATCTGGTGTTATTTGGAGTAAATTATATGGTCATCACCAGATTTAAGAACTTTCCATTAAACTCCTCTTACACGATTCGAACAAGGCCTTAAAAACCTAAAAATTCATGAATTTTTGTATTACAAAAATCCAGTTCTGAGAAGTCCATAAGTTCTTAAAAAAAATTGTCAAAAGTCATGGAAAGGTCATTAATTATATTTTTACACCAAAATGGAATTATTTCATGTACTTTTTTTTAATCAATTGGTAATAAAAATAATTCCCTCACCAACTGTGGAGGTTCTAACAGTGGACAAATTTTTTTTTTTAAGTCCTCTGTCCTTGCATGGCATTTTCTGGTCATTTCCGCAAGTGTTGGGTCATGAAAAATATCCAGGAATTTATGTCCATAGGTCCTGAAAAAGTGCAAGAATAAGTAACCAAAGAGTTTGAACCCTACCTTTGCCTTTCAATGCAGAAGTGTAACTCAAATATTTCGTTTAGGCTAGACCCATGGGATTTTATTTTATTTAGTAGTAGTAGTACTATTATTTTAATGATATGGAATTGTCTGCGCTTGCGTCGGTCACCTAGCAACTCAGTTTTGGCTAAATTCTAAAATGTAGCAATTTTATCCAACCAGTAGAAGTACTCTAGGAATTTGTGCTCCATTTTTAATCGTAAATTGGTCAGATTTTTTTTTTCTTCAAAACTGAAAAGAATACTTTAGCATCTTCAAAAATAAACTCTGTATAATAGAGATCAGTGGGTACTAAACCTTTTTAAAGAGATCACTGGGTACTTATTGTGTTAAGCTGCTTTTCATAACACCTTTTTCCGTATTGTCTTTCTTACTTTCTTTTCTTGTTTTTCTCTATTCTTTTCATATTTATTCATTTTGTCTTTAATATCGTCTTTTTTACTTTATTTCCTTCATAATTTCTTTTCTTATGTTTCTCTTTTTCATCATTTTCTCTTTTCATTTATTTATTTTCTATCCTCCTTTTCATATTCATTTATTTTTAATATCGTTTTCTTTATTTCCTTCTTAATTTCTTTTCTTAGTTTCTCTTTTTATCATTTTCTCTTTTCATTTATTTATTTTCTATCCTCCTTTTCATATTCATTTATTTTTAATATCGTTTTCTTTATTTCCTTCTTAATTTCTTTTCTTAGTTTCTCTTTTTATCATTTTCTCCTTTCATTTATTTCTTTTCTATCCTCCTTTTTTCTTCGTTCACTTCGTTTCTCTTGCTCGACCTGTAGTAACTCTATCTCCTTCCCAAGAGCTCGAGTGGCGTTGTTTTCTCCTCCTCCCCCGCCACCACTCCACTTACCCACTTCCATCACCTCTCCACTCTCCCTCCACCTCTCCACGATCCATCCCCGCGTCCTCTTGAACTCCTCAAACATGGCGACGTACATCCATCATACCAGACAATTTTATTCACCTGAGAGAGGAAATTAAAATGGAAACTAGGTCGACCGTAGCCTCTGGGTCTACCCTCAAGCTGAATAAAATAATGTGGCACTCACCAGAACGAAATGTATCAAGGTCTTCGAGAGAGTGGAAGACTTAATGGGGTGTCCCGGAGTCTCGAAGAGACCATAAGGCCTACACTAGGCAGTTCCCTGTCCTTTACCACCTGCCATCCCCATTCTGATCCTCTCTTAAAGCTTCATCGCTGTCCACATGGTTAGTAAATCTATTCCATTTATTAACCACTATGTTGGTAATCCGGTTCTTGCTCAGTAGCTCAGTGGTTAACATAAGAACATAAGAATGAAGGAGACTGCAAGAGACCATAAGGCCCACACTAGGTAGCTCCGTATCCATCACCACCTGTCATCCCCATCCATAAAGTTGTTAACCTAACGAACTGAAAGCAACGTATATATATATATATAAAGGAGAAGAACATGTGACCAGCAGAACTTAAAGGATTACAAAAGACGCGGAACGAAGATATAGCTCCTCTCGTACCGAAGATATCGTTCATTGAGAGACATGACAACATGTGTTGAACTACAAAAACGTCAGCTGATGCCTACATCTTCTCCAAAATAGTTCCCCCATGTGCTCCATCTTCTTCCCCCTTTTTAAGGGGTATCCCTCTCGCATTCCGTACCGTAAATCACTCCCAAGAAGACCAGGGCCTGCAGCATTTGAGAAAGAATGAGTAAGTCTACGTTGGCCGCATTTGATAAATGGCTGTTTGTGGAACCGACCCATCGATGACGTCATCACAAAGGATATTGAAGGGAAAAAAAAATCTTGTGCCTTCCCTTTCCTCCCCCTTCTCTCTCCACCCTCCTTCTCCCTTCTCTCTCCACCCTCCTTCTCCCTAGCCCCACATTCTCCCCCATCCTTCTTCCCCTTCCCTCTTCCCCTTCCCTCCCATTCTCCTTCCCTCCCTCCCTCTTACACTCCCCCGTCTTGTCTCCTTCTCCTT
>NC_134797.1:24148780-24408780 GCF_046742065.1 Oratosquilla oratoria
GGAACGCATTGGAATCGTGACACGTTGTTGACAGATGACGAGCATTTTATTATGCAGTCGTTGTCAAGTATCTAGACGTGAGTGCGTCTCAAGAGAAGTTCTATGGTTCACCTCTGCAGTGGAATATGTCGAAGAATGAAAATGTAGGTAATTATGGTACGGAAAAAATTAGATTATGTCTTCAGAATCACAAGCAAAAGAAGGAATTCATGTCTCTCAAGAATTCACTTATAAATACTAATTTTTTTTTTTTTTTTTTTTTTTTGCGTGCGACATTTTCAATCACCTTGCAGTGACTAACTGTTGAGGACAAATGGAGTTGACACAGCAACGCTCAATTTCGCAACAGTTGCACAATGCTCGTGGCAACTTCGTCCATTCACGTGGTGTTCTGTTGTATTACTTTCGAAATAAAAGTACAAATCAATTATGGTTGGATTTGTGATAAAGATTATACACACGCCATTCCACACGTCAACTGTGTTGTTTATATGTCTTCTGTGACAACACATCTTATTTATGATTATTCAATTTATTTATTCATTTACCTGTTTATCAGTATTTTTATTTATTCACTTTATTTTCTTTTATTATACTTAATTTAATTTCTAATTTACTTTTCTAGTTTTATTTCACTTTATCTTATTTAATTTTACTTTTTCTTTTATTTTTATTTCATTTATATATATTCTCGCTTTAATGTCGGACAAATTTATTTATTTTAGGAGACGTTGCTGTAGAGAACGATTTAAAAATCGTCACGACCTTGTAAGCCTTCAACATTCCAACTACAGAAATTAGTTTCAAAGTCAAAATACATTTCCTCAGAAAACTTTGTGAAAGAAACACACAATCTCTCAGCTATGTTTACTTAACTCGTCAATGTCGATCCAACTTCAAGAAACTTAGGCAGAGTTTAGTAGAAGAATCCACAAGTAAAGTGTGTTATAAATGGCCATTAGTTATGTATTATAAATCAACGTCCTAGGAACCAATACATAATTAACACTGTTTAGTAGATATTTCTATTGTCATTTCTTCATTTCTTCATGTATTTATTCATTCATCTTATTTATTTATTAATCTATTTATCTACTTATTCATTTATCTATTTATTTGTCTGTTTGTTTCTTTGCTTATTCATATAACTTATTTTTCTATTTTTCTATTTCATTTTTTGTGTTGATTTTAGCCGTAGACTGCCATTGAGTACACTCACTGGAAAATTAAATAAGAAAAAATACAAATATAATTTGAGTCTGTAGCAATACTTCTCAACTAAGGATAGAAACGCCGTTAAATGGCAGTCCATAAGAACAAGTGCTGCGCTGCTCCAAGGTAATTAATCTTTAGATGCACTTCAGCCTTAGTTGTCCAATAAAGGAAATGTCAAGTAGTACACTAAAAGTGGCACGCTAGGTAAATGGCACGCTAGACAAGTGGCACCCTAGGCAAATGGCACGCTAGGCAAGTGCCACACAAGGCAAGTGCCACACAAGGCAAGTGCCACACTAGCCAAGTGGCACGCTAGGCAAGTGACATGCTAGTCAAGTAACACACTAGGAAGTGGCACGCTAGACAAGTGGCACATTAGGCATGTGGTACGCTAGACAAGTGGCACCCTAGGCAAGTGGCACGCTAGGCAAGTGCCACACAAGGCAAGTGCCACGCTAGCCAATTGGCACGCTAAACCAATTGGCACGCAAGGCAAGTGACATGCTAGTCAAGTAACACTCTAGGAAGTGGCACGCTAGACAAGTGGCACATTAGGCAAGGTGACACATTAGACGGGAAGAGGAGGTTTTGGGGTAGAGAGTCTGCGAGTGTTATATACAGTTCAGCCGAGAGAAACAAGTAGTTTCAGAATAGTCATGTAACTCCCAGACGGAAACTACGGAGCTAGGGAATTCTCGGAAACTTCCATACGATATACAACAAAAGAAAATACAAGGAAATATCATCTTCAATATCTGAGAATTCCAAGATTTTTATATTCAGCTTGGGATAGATATTAAATATATTTTGATTAACCCTTCCAACGGCTGTTGTATTCGGTAGATTATCTTCTGGCTTAGCCTAGATGATATTATTCATGTATCTATGAAAAGGCCCACGACCTTCAACTTGTCAGTCAATCATCCCAGTCAATCCATCCATCCATCAATCAACCCACGTGACCCTAACCACCGGTCTTCCACTCGCCCGGTCACCTCCAGGTTTCGAAAAATTTCCAAACAAATTTTAAATCCCAACGGTCCCGTTCCAGCTGTCCTAACGGTCAAACCGCCCTAATTCTTCCAGCGTTCTCGACAACCAACCACAAAGGTCTTAACCGTCAATAACCGTTCCATTCCAGTTGGTTTTACCTTTTAAACCGTTCTAATTGTTCCCGACAACCAACCACAAAGGTCTTAACTGTCAACAACGGTTCCATTCCAGTTGGGTTTTACCGTTAAACCGTTATAATTCTTAAAGAGGCTTACCACACCGTATTCAAACCGTCAAGCAACGGTCTGAATGGTTTCAATGGTCTCAAGGAATTAACTGTCAAGCTATTTCTCCCCAATGGTCCAAATGGTTTTAAGCTTTATTACCCTCAAACTGGTTCGTTACTACCAATCTTAACAACCGCAAAGATCTCAACTGACAGTCAATTTCGTTCCAACGTTCCTAACGGCCTCAACGGGTTAAACGTCAAACAACTTTGTCCCCAACGGCTTTCAGTCTCGAGCGTTTGACCCACAGGCCATTGCGCTCCAGTGTTCCCTGTAACTTCCTCCCATCTCATCTCCTGTCAGTTACTCTTCCTGTTACTTCTTTCTTTGTTGACAGTTCTGTCAACTCGTCTTTAACCTCCTTTGTCTCCTCCACCCCCGTCACCTACTCTGTCACTTTTCCCACCTCCACCTCCCTGTCTTCTCCACCCGTCACCCCATCCGCCATTTCCAATTCCTCCCCTGTCAACCCATTTTCACCTGTCTCGTTCCCTGTCACCTCCTCTGTCACTTTTCCCTATCTCCAATAACACCTTTCCTCCTATCTCCTCTCCTATTACTATCTAATCTACGCGCGCCTCCCTAGCTTTCCATATCAGATCTGTTTCACTACCTCCTCTTCTGGAAAACCTGTACACTGGTGGCGTAATTGGAAGCGTGCTGCTTTCGCAATCGCTTAGTTGTGGGTTTGAAACCTTTACCTCTCTCCGATTCCCAGTAGTGACTGTTCCCTGCCCTATCAGTCCAGACGCATAAGGCAAAGATGACGGCTTCGGCCGAAGGTACGCGCCACCAGGCGTAGGCTCCTCTTCTTCAGGAAAGTCCCACCTCCATTTCCTCTTAGCCGGACAGCTCCTCCCTCGGTCTTCGTCCCTACTTGATGTACTTCTTCAGGAACCCCCTCGTCCTTATAGCCCCATCTCCATTTAGCTGAATGACGTTAGGCAGGACAAAACTTACCCTCCAGGTTCAAAGTATTTGATCAAGATTGTTCCAAGCTCTTTGACCAAGGAACTCCACTGCAATTGATTAAAGTTCTCTTGCATCATCGTATGAAATTTGTAAAGTAGACTCCCGTTTCATAGCTTATCCTCTTAATTTTTTGGCTGAAGAGGGGGGTTTCCATCGGTTGAATAAAACCACCTGACGAAGATTGGAATAAAAGTATAAGTCTTAAGATGCATCGAAAAGATTACACTAGGCTGGATTCTCCCCTATGTTATGCGATTTTGAGAAACGCTTCCCTTAGTTGAATAAAATCGCTTGAGGGTAGCTAGAACAAAAATATGTCACAAAAAGTGAGACTAAGGGCTAATCTCTTTAGCACGGATTCCTGTTTCTGATATGAAGATGAGCGTCTGGCGTCTGCGAAGTGCCATCTTAGCGAGCTCTTTCGCTATCGCCGGGAGTACCACAGGGATCAGTAAAGTAACCAGGCGGCATCCAGAAGGAAAGGAAAAGTGATTTCGCTTCAGAGCGCCTTAAAGTATCCTACCACCGCTGACTCTCACGCAAAAATGTATAAATCATTGCAATAATGACAAATGCAATCATAATAATGTCACCAAAGCAATAGCACTAACAATATTAATATAAAAAAGTATGAAAAACACACCGCTCCAGGGCATCTTAAAGCATTCCATCATAGTTCTCTCCTCCTCTTCTTCATCCCCATCCTCTTCCTCTTCCTCCTCTCCTTCCCGCCTCCCACCCTTCGTCTCCTGAGGGAGGGAAGAGCGGAAGGCAGGGGTAGCTCCGCTGGGAATCGTTCATTAAGTAGATTGAGTCTCCTCTCATCACCCAACGCCACCACCGCCTCTCCAACGCCACCACCGCCTCTCCATCAAGTTCTCCCCCACTGCCACGTACTCCCTCAGCACCTCCCGGACTCTCCTTCACCCTCCGCCCCATTTACACGTTTATTTGAGACAAAAGATGATATATTTTTTCAGGTGAAGAGTAATGGCCTCTGGTGTCTGTATTCCAGTCTTAGGCTTGTTTGGGCTGCCGTCGAGCGATTTAATTCAATGGAGGGAAATGTTCTACAGACATGAGAGGTCAACCCTGTCACGGTCCAACCTTTGGCGTCATGTTTAATCTGCTTGACGCCACGCGATTGTATCAAGCATAGAAAAACCCTTATCAGAGGATAAAACATATATCTGTTAAACATTTGGCGTTTATGTTCGATCCGTGTACACATTCTCACTGCCGACAGAGGATTTTAATCAACTAAGAAACATCCCTATAGACGTCAGAGTTTCAAACCTATCACGATAAACTCTTTGAACTTTAGATTTTAATTTTGTACTTATTCGAAGGTGTCCTGACAACTGAACCGGATTGTGTCATGCACTGTCTCTTGACCTGGGATGCAGAAGTCAGTCTTATGACGTGCTGTTGAATGCTGACTCTATGGTGGTCCATCGTCAGCGTTTCCTGAGCCAGATGTCAGTAGAGTGCGGGTCCGCCTCGACCTGACTTAAAGAGTTGCTGAGGTCGAAAAAGGTTAATTGCTGACGTAGCAACAGTCAGATTAAACCATTGAAGCGCGGTTGACCACTACAATAGGTTAACTGAAGCAGACTTAACCCTTTATACGGTTGAAAAGGAACACTCTTTATCCTAACAGAATCATCTGGTTAAGATGGTCTGGCTGACTCCGGGTGATTTTATTCAGTTGCTGGAAAGCCGCGCGGAAGCCCAGTGGATACCATGTCAAGCTCATGAGCAGACGATCGTGAGTTCGATTCCCGGGAGCCACTGCGGGCTATGTCGCGTTGGTTCCCGGCAGCACTGGCCAGGCGGGGAAGGCGACCTAACATCAGCCTTAAAAAAGAAAAAAGAAAAAAGAAAGAAAGAAAAAAAAAAACCCTGCTTGTCGCAACTGACAAAATTTTGCTCTACCAGGGGTTTCTCATTTCCCACTGTGTGTGAGTGGGATATTAAAATGTAGAGCCTCTACGGTCTACGAGGGGTACTGTTTTGAATCTGGCCTTTCATATACGTTTGCTGTGATTCTTATCTTCTTGTTCTTGTATTCTGGTTCTCAATAGAAAAAAATATGTTCTAAGGTAGGTATTTGCTAGTCTTGTTGGCTTTAGATTTAGAATGTAAGAAGTGCTTTACGTGGGATGTTTACCAAAACGTTCCGAAACGTTCCGAATCGTTTCGATCCGTTTTGATGTGTGGAAGACGTGTTGAATAAAACCGCGAATCGCACCCTTGATTGTACGCCAGTTTATTACTAGATGAGGACGCTAATCAACACGCTACGACAGACATTAAAAGGAACGTTTCGTAGCTTGTCCTAAACATTCTCAGACGTCAACTCGCACGATACAGTATGTAGACTTATTTCACCGAGTCTTTTTATTCAAGAGAGCCATTCGACATCTTTGAAGCTTCGACTATCGAGGCTTCACACGCAAAATGAGTTATCTTCGATATATATATATATATATATATATATATATATAATTTTTTTTTTTTTTTTTTTTTTTTTTTTTTTTTTTTTTTTTTTTTTTTTTTTTTTACTGATACAAGCGTCCCTATTTGTTGAGACTGTTCTGGAAAGGTTGCAAGCACTGTTTACACACAACAAAAGGAAAATTGTTTACACACAAGAAAAGGAAAGTGGGAGGGACTTGTGAAGTCCTATACGGAAGTAATGGCTGCATTTATATATTTCGAAGTGTTCAAGAACCGGTCAAAGAGATAAGTTCCTTTGGTAACGATAACATTGTGGGTTGTTTCACATTGTTTCACAAATTCACACTGTGAATGTAAGAGTGTCGTTATGGAAAGGAGTGATGATGGTTGCTGTAAGCCATGCATCGCATATTTACTTTCAGTTACGGTAAGATTTTTCTTTACGATGAAAAAGGAATCAGTAGTTGAGGGCACGTCCTCCGAAAGGGGGACCATACAATCTTAACCCCCCCCCCCCCCTTTTTTTTTTTTTTTTTTTTTTTTTTTTTTAAGGTTGCATTGCATCGAAGCAACGATCTCGGTACACGTCGTGTCGCCAGTTAATCAAACAAGGCCGAGGTTAAAGGGTCTTCGGGGTTCTAAAAAGAGGTCGATTCATCGCAAACCACCTCGGCGTGGGGAGGAACGCGGGGGCTAAGGATGAGGTGGTGAATTCCTCAAAAGTAGATGGAAGAGGGGACGTCAAGCTGGGGGAGATACGGGAAAGAGGAGAGGCTGGGGGAGGAGAAAGAGAAATGAAACATAGAGGAATGATAGAGGGGCAAGAAGAATTGTGGAGGAGTTGGATCGTACAGGGAGGAAGGGATCGAAGGGAAGGCTTACGCCCGTTTGATAGTGACCTAATTTCCATTGTATTTTATCTATTTTATTATCATTATTATTATTACACACACACACACACAATGAGAAAGTTCGAGTCTGAAATGCCCTGGAGATTGAAGGGGAAGAGCTCATTTTACTTCTTTACTCTTATTCTAATACCAGTGAATTTTATCCATTGAAGGAGATGAGGTCACTCCTGTCACTTTCCACAAAATAATAAAATGTTAGCTAATTCAATTTCATTATTCATTTTTTTATAGCTTCGGCAAAATTCGTATAATTTTATTCATTTCACTCCATTGCCTACTGATATTTTGACAAAGACCAGACGATTTCATTCAGCAACGGTACAAGCGCATTAGACCATAAAGTACAGAAAAAGATGAAACATTGTGGAAGCGATGGGGAAGAAATGCGGTTCATTAAAGACACTGAACGTTACACTCTGAACCCGTACTTGACAATCGACTTTCTCTCCCACATTTCAAATTGATTCATTTTGTTTCGTATTCATTCGCCTTTGAGAAGGGAAGAGACGAAACAGATCTTTATATTTGTGTTTCAAATTCGTCTTCTGCCGACAACCACTTCAGTCTCTGAACCATCGATCAGCTGAACTAAACCTGAAGACTGAACAACTGTAATGAACTGAACAAGAAGAGTTTCAAGACTTCCAGACCAAGGCCCCATCTCCCTCAGCTGAATCAAGTCCTATACACTATCGGTTGTCTTAAGAGAAAGTTACATAACTTTATGGATGTGGATAATAGGTGGTAATGGGCATGGAACTACCTAGTATAGGCCTTCTTCATTCATATAACATAACATAAGAACATAAGAATGAAGGAGATTGCAAGGGACCATAAGGCGTACACAAGGCAGTTCCATATTCATCACCACCTTTCATCCCAATCCCCATATGTTCTTATGTTCTTGATCTGGAAACCGTGGGGGTTTCCATGGTAACCATGACAAGAATTCAGGGGAGTTATGGACTGCTGTTACAAATTATACATTTCTTTATAATGTGGAGAATCTGAGTAAAAAAAAAATCCGTTAATGTGTCCTGGCAGAAAAAATACAAGATTGTCAACTTTGTAATAAGGCAAAAGGGTTCTCTTCATCAACATTTCCTTTTATTTATTATTATTCATTTTGTTTTATTTGTTTGTTTTATTTTATTAATTATTTTTCATGTTTTACATTTTTGGTGGGGTGGAATTTGGGAGAAAAATGAAAGGAAACCACATGAATATTGGGAATACACGAAGGCGGGAAATGGAGTGAAAAATGTTGAGAATGAATGTTTAGCCGAAAGAAACTATCAAATGCTGCTGGCCTAGATACAGAGAACGTGACCATGTCGAAAAAGTAAGAAAAAAAAAAAAAAAAAAAAAAAAAAAAAAAAAAAAAAATGAATGAGATCAACACTGAGTAAAGAAGAAAATGGGAACGAAAAAGTAGACGAAAACGGAGAAGAATTGCGATGAAATTAAAAGCCAGAGAGAAAGAATGGGAAGAAGACTTCGAGCAGCAATAAAAGAGGGAGAGTGAAGAAAAAATATTTGGAAGGGAGCAAAGAGGAGGCGGAATCAAAGAAGATGGGAAAGAAGTAATCATGGTATAGTGTGGTATGTGATGTGGTTAAAACACTTTGTGGCGGTTAAACACGGTCTAAAAACCACTAACGAAAAATGTAGTAACACACTTGTAAATCAAAACAAAAACCACAGTCGGATAAAAAAAAAAAACACAATGGAAACGGTGAATCTATATACTTCGACTGTAAGCTACAGTTGTCTTCAGTAGTTGGGGGTGGATTAGAGCAACAGGAGGTTAGAGCAACAGGAAGTATTACTAATTACATTTCCTTAGAAATTAGTACTGTTTGTGCAGCTATCTATAACAGTCAAAGGAATAAAAAATTAAACTCAACAACTTCTATGAGGACCTAGTTGTGGCATGAACTTTGGTATTTTTCAGATATGTGAAAATGTTGTTTTTTAGTATATGACAAGAACCTGGCTTCGCCACCCACGGCGCAGCCGTGGGTGCTTGGCCTGCGACGTGTCCCTTTTTGCCGGTTCAGTGGGGGACACACATACACCCGGGTTCATTAAAAGACAGCCGGGAGTCTTTTTTTTTTTCTTAGATAATGATAGTTGTTGCTTTCAGTTCGTTAACTAGAAGACTAGAAGCTAACAAAACCAATGTGCCACAGTGTGGAACGACTCTTGATATATATCGTTATATCTTGGTATATATCATTATATCTCTCTCGAAGAAAAACAAAATTTTTGAATCTTTATCAAATGTGAACCGATTTCTGTCTTCCGATAGTGGGAGGATGAGGAGAAGAGCAGTTACTGATTGAAAACGAATAAATAAGTAATTAGAACAAAGAAAATAAAAAAAAATAACCGACAAGTATCTTGGATTAATTCCGGAAACTTAGTACCGGCCCTCGGGACTCCCCATCCATGATGGTATTGATGGAATTTAAAAAAGAACAACTGAAAGATAATTTTCACAGACATATGACTTGCAGGACAGGTTTCTATCGTTGATCAGTTTGGTCAGTTATGACACAAAGTACCAAGGATCATAGATCTTTGAGAGATCGTGGAACCATTTACAAAGGATTACAGAGGATCATGCCGACAGGAGACCTTTGGGCCATAACTAGGTCGGATGCGGGAAAAATTATAATAATAATGAATTGATAAAAGAAAGATAAAAAAATATAATAAGAATTCATCTGAGAAAAGTCGTCTGGTATTATAATGTATTCTCTAACCGACCTTGCCTTGTTGGTGGAGAAGAGATGCACCATCGCAAGAAGATACACAACAACAAGTTTATGCGAAGAGAAACTCAAGATTTTTTTTTTTTTTTTTTGGTGGGGGGGAGGGGGGCAAGGTCTTTTGCACTACATAAATTCTTCACCTATCCCCCTTTCTCTCCCTCTCTCTCGCCCTCTCTGTGTGTGTGTGTGTGTGTGTGTGTGTGTGTGTGTGTGTGTGTGTGTGTGTGTGTGTGTGTGTGTGTGTGTGTGTGTGTGTGTGTGTGTGTGCGTGTGATTCACCACCATGGTCTTGGATCACGTGTTGGACTCGTGATCGACAGTTATTTTCCTCCCGGAAGAGAGCTCAGAGCTCATATATGACCGATTTATGTGTAATGCTCTGACCTTACACGCACACACACACCCAACTCCCCGCCCACGAGAGTTGGAGTAACAACTCGCAGCGCAGTGATACTGAAATTATTTCATCCCTGAGCGGGATTCGAACCCGGACCGCCGTAGTGGCAGGCGGGAACTCTAACCACTGCGTCACGAGATGTGTATGTGTGTGTCTGTTTCTGCCGTTTCTTTGATCATCTCCAACGTTATTCTCGTTCTTCTTCACTTCCTCTTCCCTTTCCGTTCTCCATTCACCTCCGTCTTTCCTTCTTCCTTTCTTCTTCCTCTCTCCCTCTTCCCCATCACCGTCTCTTCTTCCTCGTCTTCTTGAAGAGCTGTTCATACATAATGCATACCTCATGCGGAATATTTTTTCAACAGAGTACTAAGTATTGTTTCAAACGAGGGGAGACTGAGTTCAGGGTACTTTTTCTTCTTCCTCTCTTGTAAATTCACTTTCATGTTCTTCTTTTTCTTCTTCTTAGTTTTTTCTTTTCTTCTTTTGTCTTCTTTTTCTTCTTTTTCCACTTTATGTTCTACTTCTGTTTCATTCACTTTCATGTTCTTTTTCTTCTTCTTAGTTTTTTCTTTTTCTTTTCTTCTTTTTTCTTAATTTTCTTCTTTTTCCACTTCATGTTTTGCTTCTTCTTTTATTTTTCTCCGACCTATTCTTCTTTTTTCTTCTTTTCTTGTTCTTATTAACCCTCATGTTTGCTTTTATATTATTCTATTTTTTCGTCTACGTCTCTGTTTTTACATAAATCTTAGTCTTCTTCCTCTTATTTATCTTCGTCTTTTCTTATTAATTGTCTACTTCATCTTCTTCGTCCTCGTCTTTTCGTTTTCGTCAACCTATTCGTCTGTTTCTTCTTCGTGTTTGTCTTTTTCGCCTTCTGATCCTTTTGTGTTTTCTTTGTCTTTTACTCACGCACCTCTCGTCATTTTTAGTACCCTTCGATATTCTTGTTCTCTTCTTCCCCTTCCTCCTCCTTCCGCTACAACTACTGTAACTACTCCTGTTGCTGCTACTACAACTACTTCTGCGGCTATGAGTACGACTACTAATATTACTAATAATAGTGCTAATAATACTTATAGTAGCGCAAGTAGTTCTACTATTGTTGCTATTATTCCACTCCTCCTCCTCCTCTTCTTCCTCCTCCTCCTCTTTCTCCTCCTCCTCTTCCTCCTCCTCCTCCTCTTTCTCCCCTCCACTTCTCCTTCTCCTTTTCCTCCTTCTCCTTCTTTTCCTGTTCCTTCTCCTTCACCTCCTCCTCCGCCTCCTCATCCTTCTTGTCCTCTTCTTTGCGCTCCCCTCCTCCTTCTCCTCCTTCCTTTCCTTGAGGCGGGTTTTGGGATCTCTGTCAACGACAACGAAACTCAAGCTTTCTTCTTTCATTTTTTCCCCTTTTTTCGTGTTCTTCCGTTTCTTCGCCTTTCACTCCAGTTCCAAGAAGTATCCCCCCCCCATCGCCATCTCTGCCTGAAGACTCCATCTTTTTCCCTTTCGTTCTCTCTTCTTTTTTTTCCGTTTCTTCTTCTTCTTCCTCTCCCTCTTCGTCAGCGATTCAGGAGAACTCTTTGTCTCTCGGGCTTCCTTAAAATCTGCGTTCCTCTCTTCTCCTCTTCCTGACTGATTACACTCTCACCTTTTCCTCTGTCTTCTTTTTTCCTTCTTGTTTTTATTTTCATTCTATTAAACCTTTTGTGTCCTGTACCTGTTCCTTCCTTTATCCCTCTTCTTCCCTCTACTCCTGCCTCTGGTCCTGTATATTTTTCTACCTTCCTTTTTCTGTTCTTCCTCCCCCTACTCCTCTTCCCCCTGAATTTTCTTCTCCTCCTCTTCCTCCTTTTGTTCCTGCTCCCATCTCTTTCTCGTCCTCCTCTCCTCCTTCTCCTCTTCCTCCTCCTTCTCTTCCTCTCTCTCTCTTCTTTTTCTTTTTCCTTCTCCTTTTCTTCCTACTCATAATCTCCCTCTCATTTCCATTTTCGTCCTCCATTTTTTCCTTTCTTCCTCATTTCCCTTTCTCTTTTCCACAGTCTCCTCTTCCTCCTCTTATTTCTTTCCTTATTATTGTTTTCTTTATATTTCTACTGCAGAGGTTTCCATAAGGAAACCTAAAACCTTTTTTAGACAGAAATAGGGTTGACGTACATAAAGATAATAATTCCCTCCTTCAACGTGGACCTCCTTTTGCTTCTTCTCTTCCTCCTCCTCTTTCTATTTTTCATTCTTCTCCTCCCTATTCCTCCCTGCTCCCCTTTCTCCGTTGCCTTCCTGTCTTTTTCCAGTTCTTTTCCATTTCCTTTTTTTTTTTGTTTCCCTCTTCTCTGGACAGCGATAATGAACCTTTCTCCTCCTCCTCCTCCTCTTTCTTACCCCTCTCTCTACTTTTCATTCTTCTCCTCCCTGCTCCCCTTTCTCCGTTGCCTTCCTGTCTTCTTCCAGTTCTTTTCCATTTTCTCCCTTTTTGTTTCCCTCTGCTCTGGACAGCGATAATGAACCTTTCTCCTCCTCCTCCTCCTCCTCTTTCTTCCCCCTCTCTCTACTTTTCATTCTTCTCCTCCCTATTCCTCCCTGCTCCCCTTTCTCCGTTGCCTTCCTGTCTTCTTCCAGTTCTTTTCCATTTCCTTCTTTTTTTGTTTCCCTCTTCTCTGGACAGCGATAATGAACCTTTCTCCTCTTCCTCCTCTTTCTTCCCCCTCTCTCTTCTTTTCATTCTTCTCCTCCCTGCTCCCCTTTCTCCGTTGCCTTCCTGTCTTCTTCCAGTTCTTTTCCATTTCCTTCTTTTTTTGTTTCCCTCTTCTCTGGACAGCGATAATGAACCTTGTCCCAAAAACCGAGGTCAGACTCCCTGAAGGTCTTGACCTATAACCAGTGTTTGAAGCAGTAACGTCAACTTTTGCCCGAACAAGGGGTTCTGTGGGGTGCTTCCGACCGCTTGGGAGAGGAGAGGAAGCATTTTGCTTCAAAAGCCAAGTTCTGCGAACCCTAGGCTACATTACCACATGATAACGTGCTTCAATGAGCTCTTATATATATATATATATATATATATATATATATATATATATATATATATATATATATGTATATATAATCAGTATATATATATGTGTGTGTGTGTGTGTATATATATGTATGTATGTATGTATGTATGAAAAAATTCCACTGTCGGAGAAAGTAAACGGATGAAGAATAGAATTAACTATATATTTCGACCACTCTGTGGTCCTCTTCAGCAGATAGTTACATGGTGTACAAGTAGGAGTTATATAGTCGATACAAAGGGAACATGAGAAGGTGGCTCAAGTAACTCTGTCCTGGTAACGATTGCTGTCTTCCAGGCCATCTACATAGGGTAAAAGTTTTTTTTGATTGCTAATGTTGTTAAACAATCTGATGACCATTGTCCTTTTGATGTATTATAATTTGGGTAATTTTTTATTAATGATGACTCGATGATCTCACGTCTGATTTCAAAATTCATTTGATTTTCATCTTGTTTGACTTTGAAATTTTGTACTGGTGTTAGTTGTGTGTTTTTTGTTTTGTTAACATTTTATTCTTCTTCTTCCAGCTGTGTCTGGAAATATAAAAAAAAATCTGATTTAATGACTATGTCGACTCACGTCTGATTTCAAAATTCATTTGATTTTCATCTTGTTTGACTCTGAAATTTTGTACTGGTGTTAGTTGTGTGTTTTGTTTTGTTAACATTTTATTATTCTTCATGAGTGTCTGGAAATATAAAAAAAAATCTGATTTAATGACTCTATGTCGACTCACGTCTGATTTCAAAATTCATTTGATTTTCATCTTGTTTGATTTTGAAATTTTGTACTGGTGTTAGTTGTGTGTTTTTTGTTTTGTTAACATTTTATTCTTCTTCTTCCAGCTGTGTCTGGAAATATAAAAAAATCTGATTTAATGACTATGTCGACTCACGTCTGATTTCAAAATTCATTTGATTTTCATCTTGTTTGACTCTGAAATTTTGTACTGGTGTTAGTTGTGTGTTTTTTGTTTTGTTAACATTTTATTCTTCTTCTTCCAGCTGTGTCAAGCGAGCTCATCATCAAACCGAAGGTGACAAAACACACGGCGTTCCAAGACGACAGGTTCTACATCTCATGTTACACGGAACGCAAGAACTCGCAAAGAATCATGTGGACTGGGCCAGAAGGCAAGCAGATTACCGACTACCAGAGCAGGTAACAAAATAGGTCGTAGTTCGTTGCTCCATGCCAGTAGTGCAAGTTGTTCTACCCAGTAATGGGGTCAAAGATTTTTTTTATTCGTGTAGTCTTTTATTTATGTTAGAGAGATTAGTTGGTAGATGGCTAAGCAGATCATACGCCAGTAGGAGCGATTTGGTAGACTTGTTTATGTTTTGGCTGTCGAATACGATGTAGATCGTGTAAGCTATAGTCACGTGATGCAATAACTGGTCGCTCATAACCTATTAAGGTCTCTGAGGTTCCAGCCTTAGTCATAAAACGAAGTCAACAGCTTGTTCTTTAGAACGTTTGCATCTAGCTCGGTGTCCTTGTAGCAGTTTGCAAGTAGATTGCGTGCTGGGCAAACGTATCAGCGCTTCAAAAAACACGTAGTTGCTCGCATTACTTCTACAGTACGACGCTTTCGGAAGGCTGGGAGAACGGTGTGTCAAGTAGCATACACTGACGAACACTGTCGAGTCATCAGAATATCGTTCTTCCATCTTTCTATGAAAAGCACATCCACATGAGGTAGCTTGCTCTAGAATCGCTGCGTAGTTTTTCTTCTTGCTGATTTGAAGTTAAGTTGTTACCCATCATTTTCCACGTAGATGATAATATGTCATGATTATTTTTCTTCATCTTGGACTTCATTTGTGGAGGGAACTGGACCGGGTGTCCTGCTTTTGTGGTTCGCCATTGGGTGCCAAAAATCGATATCATAACTTGACATAGTGCCTCGCTTCCCAACATTGTATATGTATGTATACATGTGTATGTGTGTGTTTTGTTAGTGTGGGCGTGTGTGCGTTTGTGTGTGTTTATTTGGTTGTGTGTGCGTGTGTTTTTAGTGTGTGTGTGTTTGTGTGTGTATGTGTTTGTCTGTGTGAGTGAGTGTTTGTTTGTGTGTGTTTGTTAGTGTGTGTGCATGTATTTGTTTATGTATGTGTGTGTGTGTGTGTGTGTGTGTGTGTATGTGTGTGTGTGTATGTGTGTGTTTGTTTACGTGTGTGTGCTTGAGTGCGTGCGTGTGTGTGTGTGTGTATTTGTGCGTGCATGCGTGTGTATGTGTATGATTGATTTAAAGATTCACCGTGGTCTTGGATCAACAAAAATCACATTCTCAGATCAGAGCTCAGAACCTGTATATAGACCAATTTAGAGCAGTGCTGTGACCACACACACACACACACACACACACACACACACACACACACACACACACACACACACACACACACACACACACACACACACACACACACACACACACACACACACACACACACACACACACACACACACACACACACACCACCCGCTTGCTCAAGGGGGATTTTTGTTATCAAAGCGTTTAAGTCGTGTGCAGTGCTCGATCTTGGAATTCTCATATTAGAAGTCAAGATGCTTGCCACTACACCAGTAGGCCAATGAGTGGCGTGTGTGTGTGTGTGTGTGTGTGTGTGTGTATGTGTGTGTGTGTGTGCGAACACTTGTGTTTGTATTTGTATGTGCGTGTGAGTGGGAGAGTTACTCTTGCGCAAGAGGGAGAGCGCGTTTGTCAACATACATTTTTACCTGTACATTTATACATATGCATGGCTAAAGGTCAACTTGTACATAAATATTCATTTCCGTGCCTGTGTCTACTGCATATGTATATACTGTATAGTGGAATGATACAGCTGCATGACAGTTTCTTCTGTCCACCTGTCCAACAGGTCACACAGGCTGAGCATGTCACACTGGTGGCAGTGCTTAGTGTCTCCAAATTTCTCCATCATGTTGGGTTCTCCAGTTGTATAGTCATTTCCTAATCTCTGTTCTCCCCCATGCGCCTCGTTACCAGTTCTGGGATTTACAATCACTCTCAAATGGACCAATGGCCCAAATATGTCCTCTTTGGCGATAGTTTCTGTAAATGTTCACAAAGTTGGTACAATCACTCTCAAATGGACCAATGGCCCAAATATGTCCTCTTTGGCGATAGTTTCTGTAAATGTTCACAGAGTTGGGATAGAGGTCACTCAGGTGAACAGACTTTAGCGTCTGCCAGTCCATAGTGCATAGACGATTTGTCTCTCGTGTGGAAGACTGTCATGTACTCTTTGGCGATTGTTTCTGTAAATGTTCAGAGTTGGTATAGAGGTCACTCAGGTGAACAGACTTTAGCGTCTGCCAGTCCATAGTACATAGACGATTTGTCTCTCGTGTGGAAGACTGTCATGTACTGTATGGAATATGGCTCACTCAACTTGAGTAGTTTGCCCCTTTGTAGACAAATGGAGATGAACGGGTGTGAATGTTTGTCTCGAGTGGTTGGAGCTACAATAGTTTGCGTAGTTCTCTCCTCCCCTTCCTCCCTAAATCCGGAGAGGAGGAGGAAGAGGAGCATGGAGGAGGAGAGTATTTTTAGAGAAAGTTGCAGCTTCTGTTCTTAAGGTTTCGCCACATTCTATCAAAACCTCACACAACACACTCTCACTTGCTTTAATTCATTATTTTTTTCTGCTCTGGGAAGTACCATGTGCACATCCGTGGGATGTTTTCAGAAGTATAGTTATAACCCAGGTGTTTCTTTTATTGTTTAATCTCCATTTAATCAATGCACCATGTTATTCTAACTCAGATACATCTTTAAACTTCTGGATACATCCACACTTTTCTTTGTAAATTCTTGTCTGTCACAACTTCATCAGAAGGGAAGATGCAGTTTTCACAAATATATTTCTTCACTGAATTTTGTACAATTCATATTGAGGGCTGTGCCACGCCTCCATTACCTCACCGTTGATTGGTTGGAAGGATGGTGTCCTGCATGTGTGATTGGTGGGCCGGAGAACAGAGGAAGAGGTCACCCTTCATGTTAATCTCAAAAGAACCCATTATTTTCAGTTCCCGTTATATGGCCGGGTCACCAACATACAACCATGGCACCCTTTTTATGGAACTAATCTTTTAAGATAATGGACAAAAAGCCCTCTATGGCCCATTCTTGTGTATGCATCTTTAGCAGATTATTTTTAACCCCCCCCCCCCCCCCCCCCATGGCCATGGTGTATGTGTACTTCAATAGGAATTTTTTTTTTTTTTTTTTTTTTTTTTTTTTTAACCAAAATCTGTCCTCATGAAATGTCTCTTCCAAAGACAGATGTTGTTGGACAGATCTTTTCATCATTTTCCGTCCAGCCTCCCGCGCACCTCTGTTTTTTCATTCTTTCACTCCATCACAGTCTGCATTTATCTTTTTTTTTCCACAATGTCTGCTGCTATGTATATTGCTATGGTACTAAATCTTCTTTTTTGATATTTTTATTCTTATTGTTTTTTGTAAGTGATTGTTAAAGTCACAAACTGTAGCTTTATTGTCAGTTTTTCAAGATCTAAATTTCACAGAGATATATTTAAAGACTTGATCTCTGTTTCCACAGAAAAGAACCTAAAAATCTTCTCTATCATGTCAAAATATCTTGAGCCTTTCTGATATATGTATATATCTTTTCAACTTTTGTGAAGACTTAAATCTTCCCATGCCAAAATGTCTCAAACCTTCAGAAAATATCTTTCACTTTTGCACATGTAAACCTATTCTTTGTATTTTCATTTCCCTGATCTTTTATTCACTTCTCCTGCAAGACAGGCGCACACTTAAGGGTGAATGTCTTGTACACGAGCAGTAAAATTTCACCTTTTCTTACAGCCCCGCAATTAAAGAAGAACCCAGGTGGGTAGAGCAACAGGATAAGTGTTTTGGTGTAGATGGAGACTCAAAGTGTCAGAGAAGGCAAGCTGGCCACTCGCTTCGACTCTCGAGAAAGCGTCACACTGATCTTGCTCGAGAGCGCTCACCAGTCCACCCACACTCTCGGAATAGCTTCCACTTTTTTACACAAACCCCCCATAATGTGCCTTTTATGTCACAGACCATGAGTAGTCATTTTTTTTTAGTAAAATCTGAGCATTCCCTGCTTGCATACACACCCCAAGGGTTTACATTAAACCCACATGGACTGGACCTGAGGAGCGAGTGGCCAGACTTTGCATTCTTCCGAGTTACGTATTTCCTGGTGACTGCGTGAGTACCATAAAACCAAATGTTTTCTGCTCATTTTTTGTGTGTCATGGCTGCGCTTGTCAATTCGCAAAGAAGAACGTAGCGTCCGCACTGCCCCCTAGCCCCCTTATTCCCCCCTGAACACCTCCCCACCCACCTCCACCCAACCTCCCCGTCCTCACAATATCCAACACAAGGTGGGTACCCCGCACTCCTGAACCCAACGACACGGCTCTTCCACAAGCCCAAATTCCTCCCTAAAGAGAGCCTCGTGCCCATCCGTTCTTGCCTAAATTCAACGATTTTTTTTTACTTTCCCAGCTTCATCAACGTACGATGTTTCAGCACTATACTGTATATTTTAGTCTAAAATAACTATTCAGCCTAAAGTCTGTCCCTGAGCTGAATAGAATCAAATGGCATTGGCCAGGAGAAAATATTGAAATTATCTCATCATGTTGAAGGGTTTTACAATCAATCACTTCTGGATATCCGAGCAAACAAGGCACAGGTGTCAGTTTTGGGCACACTCCTCTTGGCTTCACCTTAGGAAAAAAAAAAAAGGCTCTCTAGGGTCGGAAGTCTCTTTGTCACCCTTCCCTTTGTGCAAACCTCTGGCCCTTCTCAAACTGCGACATTTGATATAGTAACCTCAGCCCACCCACCACCACCACCCACCCCACCCACCTACCATCAGCTGATCAAAATCGTCCGCTATTAACCGGAACCTAATTCCTAATTGACGTCATCATAATGAAGGGGTTAACTAAGATGTGTGTCAACACCTTCGTGACAGTGACGGCCCCTGGACCTTTTCTCTCTCTTACTCAATATATATATATATATATATATATATATATATATATATATATATATACATATGTGTGTGTGTATATATATATACGAATATATATATATACATATACACCCTTTCCTTGGATGTATCTATCTTTTTGTCCTTATTATATCCATTTAAACTCTCCTCCTCCTCCTCCTTCCTCCTCTTCCTCATCACTCCTTCTCATCCTCCTCCTCCTCATTCCTCTTCCTCCTCCTCGTCTTACTAATGGAGCCAAAGGCCCCAGGGGATCCAGGAGCTCCTGCCAACGGCTTTCAACGTGTCCAAACCATTGTCCTGAGCTCTCATTGGCCAATCCTTCAGTCCTTTGCAGATTTTATTTCTCCAAACGCCAGACTGCTCCATTTGGAGGGTGAGACCCCAAGATGGGATGGGAGGATTCTTTACATAACGTTGAATGTTCGGAAATACTATAGGATATGGAGTCATTCATTTCACGTTCTGAGTTCGATAAAGCTCGTCAGGCGTGGAGAAGGAAGTCTGCAAAGTGCCCACTGATCATCGAAGGAGATTACCTTACAAGCATTAACCCTTTATCGGCTGTATTGCACTTTACGTTTTTTGTCCTATCTGTCGTCAGACAATTTTATTCGTATGTAGAGACTGCCCACCCAACCATCAGCCTGATAAAGGGTTAAGTCCTCTTTAGAGTTTGATATGGCAAGAAACCTTTGAATGTGGAAGTGAAATCAATGTAAACACCAGATTCAATCGAAGGGTTTATTTGCCCGACGTTTCGATTCCTGGACGGAAATCGAAACTTCGGGCAAATAAACCCTTCGATTGAATCTGGTGTTTACAGTTTGCCAATATGGATCCCAGATTCCAAATCTTCTCTTATATATATATATATATTTATATATATATATATACGTATATAGTGCATTTCATATATATATATATATATATATATATATATATATATATATATATAGATACAATAAACTAATACACTGCTTTTGTCATATCAACCTCTACACGAAAAAATCAATATTGCTGGGTCAATGAGTTGGATACGTTTGAACTGTAGTAACGCTTTAGCAAACAAGTAAGAGTAGCACTTAACACAAAGCTTGTCATCAGAGTCGGAGCCAGCTAGAAGAGTAAACTAGGCCCATTAGAGCCTCCCTCACTGCACTCACGACCTCTTCACTAGACCTGTAAATCTAGAAGCTAATCCCTAGTTCTAGATACGATTGATTAGTTGCATAAGAATAGATGTAGGTGAAGTCAGTATTGTTTTGTTGTCTGGGGGAGGAACTAAGTTCCTCAGCACTGTGGGAGGAACTAAGTTCATCAGCACTGTGGGAGGAACTAAGTTCCTCAGCACTGTGGGAGGCAATGGATGTTCCTTCATCTCACGCCGTTCGACGAGTCTCCTTGATCTCCCTCAGAGTAACCTCCGATTGTCTCTGAGGAAGACTCGAAACGTTCGAGTATAAAATATATCTGGATTTTTTTCTGCACCACTTTCTTCAACCATTTCTTATCCTACGTCACAGTGCAAAATATCTCACAACGACCGGCTATCAAGGAACAGTTCTGTCACCAAGACTTTTTTTATCAGTACGCAGCTACAAGTTATCAACGATATATATATATATATATATATATATATATATATATATATATATATATATATATATATATATATATATATATAATATTAACAAGCACAATGCACTTTAATTCTAAGCCATCAACATAGGGAGACCCAGTGGAGGCCGACATGCAGAAATAGCGTAGTCGGTAAGTCACTGCAGCACTTGTCATGCGATTGCCTGGTTCGTGTCCTTGGCAGTACCGCATTTCAATTTCTGCATGTCGGCCTCCATTGGGTCTCCCGATGTTGATGACTTAGAATTAAAGTGCATTGTGGTTGTTAAAATGTATCTCTAATCACTGGGACCCATTCAGTATTGTACATATATATATACATATATATATATATATATATATATATATATATATATATATATATATATATATATATATATATACATATATATACATATATATATACATGTATATATACATATATATATACATATATATATATATACATATATATATACATATGTATATATATATATGTATATATACACATATATATATACATATATATATATATATATATATATATATATATATATACACACACAACAAAGACCAACTATGTTGGATAAGAAGAGATGAAGTAGACGATATCCATAAATTTCGATCACAGACTGTGATCCTCTTCAGCGGAATACAGAGTAGTGAGGAAAATACATGTCCAATATACAGAGAAAGAGAAGAAACATGGACAGGGCTCAAGTATCGTCTATTGCCTTGCGCGGCAAGTCACCTGCCTTGATCAAAAATGGTAGTAATTTATTGACTGCCCAGGTAGTAATACAGTCTGGTGACCAATACCATCCTTGGTGAAGGTGGGTGACTTGCCGCGCAAAGCAATAGACGCCATTTAAGCCCTGTCCATGTTTCTTCTCTTTCTCTGTATATAAGACATGTATTTCCCTCACTACTCTGTATTCCACTGAAGAGGATCACAGTCTGTGATCACAAATATATGGATATTGTCTACTTCATCTCTTCTTATCCAACACAGTGGGTCTTTGTTGAATTTTACGAGTGTTACATTACTTCTTTGTAGTTATTTACACCCACGAGATATATATATATATATATATATATATATATATATATATATTTTTTTTTTTTTTTTTTTTTTTTTTTTTTTAGAAAATCAGCGCGAAGCTACAAGTTACCAACCAAAAGCATAGAGACTTGCCTCAGACATTTATAATCATGGTTGACACAGAATGGGTCTGTACTATTTCAGAAATCCCCAGTAACCTCTTTTACCCCATGTTACCAATCAAGGAACCAATGACGGTGTACCTGGATGTGATGATCCTTCAAGAAATACACCGAAGCTCCCTCTTTCCAAAACCCGGCAACCCCCTCACCTTCATTAGGAGGTGCAGCCCTGAACGGCTGACATTCGGTCTCCCGACGGTACTCAGGATCTCTCTGTATCAGTTCCAACTGTATTCTATACACTTCGCACATGGAGACTTGACAACCGGCGACAGCTCACTTCCCCCCGGGGACATGGGAATTGTCCCACAGCAATACAGCACAGATAACTGTACAAATTCTCTTAACAGAGAGATCTGTGGGAAGGCCCATGAGGGATAGTTCTCAGCCACGAGGCAACAATTAATCAACCATGAATCAAAGAAACGCTTAATGGTCAGATTAAACGATCATGCTCATCTTCACACAAAAGAGAGGAAATTATTACAACTAGTATAAAACTTTGTACTCAGAACGGCTATAAGCTCAAGATTTGGACGTCAGAAAGAAAGCCTATTTGTAAACAATTCATAAGAATGATATGTTTCCACTTCATAGTATACAACAATTACGAAAACAAAAAGAACCTACAAATTATATAAAAAGGAGCTTTAAGTTTGATAACTAATGGTATTCGGACAACTCTCGTAAAACATTTACACTCGAAATTCAAAATCTTCCCCCATAGAGTGATAGACATTCAGTTCCATTCAGTCTTCAAACTCAGTCATTTCTCATATCACATCCCATAAACGCAAATCCCATTAAAAGTAACATGAAAATAACTCCAACAGCATTTTACTCAAACATCTCCAACCTACACCCAGCCACACAACATTTCAGTAGAAAAACCGCCCCCATAGAGACAGATTACACAGCAAACACTCTTTGATCGACCGCCAAATATTATACCTCGCCAAAACCCCGGACACTCAACCCAGCAGAGAAATGAATTTCAGTCAAAGCAAAAAGAGCATAGAACTGGCCTGGACGCTGACTCTAAAATGTCCTAGATGCAGCCAGTATACAGAAGCCACAGACCCCACTGTGTTTCCGTGTCCAACATTCGAGACAGCTCCACAAACTCTTCTACGGGATGAACGAATGGATGAACGAATAACCTTGACCGATTCCTTTGGGCCACAGACCGATTGATTGATTGAATGATTGATTGATCTGCTTGTCGCAGCGTCTCCTGGCGGAAGTTCACGAGTCCTTGAATAATTCAAAAATAAAATCGATTGAGCTTAATCGTCTGAAATTAAGCCAGAAGAAATAGCACAAGACATATCACGGTCTTAAAAGGGCTAAGGAATAGTAAGTAATGATAATGAAACAAAATATCTTAGAAATGTACAAGATATGTGAAACAAATATGTGTATATATATATATATATATTTATATATATATATATATGTATATCACTGGTGAGAAATGTGTAACACATTTGTGAATCACAATTAACACCACAGTCGGACAAAAGAAAGAATGGAGTAAGCGAAACTATATATTTCGATCGCTAACTGCAATCCTCTTCAGTACGAGTAGTACAAAGTGGAAGGAGGGTGCTGTCTTAAACAGCAACCTCTTACGAAGGGAAGGGAACTGGGAAAAGAATAAATGTCACCCACTTTATATCCAAATTACAGCTCATAAAGTTTCTTTACATGTTGTGTAACATGTTAAGTAACAAATTGAAAGGAATAAGGTTATAGATTAATGCCTTCTTTTTCAACCAATGAAATTATATATGACGCTTTAGTGTATCTAATCATTTATCGGTTCATTTGCATATATATTTATTTTTGTATAATATGCATTTGTTTCCTTATTTATTTGTTTATCTACTTACTTGCTATTTGTTTATTCATTTTTTCTCGTTTATTCAGTCATACAATGCTCTTGACATCGGATTTTGGATATTGATTCCTAAATACACTCCAGAAAAATGTCCTACAATAATTATATCATTCTTCAGAATCTCTAGAAATTTAAGTTATCCAATATTAGAGACAAAAAGTTCGGAAATCTCGAAAATATTTGATATTTCCCAATTTTAGACATTCTAAATTTGAAAAAATACGAATTATATAAAGCAAATAAAAACAAAAACAAAAAAAAGTCGCACAGAATCTCCCTTCCAACTACATCCAATTGTCGAAATCGAGTATTTCCCACTTTCAATGAAACTCAACGAAGATAGAAAATGGAGCTACTCTCGAGTAGAGCAATATTCTGGAAGATTATAAGATATATATATATATTTATATATATATACTTATATATATACATACAACAGTTACCCCTAATTACGATGTCAACATTAGTCTTAAGGTACACAGTTTAGTTCTGACTAAATTTAGAATATTCCTTAATAGAAAATTATAAAGTATAAAAGATACTAATGATGATGATGATAATAGCCACCCACGGCTACTGAATTGATCCATAAGTGATTCGAAGAAAATATTACTTTGTCAATACTGCATGTGGGTTAACATCAACACCTTTCTGTGCATTCTCTATTTGACGTATATATAGTCTGTTTTTGAGCCAGTTTTCTGTGTATATTACTGCAGTGCTGGGGGCATTTGATCTGTAATGTAATAATTTGTTAGTAAAGGGACTTGTGTTGTATTTATCAATTCGTTTGTATAATTATTTCCATTGTCTGTGTATTTATAAGGAGAATAGCTACCTGTCTTTCTAAAAGAGCCATAGACGTATCAGCCTTTTGAGCAACGCTAGTAAAGTGTATGGGGGATGATTCATAAAAGTATAATTAGAGAAATGTTGACCACAAGAGAGGAACATTAGATTTGACATATCAAGGACAACTACGCTAAGATCAAACAGTGACCCAATGTCGGAAATGAATATTCCAGCCTTTAATCAGGCCATGACGCTAAGAATCATCAAATTCATTCGAAGCCCTCTTACGACATTCTTGCCCAAAATCAACACGAGGCTGTATTAGTCTTTGCTACACAAATCTAGTATGAAGTGGAGCATAACCCAAATCAGTATTATGGTATAGATTTTTACTACCAACAGGTTCCCAACTTCAAGTACTTGTGTAATTTGACAGACATAATCAATTTCACGAAGCTGCATTCTTGTATCTCAGCCGTCACTTGCAAAATAAAAATTGGATAAAGGGATTGAGTATCGCTTTCAAAAAATATCTCGCGTATTTCTACCTTCAGTTGTCCAAATATTGGAAATCCAGATGCACACACACCTGTTCAACATGAGAGCTCACGTGACTCTCTTTAACACACACACACACACACACACACACACACACACACACACACACACTCACACACACACAAGGTTGAAAAAATATTGAAAATAGGATGACTTCAGAGACGCGAACGAAGACTTAGAATTGGCGTGAAGGGTCGTCAGAGGAAAGAAAAAAATATTTGAAATATAGTCTTGAGAATGTGATGGATGAATTTTAGGGTGAAAAGAGGTCCAGATATTGGTTCCGTGAAAAAAAAGTTAAATTAATTGAGACAGAAGCACTAACAAGCCTTGAAAGGAAACAAGTCTAAGGCCTTCAGACATGATTCTTGTTTAGAACAATTACAGCAAAAACGATGAGATCGAACTAGATATTAGAAACAGAGAACTAAAATTAGAAATGCAGAGGGAGGGAGTGATGACGTGGAAAGAGTACATATATGATAAATAACACTAAAATAGAATGAGAAGTGCAAAGATAAGGCAGAGAACAAGAGAGTGACTGCAGAAGATACTGCGACCTGTAGGGATGTTCTTCTCGTCTGTGTCAAATTTTGTAGTTGTTGTTGTGTTTGTGCGTAGATATATTTGTGTGATTCACCATGGTCTTGGATCACGTGTTGGACTCGTGATCGACAGCTATTACCCTCCCGGATGAAAGCTCAGAGCTCATATATGAACCGATCTATGGGTAATCTCCCGAAATCTCTGGACAGTGCAAGGAGGAGGGGAGGAGGGGGTGGTTGTGGGGCATGAGAATTCTCATACACTGGGAAATTGGTGAAGAGGAATAGCTGCAGTTGGGAGCCAAAGTCCAGGAAATTTGAGACGCCGCCCGGGACCACGCACGCTCCCTTCAAGCCGAGCGTGTAATATCGAAGGACCAGAGAAATGTTGCTCAAAGGGGGGAGCAAACTCGTGTAAATCACAGTCCTAAGGCTAATTAAACAGAACTTACTACACTGATTTTATTATGATTTAAGATATCTCCACAATCAGTGGCATGCAGTTGTTATTCAACAAGTTTTATCTTCAATAAATGTATCATGAAAATTATTTCACATTTATTCACTTATCAACTAACTGGGCAAGATACAACATACGTATTTGGTCGGAGACTTCCTACCTGGCTAGCCCTGCGCGCTCTAAGACCTAGCTAAATTATATTGATACCTCTGATTATTCCTATTCTCGCCTGTAATAGTGCACTGACTGGTGACGTCTTCAAATGAGTGGGTGCTCTCTGTTGAACAGGAAGTTCTCGATATTCGTGGATCCATGCGTCATAGGGCCGTCGGGAACCAAGCCTGTCCTTAGTCGATAACACTGAACACGTGCGGGGGAGGGGAATCAAGCCCAAGGATTTCATTTCTCCAATTTCGTCGATTTCTTCGGGCGCAGATCCCGTTCTAGAAGTCAATTTTCCTAAGCACCTAAGTTCCACGTATTGAATCACTGGAGTGGGGTTGACAGTGACCCCCGACTGAACTTGTAGATACTGATTTCGGGGCACGTCACGAAGCACATTTTATTATTTCTGTAAGTTTTCGGGACTAAAAACTAGTCAGTGTAACGTGATTGGCAATGGCAAACGACGAGAATATTTTGTTCATATTCGTGGTAATATTGTTCACTGGCGAGGTTTCGAGGTCCTCAGAGGACGTGTTCTATGGGAGCGTCGCGTGCCCACTGCTACGACGCGATACCAGCGGCACCAAGCATGAGCCACAGTTCGCTGTTTTTCGGCGGCCATTTTTCAAATCGTTAAATTGCGAGAGGAATGCAACGCAGCATCTGGGCAGAAGTTGAGGCAATTCTAATAGTCTTGTGAGGTAGTTACTAGTTACGAGAAAGACACATGATCCTAACTACCCTAATTAAAACTACCCTAGACGAGAAGTGGCAAACGTGCAGGTGGTGGGGTATATAACGCAGCGGACCCTCCACCCAAAACAATGAGAAATAAGATCAAATGGTAATACATAGGGATAAGTGCCATTCGAAGCGAATCGTTAAAGAAGAAAACGTCCCACTGCTTTTCCTGTTTAACCCCACCACCACAACGTCCTCCATACTCTGGTGTATGGTAAGTGCGTGTATACAATAACAAATGTTTGTTTTAATGGTGATTCGCCGCGGTCTTGGATCACATGCTGGACTCGTGAACGACAAGGATTTCCCCGTCTAGTTGAGAGATTTGCATTGCCTGATCCATGGGTAATGATGTGGCCTTACACACACTCACACAAACTATCATTTTGTTCAAAGGGGATGGTTTTGGCTTGCAATTTTAATGTGGATTTCGAACCTTGACTGGGACATTAATCCGGACTTAATCCGTGAAAAAGAAAACGATACCACAACAACCAACAACCTGTACGCTTGTTTGTGCGATTGCTTATGTGGGCATATAGTAATGCTAATGTGCGTGCTTGTTTGTGTTTTTTTTTTCTAATTGTTATATGTTTGAATATCAGACCTCCTAGTCTTTCATGTTTTTTGTTTATCCTCGACGGTGGGTTTTGATATCAATTTATCATTGTAAAAATTAATATATCTTTTCATGTATAGCATTTATGTACGTTCGGTCTCAGGTTGCTTTATATTTTGTCGTATCTATAAGAGTACTCTACTGTAATTTATACATATATGTATGTGTACATATGCATGTACATTTGTATGCATATATATGTATATATATATATATGTATAAACATTTGTATATGTATACAGCTATATGTGTATTCACATATATATATATATATATGTATAAACATTTGTATATGTGTACAGATATATTTGTATTCACATGTGTATATATATATATATATATATATATATATATATATATATATACAGTATGTATGTGTGAGTATATATATATATATATATATATATATATGTATATATATATATATATATATATATATACTTTTTTAATTTGCATAAAAGAATGAATGTGTTCATTGTACTAACATTCTTCATATATATATATATTTAATTACCTGGTACTGGCGTATCTGGTCTAAGCCTTCTGCTTTTTTCTAACAAAATTAAACTCTGTTCTTGTCTGGAATGTTCATCTAAAAATCAATCTAACATATTTTTGGATGTCATACTTTCGATGTAATTTGCTTTATTATGTATCACGGAAGTTCGTAGTTTGTAAATGTATGGGCACAAGTACCCACGCATCTCTTGATGTTTGTGGTCTGCCTTGCTTTGTGTGCCTCTGATATAACTCTTATAGAATTGACCTGATAAGGTGAATAAAATGGTTTTGTAAAAACAGAAAATTTATATATGAAAAGTCAGCTCAGATGCAGTTAATTTAGTGTATTATATATATTTTAGATATTGTAAACAACATAGATTTGTGTACATATAAGAATACATGCTGTACACACACACACACACACATCTACGTGCCTGTTCTACATGCGCATGTGTATGTGTGTGGGTGGGTGTATGCACGTACTTTCTAAAACAATAGCACGTAACCCACCTCACATGCAACACCATGACACAAAAACTTCGCCCCCAACACCTTTTCCCTGAACTGATCCACATTGCCGCAACAGAATCCACGTGGAGCCTGGGCGCATGGGCAAAGGTGTGGATTTGGTCTTCAAGCGAGTTCTGATGGTGGATATGGGCAATTACACGTGCTCCGGGAACATAGACGGTGAAGAAGTTTCCCAGTCCTTCGAGCTGGTCGTCCACAGTAAGTTGAGGCCTCACCAAAATTCCAATATATATACAATATATCCTCTTCCTCTTCTTCTTTCAGTGACACACTTGCAAAACTTCTAAATCAAAGCCCGTTACATATTTTTCATAAAAAAAATATATATAAACTTCTGTTGAATATCAATACTCATCAACGGAATTCGATCTTCTACAGCCTCGCCAAATACTCTGCTTACCAAGCGTTAACGCCTGAAACTCCCAAACACTCCCCTTTTTTTCAGAGCGCATAGACTTCTCGGACACTCAGCTCATCCAGTACATCGAAGAGGACACAGACTCTCCCGTCCGTTGCAACGTCAATGGGGACCCGATGCCCACCATCAAGTGGAAGGTTGTCGGGAGAAAGATCTACGGGGGTAAGATCACTCGACGTCTCTGTCTTCCTTTTTTTATGTACCATTTTCTCAGCCTCAGGTCCAGTATTATATACATATATATATATAGTCTCCATTCTTCTTGTTTTTTAAGTGTCTTTTCTCGTTTTCCTCATTGCTCATTTCCTTTTTTATCCATACATTTTTGTAATTTTCACTACTTGCCAACTTTGCAGCTTTTGATATTACTCCTTCAGCTATCATTTGAGACCTTAGTTTGATTTTTAGTGGCCTGTAGAGTTTTTCTCTATTGCCCCATCCTATGCACTTCTTCAGTCTGTTTAATTCCTGTCCCTCCTCTTGAGCCTCCTGCAGAATTGCCTTTGCAATTCCTTTCTCTTTTTTTTCTCTTTGGTGTTTGTATATATTATGTTTTTCTTTAATGCCATAAACTACAATGCACTTTTTTCATCCACTGTGTACCTTACCCAGTTTTCCTTTCCTTTAATTAACCATTTCTTTAGCATTTTCCTCTACCAGCTGTTGTACTATTTCTTTAGATATTATTTTCTGATTTTCTTGTTCTAGTTTCTATTGATCTTTTATTTCAAGGAGATCCGTCTCCTTAATTGATTCTCCAACTTTTTCAGTCACTGCCTGTATTTGTTCTTTGACCTCTTTATTTCAACGCTTCATTTTTGTTTTATCTTCATTTTTCATTCTTTCATTATCACTTCTGACCATATTTAATTCATTTTTTTATCATAAAGCTCTCTGTTTATTTCTTCGTTAGCTTATCGTAGATAGCTTATCTCTCTGTGCATTGATCTATAATCAACTTTTGAATCTATTAGTTCCCCCATCAAGTCGGTACTATCCCAATTTCTTAATACATTGTTATATCTAGTTTCTCTTTCTACATCTAAACCTTTACCTAATAGTCCTCTTTCTCTTTGAAACTCTGAAAAAGCATTGGTGTCCCACCATTGAGTTGATTTTAGGGTATTCAAACAAGATTTTTTTCGGTCTCACCCCCAGTGGTGACTCAACTCTGCTCATGTCCAATCCTCTCTTCGTTGGTCCATTTTTCTTTTCTTTTTTTTCTCCATTTTGTGTGTTTAATACACTACATCAAACTAAATACTTATTTTCCCATAGCGGCCACCAAAAAAACAGAACTACCTCTCTTTCATAAACACAACTTAGGCGTTACCTTGTTATTGTGTGTGCATGCATGTGCACACATGCATTTATGTGTACATTTGTGTTCGAATTTCATTACTTTACCTTTGAGTCTTCAACCTTGTCTTTGTCCTCAGACCCCAAGTTCTTCTGGGACCCTAGCATGAACCAAGACCTCATCGTGAGGAACGTGACCTTGGAAGACGCTGGGACCTACATCTGCGAGGCTCTCCAGCTCTCAGACGGCAGTTCAGATGTCAAGAATATGGAGATTACAGTCAGAGTTCACCGTGAGTATCTCAGGATCAAGATATTGTCAAAGAAAATGGGCAAACAGGTTCATAAACAACCTATGTGTCTGTCTGACATCTGTGTCATAAGGATTGACATTATGTGGCAGTCCATGTTCCAAGCACACCATATATTTTGTTTATATATTTCTTTGTTTTACTTATTTGTTTATCTATTATTTATATAGTTTATTTTGAAAGGGGCATTGAGAAAGAGGGGAATGTCTGTTGAGGAAGGAAGGGAGAAGACAGATGATATGAGTGAGTGGAGAATGATTGTGTATGGATGATGTTGTGATGCATGGAAGGGAGTGGGTTGGGAATGGGGGGGAGGAAGTGTGTTTGAATTCTATTTTTATGCAGCCTGAGGGGATTTCTCCCCGTCTTCCCTATTCTGCACGAGGGGACGGAGAGGGGGGGGGTTGCCGATTAAATGAAGCGGCCTTGCTGTGGATGTGCTGTTTCTTACACTGCCTGTGACCCAGGGCAGTGGATGAGATTTTGACAATAGAAACACTTGTCATTGTATATAAACAAATAAAAACTACATTTATCTATCATCATGGTATCAAACAATTAAGAAAGCAATCAAATACAACCAACAAATAACACAAAATAAAATTTTCAGAAGAACAATGGGCTACACTAAATCTAAACCAACAGAACTTCTACAATCAGGAAATGAAATCTTTCCCATAGAGCAACACATGAGTAGTCATCCAGTACTACTCAAGATCCCTCAAACTTACCCTTGCATACACATCATGTAAATATAGTCTATCAAACACAATATAAAGCAAACCACAAGAAATATTCTACTTAAACATCTCTAATAACCTACCCCCATGATTCCTCAATACATCCATACATACGTACATACATACATATACCAAAGGCTTTTTCCCCCTTACAAGGGAGGTAGCCAAAAAACAAAGGCATAAAAACCATTCCCACCCATTCCATCCCTAATACACTCCCCTACCCTCTACCCTCCCTCTTATCTTGGCACCTCCTGGGTCAGAAGGAGTGTCGCAAGATACAGCACATCCACAGCAAGGCAGCTTCATTAAATCAGCGACCCCCCCCTCTTCGTCCCCCACCATGCAGAAAAGGAGAAGACGGGGAGAAATTCTTTCGAGCTGTGTCAAATTTTTCTTGCACATACTACCTCACCCCCTATTCCACCTCATGCATCACATCATCCAATAATAATAATAGATACATACGTACATACATATACCAAGGCTTTTTCCCCCTTACAAGGGAGGTAGCCAAAAAGGAAAAGGCATAAAATCACTCCCACCCATTCCATCCCTGAATGCACTCCACATAAAAGTATATAAATGTTCATAACACAAAGCACTCCATAGTAGACTTCCAGGTTTATGCTCCTCCAAACTCCCCCAGAAATTAACCAAACTGAGAAATCATTCCCAGAAGAAGAAACACTTTCATTGGCAAGCCCAGGTTCAGGTCTATCACCCAGGATCACAATAGTAGCAATACAGGATCAGCCTGGCAACAGATGTCCAGAGGTGATTACCACACAGAAGACACAGGGTACCTCATACTACACCCCCCTACTCTCACTTCTTCCAGAGAATGACACAAAATATCATAACTGAGTAACTTGTGAACTGAAACAGTGAATGTGGCCAGTTTTCTAAGATCAGCAGACTTTCTGCATGATAAAACCAACCAATGGATTGATTGATTTTGTCATTATTTTGTTTTCATGCATTTTGTATAATTTCTGTCATATTGCTTTACTTTTATTTTAAATTTATTCTATTGTTTTTATTATTATTGCTACTATTGTCATAGAGAGAGGGACCCCGTAGCTAAATAGAATCATCTACTGACAGCCAAAAGAGCATCCCAGAAACAAAAAATTCACCATCCAACTCCCATGAAATGGGAAGTGAGAAACCCCTGGTGGGGCAAAGCCCTGTCAGTTGCAACAAGCTGCTAAATATTTTAGGCCAGATCTACAATATAACTTTTATCATCACAACTGTTGTGATTATTTTTATCAAACATCTCTTATTGTAGACAAGCCTCAGTGGACCAACCCCAAGATGGAGCAGGCCTACAGCTACGTCTCAGGTACTGTGAACCTCACTTGTGAGGCCAAGGCAGAGCCTCAAGCCAACTTCACTTGGATGAAGGACGATGAAATTGTGACCCTTTCAGACACCGTCCAGGAGATCAAAGAACCTCACAAAAGTATTCTTCAGGTGAGTTCTGGGTTTATAATCACTTAATTGTATTTACCAGATTGTGATAGAAAGAATAGGAGCTATGTCTATAAAATCCCATCTCTGTGTCTCCAAATATCATTTTTTCTTAAATCAATGTTTGTTCTCTCATGCACTATTCCTTCCCAGTAGATTTAATTTTTATTCCTGGATCTAATCATAAATCTTGTCTAGACCTTTCTGTACCAATCTGCAATTAGTGTTGTTTGTGAATAAATAGATGTAGCTATTTGTTTCCTTCATTATGTCATTGACATGTATAAAGAACATTAGAGTTGCCAGATCTGCATCCAAAGAAATACATTGTGCACTAAAATATCTGTTGGCATGATTTGCCATTGTGTGGAGTGTATTCAGGGATGGAATGGGTGGAAATGATTTTATGCCTTTTCCTTTTTGGCTACCTCCCTTGTAAGGGGGAAAAAGCCTTGGTATATGTATGTATGTATGATTTGCCATTGCAATCCATTGCAAATTCCTCATTATGATATAAGACTGACCCACCAACCATCTGAAATATTTATTTGCTTGTTTGCACTTTTGTGGCACTATCCTTCCAGCTCAAAGTGACGGATGAAGATATGTTTGGTGACTACATCTGCATAGCCGATAACCACCTGGGGACTCTTGAGCGAGCCATCATCCTGGAGAGGGGTGCCAAGCCAGCTACACCTGATGTAGAGGTAAGGAGGAAAATTATGTTCATATCTTATGAAATAGTTCTTGAAACTTATTCTTATTTAGAATTTTTATAGACAGGTATGGGAAGATGAGAGAAGGGAAACACAGGACTTTGAAAGTGCCTTTATTGGGGCTGTAACACTTCACTCTTTTGAAAATGCCTTTCAGATTGAAGTGTTACAATCCCATTTACAGTTTCTACATGTATAGAATAGTTTTAAAAAAGAAAATAAGCCTTGCAAAGGCTAAGGATAACAAGAAGGAATTTCAAATAGATATTAAAGATAGATTTGAAACTAAGGAATAGCGATGACACCATCAAGGGTATGAATTTGAATTTAGTGAACATCAGTAGATTGGCAGAGAAATTAGAAAGTACGAAAAACATTTGAGAAAAGATATACTCCAAAGTTACGAATGCATCCAGAAAACCACGGGCAAAACAGCATAACAAACATTTTTGTCTATGAGAAGATCCTCAAGGAGGAGAATAAACCATGGAGGAACAATGGTGCAAATACAGAAAGCACAAAATATGGCAGAGCATTAATAAGTTATCAACTTCCTGTAGCCCTCCCGTCCCACATGCCACAGACACAACTGCTTCTGGGGGATACTTATATTGTGTATCTCTTTTTAATTATGAAATGGTCCATTTTAGTAACTCTTTCAAGTTCATGTTCTTATCAAATTACTTTTGTGATATTAGATTCTACAGTATACTTTTTTACAAAGGATTACAAAGGCGGAGCATGCGGACAGGAGACCTTTTGGTCCATATCTAGGTCAGATGTGAAAAAAAAATCTATAATAATGTAAATAACAAATAAAATAAATAGATGCATTGGTATAGTTAAATAATAAACAAACAGGTAAATAGTAAATAATAATAAATTGGCATATAACTAATAATAAATGAGAATCAAACAGACAAATAATAACAAAACAAAAACAAATAATATAAAATAAATTATAATCATTACAGCATCTTGCTTGGGTGTTTATCTAAATGATTTTTAAAGCTTTGAACTGAACTAAATTGTACTACCTGTGCAGGAAGTTTATTCCATTCATTAACTACACGGTTGGCAAAATTGTTTCTACCCACTTCCAAACTGAATCTATTTCTGGACAGTTTGAGACCATTGTTTCTTGTCTGATTCTCATTCAATGTGAAAATTTTGTCACTTTTGATGTTGTCAATTCCCTTTAGAATGTTAAAGACCTGTATCAAGTCACCTCTGAGTCTACGCTTTTTTAGGGAAAACAGATTCATGTTTTAGTTGATTTTCATATGATTTATTTTTGATATTTGGAATTAGTTTTGTGGCTCGCCATTGTACTTTTTCCAGTCTGTCAATGTCTTTAATGAGATTCGGTGACCATATGGAAACAGCATATTCCAAATGTGGACGAACTAACGATTTATATAGCTTGTTAATGAGTGATGGACTTTTGAAGTCAAAAGTCCTAGAATCTTATTTGCTTTCTCAGAGGCTGAAAAACACTGCTTGGATGATTTGAGATCGTTACTGATAATTATGCCGAGATCTTTTTCACTGTTCACTTTTGTTAACGAATTTTCAAATAACTTGTGATCATACTGCTATTTTTACGTATGTGCATTACCTTACATTTACTTGTGTTAAATTTCATTAGCCACTTTTCAGACCATTGCTGTAATTTATCTAAATCTTCTTGAATATCTAATTGGTTTAAGTGATCATTTGCCATTCCACACAGTTTTGTATCATCAGCAAATTTGGAAACAGTAGATTTTAGTCCATGGTCTATATCATTTATATATACTATAAATAGAAGTGGCTCAAGAACGGAACCCTGAGGAACTCCACTTGTAACATTTTTCCATTTAGAAGTTTTTCCATTTAAAACAGCTCTGTTTTCAGTCATTCAACCAATTACTAGTCCAACCTAATAGGCTACCACTTATTCCATGTGAAGCTAATTTAGTAAGTAGTCTTTCATGTGGGACGGTATCAAAAGCTTTTGCAAAGTCTAGATATATTAAATCTATATTGTTTCTTTTGTCATAACTCGAGATAACTGGGTTGTAGAATTCGAGTATGTTAGTCACACAAGAACGTTTCCGTCTGAAACCACGCTGGCTATCATTTATCAAACAGTTACTTTCTAAATGATGTTCGATAGCATCTCTGATGATGGTTTCCATTATTTTTCCTACAAGTGAAGTCAAACTTATAGGCCTATAGTTATTTGGTTTCTTTTTGTCACCTTTTTTGAATATGGGAGTAACATTAGCTAGCTTCCATTCTCTTGGGACATCTCCAGATGTGATGGATTTTTTTTAAAATAATTTCTAATGGAACAACAATCTCATTTTTTATTTCCTAGAAGATTCTTGGATGCCAACCATCAGTCCCTGGTGTTTTATTAACTTTGAGTTTGTCTATACACCTTTTAATTTTTTCTTTTGTTACATTTACCGTAGTAAGTTTACCCTAGACTTTTCACTGGTTTCAGTTTGGAGTTCTTTTTGAGGTGTTTCGTTTACGAATACCGAGCTAAAATAATTGTTTAAAATATTACACATTCCTTCATTTGAATGTTCAAGTTGACCGTGAGCAGATAATAGTGGACCAATGTGATTCCTACATGTACATGTAGTTTTATTTTTTGCAAGTTCCCCCCCTGAATTCTCTTTAGTACAATCATCCTAGACATCTTACTTATTACAGATATTTTCATTAATTGTTACAGATGCTTTCGGTGATCTCATTGACTATTGCAGACGCCTTTGGTAATCTTTGTTCATCTTTACAGACTCAAAACGTTGGCCAGAATTCCGTCAAGCTGACCCTGGATGCACCCAACCACCCAGATATGCCCATCGTCTCCTTCAAGGTTCAATATGTGACAGCAGGAGATCCCTGGGACACAGCCAAGAGCGCTGAGTTCAAGAAGGGTGGGTACAGGAGGAGGAGGAGGAGGAGGAGAAGGGAACGGGTTAGAGAAAGAGAGACGAAAGAAAGAAGAAAGAGAAAGTAAGGAGAGGGAAATGGATTAGGAAAAGGGAGGGGCAGGAAAGAGGAAGGAAAGAGGGAAGAGAAAAGAACAGGTTAGAAGGAGATGGAAGGAAATGGAAGTGGGTTAGGGAAAGGAAGAGGAGGGAAAGAGAAGAGAAGAGATGGAAAGAGAAGGAGAATGGGGAAGGAGGAGGAGGAAGAGGAGGGGATGGAAGTAGATGGAAACAGGTTAGGGAAAGGGAGAGGAGGGGGAGAGGAAGGAAAGAGGGAAGAGAAGAAAAGGAGGACAGAGGAGGAGAGGAATGAAAGAGAGAGGGGAGGGAAAGTGGGAGCAGGAGGGGAAAGGGGGAAGAAGAGCATGAAAAGGAGGAGGAAAAGGAGAGAAGAAATAAGAGGCGAATGCATACAAGAAAAGAGGAGGCAAAAGAAAATGAGGAGTAGTAAGGGGGAAGGAAGAACGAAAAGAAAAGAAAATAAGGAGAGATATAAGAATAATTAAGAAAGACACTGTGGACTATTTTGTTTTCTTACATCCATCACACACATTTTCTTGGCATGAACAAGAGTCTTCCACAAAAGAGTGTTGGCTTCGTTATGTCTTTGTCTTAATTTTAGTTTAAAAAATATCCTGGATATATATTTCTTTCTCTTTTTTTTAGCAGAGGTTGTATTCCAGATACACTGAGACTGCAGACATTACAAGAGGAACTAAGTTCTCTCTCTTTTCTCCACAGGTGACAACTACATTGTCCAAGGCCTGTACCCCAACACACTCTATGTATTCCGCGCCGCGGCTCGAAATGCAGCTGGCTATTCTGACTACTCGAGCGAGTTCATGAGGAGGACAGAGAAGATCGAGCCTGAGACTATGACTTCGGTGGCTGCGCTCAACCTAGCCTCGATCTGCACCCTCCTCCTCTCAGCCGTCGTTGCGGGTGTCTTCTTGTGAAGGACTTAGGCCAATGTAGTAGCAAAGGCATCATTGGAAGAGATAAGGTTGGAGGGGGAGGGGAGGAAAAGGAAGAAGAAGAGGAGCAGGAGGATTGTGTCGGGGAGAGATGAAGAGGGAAAGGAAAAGGGGGAAGGCATATGAAGGGGGATTGAGGAAAAATAAACAGGGCAGTGGTGGTAGTGTTAACTGGAAATTGGTGGAGAACGATGGGGTTCAACAGTGATGAGTGTCTGCCATGATAGGGCACAGGGGAGGATTTTGATCAGGGAGGAGTGGAAGAAAGGTTGGAGGAATATTCAAAACAAGGAGGCATATCTATGATATTATGGCTTTACTGATTCACACATCACATGCAAGTTATGATGCAGACAAGGGCCAGTGATAAGCATCTGTTAGTGGTGGTACCACAAGAGAGAGAGAGAGCAAGAGCACACCACCTCCACATCACCCATCTTCGGAACTTGTCAAGTCTCTCACCTCCATACTTCTCCAAATCGGACCTAATATCCCTATAGATTTTTCTACTCCCCCCCCCAACTACCCCATCCACCTTTTTCACATAAGGAGAGCTGACATTCGGTGTGACACCCTCTTGTCGCCATCACCTCCTCCTCTTGCTCCTATGCTTCCCTTTTCCCTTCCTCCTCTTGCTACTACTCCTCTTCCCTTCCTCCTCCTCCTCCTCTTCATTCTCCTTTTAGTCCTCCTGTTAGCTGGTAACACAGAGACCCACACTAACACAACACGGAGATTCTTTCTATGGAAATAGATGGGAGACTTCAAAACCATATCTGACATGAGGCTGCGAGTGTCAGCTAGTAAAAGGCTACCAATGATACATGCAAATAGAACACATGGCAACTAAATTGAAAATGCCTTTAATGGTGTACCCAGCTTTAGAAATCTGTAGAGGACAAAACAAGATAACACTAGATCTATACAAGAGGCTCTATAGATCTATGGAGAGATCTATACAAAGGGTTCCTTAAAACAAATGGCCACTCGACATCATATGTATCAGATAATGATAGTAAACTTCATCTATTGTGTTCAATCTCCCGAAGAGAATAGAAGTTGAGGCAGCCAAAATCATTTTGATGACCACCATTGATACAAACACTCAGTGTCCAGTAATCTCCTGCCAACATTGGCACATTGTCTGCTGTACCCACTTTTCTTCTTACAACCAAACCTACTGTCACAAATGTCTTTGAAATATGAAGATCCACTCTTTCTAACCCATGTTGTTGCAGTGACTGTTCCAACTGATGCAATCACCCCATGAAGCTGGGAATCATTTTTAACTATATCTCTACTAATACCCATGATACCACTAATCATTATTGTTTATACTGATGCTCCTACAACATCCAGCACCAAAGCTACTGTTACTAGTGATGTTTTTTCTGCCTTCCAAAATGTAACTGAATATTGTTCTTGAATATCAACAAAGGGTACAAAATTCAAAACCCAAATTCTCAGCATAGGCAATGTTAAAGTGCGAAAGACTAGTAGTTCAACATTTACCCATCACATTGTTATTGTCAAAGAGAACTTGAAGGAGTGTACCATACTTCAAAAAGTGGACCAATAACAAGATGATTAGGTTCTCCAAATCAGGAGGGAGAAGAAGAGGAAGGAAGAGACCTGAAGGTCACTTCAACCCAGAAGATCAGAGAAGGTTCCTGAACGAGACTGGACAAGCATGACTCCTCTCCCCCTTCAGCCTGAGCATGCTGTGACTAGCATGAAAAAGTCACAGAGCCAAATTGCCATAGATTCATTGGTAGTTTTATTATTATGAATTGCTCATACTTGTGGAGTAGATTTAGAGTATGTGATCCCTTGACATAGCCCCATTTTTGACAAGCCCCCAGACACCTCCAGGACCTAATCGTTCCTACTGGCCTTGTGTGCTAAATAGCTATGCTTCTGATGATCTCTTCTCTCCATGTCCATGCTCCCTGCTAACCATCCATTCATTGTCTTGTCCCCTTCTTTCTGAAAGCCTTTCAGGTTTAATCCTGTTTTTTTTTTGTTTTTTTTTCAAGTTCCAAATTCGGTTTTCCTGCTCCCTTGTTCTAGGACCATATAATTTACCATGACTTGTACATGGGAAGATTTCAAAATGCTTTGCTCAAGCTCGATTTTTTTAACTCTTAACGTTGGGAGGAGTAAAGTAAAATTCATGTTTGTTTGTGATCCTCAGTGGCTCCATTTTCTTTCGTACATGTGTAAAGCTTTTCAGTCTTGAGCGTAAAGATTCTTTGTTTGCTTTTTGAGGCTGGCTCAGGGCCTCTTCCTACCCCTACAAGAAAAAAATGAGACAAAATTCTGAACTTAAAAACTAAATTGTATATATAGTTTGCTGAACAGGACAAGAATCTATTATTTCTGTGTAGAAGGTTCACTTGTATAGTTATATAAACATATACATATATATGTACATGTATACAAACACATACACATATGTACATATATACATATACATATATATATATAAATATACATAGATACATACAATTCAGGCAACGAATGAAAAGTTGAAACAATATATATGCATGTACACACATATACATATTTATATAATTACTGCTGTCTCTTGTTTCACTGATGGAAAATCCGCAATCTCATGCTGGCCAGGAACATTCCTCAAGGCCTCCCACTGGGAAGAAATGTTGGAATGGTGTCTGTACTGTATCATTTTGAGACTTTGTCAGAATGTAGAAGCAGCAGGGGAGCAGTTGTTCATTGTCAGCTGTCATTATGTGAAAATGTGAAGTTAATGTTTAAATGAACAGAAATCTTGGGGACCAACTGTCAGCCCCATGGAGTTGCACCTCCACATGAAGGTAAGGGTGTTAATGGATTTAGAAAATGGGCAGCAGGGAGATGATTCTATCTGACGTTCATTTTACAGGACCTCCAGTTGCAGGTACCCACTGTTGAACACATACATGCATACACACACATAAATGTATACACTTTTATATTCTTTTCCTTTGCTTTGCTTTAATTTCTTAGACAACGAGGGAGGATCGCTATATAAATGAAGCATTGGGGTTCTGCTGTGGATGTGCTGTGTCCTACTGCATTGCTTCTGGGAAGACAGGGATGACCCTTCATTCAGGAGGAGCTAAGATAAAAGGGAAACAATTTGGGTTTCTGATGGGATTGGGTTAGGTAGGGGTGGATGTATGCCTTGGCTGACTATCTCCCTTATAAGGGGAAAGATGCCTTTGGTATATAGATAGATAGCCAATTTGACTTGCTTCTGGTCTCAGGTGTCATTCAGTGAAGAAGTTCTGGTTGAAGAAGAAACTGAGGCATCTCTTTCTTTCTTATCTTCCTTTTTGCGCAGTCCTCAGCTCGATTTTTCTCTCTTCACCACCATAGCCTAGTGTTTTGCTTCTATGGATTTTCATTCTTAGTCAAACAGTAGAACAATGTACTTTCTAGATTCTTTTATTTTCTGTCCAAATACTAGAACACCATTGTAGTCCCTATTTCAGTCATCAAGTTGATAAAATTGTCTTATAGTGATGAATGGGTGAGGCAAAATTAACCAAATTTGCCACCATGTTAAGTTTCTAGTATTCAAAAAGACTACCCACTCTCCCCACCCCCTTTCCTGTTCCCTACACTCTCGTCTGCTTCTTCTCTCATTCCTAACACTTTTATTGCCACTGGTGATTCATACTCTTTCTCTTGGTGCTGTCAGGTAATTTTATTCAGTCGAGGGAAACCTGTCCATCGAAAGGGTTGAGAACTGGAATAATCGGATTGTGAAAGATGGAAAGGGAGAGATACAGTGAGGAATAAAACCAAAGAAACAATGGGAGAATCCATCAGAAATGGAGACTTGAGAAATACATAATATGTTGAAGAATTTGAGGGTAAAGAGAGTTACTGAAGGCGACCAAGAGTCCCCATGGGCCTGTGAAGGCAAAGGATATGGATTGATGTAAATATTATTTTGTCTGGGGGGATACGTCACATCACATTACATAGACTACTCATATGTTACATGGTCTCATAGTACCAGAGGGCACCGTCACACCAAGTCAGATTGACTGCCCTGTCACGTGGGTCTATTCTTTCATGTGACAAGTGCATCACTTAGTCATGTGGGGACACAGTCGTCGTTCATCGCGCTCTTGTGTGATCAAGGTCAACTGTCATGTGACATCTGGATGTGGAGGTCAGTGACCTTTACTGGTGTGATTGGACTTCGCAGCCTCCTTGTTTTGTCTAAATGCCATTTACATGTTGAATTATTCAAATTGCTTTGCTTCCACAAAAAACATCTGCTCCTGTTTTGAAAACCTGTCGTTTAACCATCACCAATCCTGGATCAGACAGATGCTTACTACCATAAAAGAAGAAGACCTGAATTCATTTCTCTCTTATCGAGAAGTACATCAAAAGACAAAAGCCTTGTCACGGTTTTGTAGGAAGGGTTGACTACACTATCCAACCGTGAATAGAATGATTTAACCACCAAGCAATGTACCCATATGCCAAACCAAGGGTTCTCTCTTTTATTGTACATACTGACCCCACCTCCCCTGACCCTTGCCTCAGAAAAGCATAAGTTACATAACCACGCCCAGTCCTGAGTAATCAAAGCCAAAAAAGGGGGTCATAGCACGTGTATATTGTGTTCTATCGCATCTTGAACTTGCCCGAAATATTTTGTAAACCTTAATAATCTAACCAATTTTTCTTGCTCGTCCTTGTTATCCAGCCTCAAAGATACTTTCCCACCCCTGCAATGTGTATAGGAATTTTCTATATCATTTCACTTTTCTAATGCAGTCCTCCCCCGAAAATGTTTGCATTTTTACACTTCTGTCTCTCTCCCCTCACACCTCTATTCCAACTGAAGAGTTCCAGTTTGTACTATAGATTTTCAATTCATACCGAAATGTTTCACTGAAGGGAGACTTGTTTCTCCTCTGCGTGTTTTAACCTTCTCTTTATGCTAAAACAAAAAAAACAGAGGGACAAAATCACAGAAACATACTACTGACGACCTGAGTGTTGATGGCGTGTTGCATCATACCTCGCGTGGATTCTTGTAGAAGTCTGCATTTGTATGTCTGTGATTTTGAGTAGGCCATAGTTGGTGGCATTTTGTTCGGTATTATTCTGTGCCCCAAACATATAACACCCTTCTTCCACCCTTCCCATTCTAATCGTTCTCTTTCTTTCCTTAATCAGATCAATTATAGGTTTCTTTTGTAAGAGGCATGATTGGCTGAAAAGCACTGATGAGCAGACTTGCTGAAAACACTAGAAAAATAGAATTCACCGTTTCCCTCTTTCTTCAAACATGCAGATTGTCTAGTCAGTGTTAAAAGTTGTTTCACTTTTTCCAACTGATCTAAGGTTGTTTGTGGTCGTGAATGTATCTACTAGAAACTAAATGAACACAATGTCACAGACACCAACGTAAATTCCACAGAAATTCCAAATGATTCTTGAAAGCCTTCCAACCTTTGCCCCCTCCCCCAACACCACCACTACCAAAAAGAACAAAAATATATCTTACCCTCCTTACAGCCAACCAGAAGAGGGATTATTCACTATTCGGTTGAACAAAATGCTTTCAGACTATGTCCTCAAAGTACTCCATAATTCGGCTGTATATATGTCATAGATACCGTTGATTAGGCTACAAGAAATTTTGTCAAAGCTAGATATTTTGTCGCGTGTTGAGAGATGGCGTCACGATGCTTTAATGTGGCGTCTGTCTGTCTGTGTTTGTCTGTCTGCTGGACTGCTCCAACTAGAGGCACGCGGACTGTCAGGAAGTACAGACTGTCGAGTTTCGGCCGTAGAAAAGGGCCCAAAACAAAAACCTCAGAGTCTGAATTGGACCCTGAGAGACGCAGAATGCTGACCCGATTCCAAAAAAGTCTGAAAATGTGTGTGGTTAATGTTCGAATCTGCCAAACTACAGTATTTGATGAGTTTTGAGAACAAACCCAGTATTCGTTACTGAGCATCTTTGTCGTCCTGTAGATTGCATGTTCAACGTTTCGAATAGGAATCTCACGAGGAAAAAAGGAAACATCGAGTTCTGAAACAACATGTTGGGTATCAAATGGACAAATTTAACATCAAAAGTCACAAACCAAAGACGATTCCGCAGTGATCGTTGTCTTCTGCAGTCGCCAGTCCTCTGATCTTTACCCCTGTGGTTCACGCGTGGTCCTTCTTTTGTGTTTGTTGTTGATATTAAGAATACGGTCAGCTGTGTGTTCAAATTTTAGAAGAATAAAATAAAAAATATATTTCCAGCAGCAGTGAAGCGTGCACGATACTAATAGGTATGGGATTTTAGGTAAAAAAAAAATGAGTATCAAGTGTGCGAGTGTGATGAATAACCGTGGCCAGTCGTGTTTGGAGCTTTCAAACGTGTGTGTTTATGAGTAAAAAAAAAACAGGTCTACGTGATTGAGACGTCCTGTGGTAAGTGCATCTTACCGATTAAACATTGTAGATATGAAATTGGATTGACGTCATCGACAGGGCAGGTGTGGAAAAGCAGAAGTGGATTCACCTTGCCAGTTCCCGATGGCGTCAATGCGTGCAAGTCGTGTGAGGTGAGTGGGAGTGTTATTCGTCTGCTTGACGTGGCGGACGGGGAGAGTTCCTGCCCGACCTACATGCCACTATTAAAACAAACCGCGCTCGTTCCTTAGCCTCAAGGAACACAGGTTGCTACTTGTAAGTGCGTAGGTACTTGCCAGACTACGAGCTCGTCTCCAGGCACGAACCAGATCACAAGATTGACCAATTTCTTCATGCATGACACATTTCATGTGGTTAACAGAAATTATATTTGCACCAATTAAAGACTAATATATAATTTTGGACCATAGGGCATGGCGTTCTTGGTGTATTTACACAGATAATCTCGACAATTTTATCTCTAAGGGTAGAAAAGTTGTACTTTTTTGCTGTCATTTTAGAATCAAATATTTGTGAGTGGTTCCTGTTCTGCTGGAGGGTGGCTAAGGACAGGAAGTGTCTCATCCTTGTCCTCGTCTCCTCGATACAGAGTCCAACCAGAACCGTAGTCTGGCATCAGCCTACTTCTGACTGTTGTTGTATATAATGTACTTGGCTCCTACTGAACCAATAAAAACAGTGCCAGTGACCAAAAGGCTTTTCTTTTCCATTTGTTACTTATGGTAGTTTTCTGAAAATAACGAATTATAGGCATTATGTACTGGGGTGGCCAATGTAACAATCAATAATGCAATAATGAAAAATATTGTATTAGTTACAATGTGAGAAAGCACTACAAAAACAAGCATCCGGTTGCTTCTTGAGCAGAATCAAGACTGACTGACACCAAGCGACGCCAAGAAGCTCAGACTTGGCGGGAAAAACATATACGCTTAAATGAATACTTGGTTCTCACAATATATAAAATATATAATAATAAATAAACAATATTACAAATACGTATGTACAACACACAAAGAATATTCTATGCCACCATTACATAGCTAGGCCACCACCACTCGGTGACCCCACTGAGCAAACAAAAAGAAATGACCAGGCAAGACAAAAGCAAACATAACTCAGTCCACACACATACAAAGGTGAATACAAAAGTGTGGAAAAAAATAACATTAGCACACCCTAATACATAAACAAGAGTACAAGAATATATATATAAGAATCACATACAACATAACGAAGGTACATAAGAAACACATACAACACAATGAAATACGAACTGGCGCCAGTTAACCAAAATACAAAAGACAGCAATTGCCAGATGTCCAGAACATGACACTTAATAGATAAAAAAGAGGTACACACACAAATCAATACACTTAACAGAGAGAAAAAAAAAAGACAAAGTACAGGTCAAGACAAACATAATTAACAACATAAACACTGTACATATTCAGTTATGAAGACACAGGACCCCTTGAATGAAGATTATAATTATGAGGTGCTGATACAGGAATAGTTTGTACAGTGGGCCTTGGAGGAGGCCAGGTAAACGCCGGTATGGGCACCTGAGTGACCTTAAGTCTGTTCACATGCACCACTTCGCTCAGTCCCTGTGAAGGATCAAAGACCCTGAATTTGTTGGGATGCAACTTCTCAGTAACCAAAAAGGGGCCTGTAAATTTACAATTCAACTTAGATTGGCGGTGAGGCATGCTCTTATGAACATGATCACCAACAACGATGGTAACAGGCTTTGCACGAATATGTTGGTGTTTCAACATTTCGGCCTTGGAAACATCAAGTTTTTCTTTCACTGAGTCATAAATGGCATGCAACGTGTGACTCTGGAGTTCACTATAGTCATCAAAATTGTAGAGGGGATGAGCAGGGCTATCAATCACATCATAAGGGAGCCATTTTTCAACTCCATAGTTGACATAATGAGTCGTTTTGCCCGTAGAAACATTAATGGTGCTATTAATACAAGCACTGACATGGGGGAGCCAATCTTCCCAAGATTCATGAAAGTTACTAGCAACGTGTCTGAGTATATCTAGAATTTTCCTATTCGTCCTCTCTACAAGACCATTGGATGCTGGATGGTAAGCAGTCACGAATGTTTGTGTGATGCCGTAACGTTCACAAATACTTGCCAAAACCTCGTTCCTAAATTCAGTACCATTGTCACTTAGGAGAAACTAAAGCATGGGCTACAACTGGTGCAGACTTCTTACGTAAGGGAGCTAATATTACTAAACGACTAAAGTGCCCCATACACACAAGGACATACACAGAACCTTGAGTGCTATGAGGCAGTTGCAAAAGGTCTATAGCCACAGTCTGAAAAGGGCGAGGAGTAGGATTTTCTAAGATGGGAGCAGTGCGCATGGAACCTTTGTTCTGGGCACAAGAACTACACCGGGCTACATGAGAGGTAATGTCTAGTCGCATTTTAGGCCAATAATACTTTTTACGCGCCATAGCCAGAGCTTTGCCACGACCTGGGTGACCACCCTGAGGGGCATCATGAGTAAGTGACAAAACAACAGGAACTAGAGACTCAGGGATCACTAGCTGTGCCACATCCTGCTCAGACACTTCCACATTACGAATGAGAACCTTGTCCTGCAAGGAAAATTGGGACAGAGGTACCGGTAAAGCTAGTAAGGCAGTACCATCACCAGACTCCAAAGCATAAATGACAGCAGACCAAACAGGGTCTTCACACTGGGGTTTGCCCAGATCCTTCAGGGAGAAATTGTCAATTACTGTAACAGCAGCAACAGGGATATTACGTGAAAGTGCATCAGCAACGTTGCTTGCACACCTCAATCATGAGGAACCATCTGGCTAGGCGGCCTGAAAGATTTTTGGCCTTGAAAAGCTGAGTGACAGCAGTGTGGTCCGTGTAGACTGTAATAGGATATCAAAAATGATATCACGGAAATGCTTTAAAGCCCACACCACTGCCAGGGCTTCTAAATGAGTAACAGAGTAAGGCTGCCTGCACACGAGCAACATTTTGTTGCTAGTTGTCACAACAAAAAAATTGTCAAAAATAGAACGCACACATCTCTATGGGTGCCCGCACATGGACAATTTTTCCTGAGGCGACAACAAAAAACTGTGAAGTAGTTGCGACCGGATCAATTTCTCCGACAACACAATTATTGTCGGCAACTGTGGCAGGCGATAGAAAACGTTATTTCAAATGGGAGCTCGCACACGAACAACTTTTCGTTGCCGCCACCCAGCCTGATGCTGCCTTAGTGTCTTTCAGACTGCAGTGGTGGGAGGACGTGGTACTGCGTCATGTCTGTATTAAAAGAGTTATTTGACTGCGAAACACTCATAACAGAGGTAGAGAAGAGACCACCTCTTCATGATTTCCAACTAAAGGAATACAGCGATAAGAATATAAAAGAAAAGTTGTGGAGTGAGGTAAGCGAGGCTGTGGTGAGCGATTGGAATACTCTCTCCCCTGAGAGGAGAAAGGTAAAAAACATATTGTATTTATTTGAAAGGAAAACGTTAACTATTGTCTGGAAGGTCAATGCATCTGCCCGCTTGCCTGTCTGCCTGAATGTATGTTCTTATGTATGTATGTAATGTATGTTCATATGTATGTATATATGTGTATGTTCTTATGGATGTATGTTCATATGTATGTGTTCTTATGTATGTATGTTCTTGTGTATGTATGTATGTCTATGATGACACCATAAACAATAGTTGCCGCCATCGCGTGGCTCGTGTGTGGGTGTGCTTTACCGACAACTTATCGTTGCGACAATTTTTTTTTTATTGTGACAATATTTTGTTGTGACAACTAGCAATAAAATGTTGTTCGTGTGCGGGCAGCCTTAGGTGTATGTGGCTGTTCTGGAAGAGCAAGGTAAGCAAGAGGGGAGTCTCGCTATGTTGCAAGCATGTGGATCACGCGCATGGTAGGTGATGGTTAGTAATGGTTACATATTGTTCTGAAGGATAGTGGATTGTCGGCGGCAAAATACATTCCTATCCATAAACATAATCCCACATTAATCTTGTACTTTTGCTAGAGTAAGTTTCTTTTTGGCTACCCCCTGTGTAGGGGGAAAGAGCCTTTGGTATGTGTATGTATGTAAGTAAGCCTGTACACCGTATTCAGCCTCGACCTTAAACACCGTTAGTTGTAACCCATAAGTCCAAATCATTTGAAGTTTTCCTCACGACTTGGACAGTCATATCTGTAAGCCAGACCGGGAATGTGTTATACCTTGTCAAATTTGTCTCCATTCCTCTATAAACGGTAGTAATAAGGTGCCGGACATTGAAAGATAACTGTTATCAGCATATCTTAACCCAGATGCTCACGCTGTTCAATGTAATAAAAATGATAATATGGATGATAAAGACATTGATGAAAATCATACTAATGCTAGTAAAGATAGTAATAATTACTACTACTACTACTAATGATCGTAATAATAGTAAATGAAATTAAACGAGATAAAATATGAAAAAACGATGAAATAATACAAATATAAACTTAGATCAATTGGGATTAGATAAGATGAACAACGAAATAATCTTTGTCGCGGTGAACTACGAAAATCTTACCCAACCACCACTAACCCCAAAGAATGTGATGTCAAATATCCACCAATTCTGGTGGGGGATTTGCGACTCCACAGCTGATAACATTTTATGAGCTTCGAGATATGACAGCGCTCCAAGCAACGAATTTTTGTGCAGTAAGATTAATTTGTAAAGTCCACTTGAGTTAACCACAATGACATTGGCCATTTCATGTATCGCTTTTGGAACGAAAGCATGACTAAGAGATTGATTGTCACGAGCAGAATGCCGAAATGAAGATATGATATCGTAGTGTAACTTGCCACGTGTTTACTCTATATATCGGGATTTTTTTTTTTTTTTTTCGGGGAATACGAGGGAAGAGAAACGCAGAATTGAAAACGCTTTTCTTGGGAGTGTAACGCTTCACTCGTCCGGTTTCGATTTGTATCATGAATTGGTGTTATGAGAAAGACGAAAGTCGAAACCAGGCCAGTGAAGTTTTGCAATACCATTATCAAAGGCATTATCAAAGTTCCGAATTTCCCTTCTCTACATAAACTGTAGATATTTCTAATTGTATCCTGACTGCCGTCAATATATTTTATTAAACTGCACATAACCCATACGGTAATGAATGGATTCCATCTCCGTTAAACTTGACATCTTGAACTATATTGCAAAGTATTCGTATACCGACAAGGTAATTTTGAATTTCTCACGGAATGATATATTCTTCATTCTCTAATTTACAATCTCTACAAGCACTTTTATATTATTACCACGGCCAAGATATTTAAACACAAAATAGTAGAAATGTTAAACCTATTTGACCAGTTTGTAACTATAGACACGACATTTCCAGGCCGTAATTACAGCACGACGGTACATTTTCAAGGGATCACTTTACATAATAAACAAAATGAATAAATGAACGAGTAAATAAATAATTTACTTGACATCAGGCATGCTTACCACGGTCCAATGAAATATGTATCGGAACAATCACTATATAATCAGAGATACGATAGTTTTTGCGGTTCGTGTATGTCTGTGTCCACAATGGTGATGCGATAAGAATGAACAATACATCAGTCGTTTAGTTCTCTCGTGTGAGTAAGGTTGGTTCCTGGAAGTGCTCAGTGGTGGGTTTTATACCCTGATAGCTTTTCGAAAAAGTTGAAGTACAGATAGTCAGGTACGTACTTTTCCCAAACATTTGGTGCGCAGTCACGGAATTTTTTTTTCAACACCACTCAGTTTTCATGATGCAAAATTAAAATTCTTTGACAACCTTTTTATGTTCAAGGAAAAGCAAAATGCCATATTGGAAAGTATATCACGTATTCAACAAAAATTATACTGATGTTATGAGAACCATGGCGTGAGTTAGAAATTTTCCTCGTGACTGTGTACACGCATAACAACCACACACACATAACAACCATACACAAATAACAACCACACCCGCACAACAACCACACGCGCACAACTAGCACACGCGCACAACAAGCACACACGCACAATTAGCACACACGCACAGCTAGCACACACGCACAAGTACACACACACACATGCACAACAAGCACACACGCACAATTAGCACACACGCACAACCAGCACACACGCACAATTAGCACACACGCACAACAAGCACACACGCACAACTAGCACACACGCACAACTAGCACACACGCACAAGCACACGCATGCACAAGCACACACGCACAATTAGCACACACGCACAAGTACACACACGCATGCACAAGCACACACGCACAATTAGCACACACGCACAACTAGCACACACGCACAACTAGCACACACGCACAACTAGCACACACGCACAACTAGCACACACGCACAAGTACACACACACGCATGCACAACAAGCACACACACACAACCAGCACATACGCACAACCAGCACACACGCACAACCAACACACACGCACAACCAACACACACGCACAACCAACACACACGCACAACAAACACACGCACAACCAGCGCACACGCACGCACAAGCACACACGCACAACAAACACACAGGCACAACTAGCACACACACAACTAGCACACACGCACAACAAGCACACACACACAACAAACACACGCACAACCAGCACACACGCACAACCAGCGCACACGCACAAGCACGCACAAGCACACACGCACAACAAACACACACACACAACTAGCACACACGCACAACTAACACACACACAACTAGCACACACGCACAACTAGCACACGCGCACTAGCACACACGCACAACTAGCACACACGCACAACTAGCGCACACGCACAACTAGCACACACGCACAATTAACACACACGCACAGCTAACACACACCCACAACTAGCACACACGTGCACACACACTCACACGTACACTCTACACGACTCGGTGGCGCGGTTGGCAGAGTCTCCGGCTGTCACTATAGCGGCTCAGGGCTGAAACAATTTCAGTATCGCTGGGCCTCGAGTCGTTACCCCAACTCTCGTGGGCGGGGAGTTGGGGTGTGTGTGCGTGTGAGGTCACAGCATTATCCAAAGATCGGTCATACGAGCTTTGAGCTCTCTTCCGGGAGGGAAATAGCTGTCGATCACGAGTCCAACACGTGATCCAAAAAGACCATCGTGAATACACACACACGCGCGCAACAAGCGCACACGCACAAGCACACACAGGTAAACAGCAGCCAATGGTACTTTAGGATTAAAGAGCTGTGTGGTCTGAACAACCAGTCATCTTTTCTCCCATGGATTTCTCAGTCACCCCCTGAACAGGCAACACAGATCAAATAATGGTCTCAAACTGCCTGGAAATAGATTTAATTTGGAAGTGGGTGAAAACAACTTTGCCAACCGTGTAGTTAATGAATGGAATAAACTTCCTGTAGAGGCAGTGCAATGTTCAAAGCTTTAAGATTCGTTTAGATAAACATTTAAGCACGATGCTGTAATGACTGCCATTTATTTTATATTATTTATTTGTTTGTTATTATTTGCCTGTTTGTTTATCATTTGCTTGATTTCCAATTATTACTTTTAGTCTGTTTGTTCATCATTTAACTACAACTATATATTATTTATTTTATTGTGGTGAAAGAGCATGAATGAATGTTGCATAGTGTGCCTGGATGGTTGGTATGGTCGTGACGTGATTGGTAACGTGTGGGTGGTGTATGAGTCAAAGCATAGCAAGGGTATGCGTGGGGGGACCCCAAGGGGAGGGGGTCCCGGCGTCGCCCGCCATACCTCACATAGCAGCAGAGTAAGCCTAGATCCAGTGTTGAACACACGTGTAAAATCCTCATGTTCGTTAGTCAGAATAAAGTGAAGAACGTGTTACACCTGCCTTACCCTGATCCGGACAATTGTAGACGTGAGCCTACAATTCATCACAGTTCATCACTCGTGACATAAATGATCACGCCTACGTGCAATAGAAAAGGTGAGTTAATGTCCATGCGTCCGTAACATTATTTATTATCATTTATATTAGTAGTAGAGCATGTGTTAGGATTGGAAATGGAGAGAGTGAGTGGTTTGAAGTAAAGGTGGGACTTCGTCAAGGATGCGTTATGTCGCCCTGGCTGTTCAACTTATACATGGATGGGGTGGTGCGAGAGGTGAATGCTAGGGTAGTGAGTCAGGGATTGGAGATGGTTAAAGAAAATGGAGAAAAGTGGGAGGTGAGCCAGCTGTTGTTTGCGGACGACACTGCGCTTGTGGCAGGGTCAGAGGAGGGATTGAGGAAGCTGGTGGCAGAGTTTGGGAGAGTATGTGATAGAAGAAAGCTAAAGATAAATGTGGGTAAAAGTAAGGTGATGAGATGTACAAGGGGTGAAAGTGGCAGTAGACTGGAAGTAAACATTAAGGGAGAGCGACTGGAGGAAGTGGATAGTTTTAGATACTTGGGTGCAAGTGTAGCAGGAAAAGGTGGAGTGAAGGTGGAGGTAGAATGTAGATTGAGAGAAGCGAGTAAATGCCTTGGTGGTTTAAAGAGTGTAATGAGAAATAGACATTTGGGAATGGATGCGAAGAGGAGACTGTATGAAGGAGTGATTGTGCCGACAGCACTGTATGGGGCAGAAACGTGGAACATAAGAGAAGAAGAGAGAAGGAGTTTGAATGTGTTTGAGATGAGGTGTCTGAGAAGTATGGTGGGGGTTACTAGGCTAGATAGAGTGAGAAATGAGGAGGTGAGGAGAACAGGGGTGAAAAAGGATTTGGGAGATAGAGTTGATGAAAGAATATTAGGATGGTTTGGACACATGGAAAGAATGAGTGAAGAAAGACTAGTAAAAGAGGTATGGAAGGCAGATGTGGAGGGAGTGAACATGAGGGGACGTCCTAGGATGAGGTGGATGGATGGGGTGAAGGGGGCTTTGGGGAAGAGGGGAATGTCTGTTGAGGAAGGAAGGGAGAGGACGGAAGACAGAGGTGAGTGGAGAATGGTTGTGTATGGATGATGTTGTGACTGCATGAGGAGGAATGGGCGGGGGGTGGGGGGTGTTGTAGTATGTGTGAGTAAATTTTGACGCAGCCCGAAGGGATTTCTCCCCGTCCTCTCCTTATATGCAAAGGGGAACGGAGAGGGGGGGTCGCCGATTAAATGAAGCGGCCTTGCTGTGGATGTACTGTGTCTTGCGACACTGCTTCTGACCCGGGGCGGTGGGCAGGGTGCAGGGATGACCCGTCATCCAGGAGGTGCTCAGATGAGAGGAAGGGTGGGAGGGGTGTGAAGTGTATTTAGGGATGAAATGGGTGGGAGTGTTTTTATGCCTTTCCCTTTTTGGCTACCTCCCTTGGAAGGGGGAAAAAGCCTTGGTATATGTATGTATGTATGTATGTATTTATATTATTATTATTTTTATTTTATTTTATCTATTTTTTATTATTAATATATATTTTTGCACCCGATCTAGTTATGGACCAAAAGGTCTCCTGTCGGCATGCTCCGCCTTTGTAATTAGTAAATTGAAACAGAAAAAGCCTGTAAGTTGATAATGGGAGGAAAAAATTATGAAGAGTCATCAGCACAAAATGAAAAGATGAACAACACATTCCAATCAGTTTTAGCTCAAGATAATGTCGAGTTGGATGCGTATACACAATAATACATTTATGCACACATAATACATACATATATATATCCATGACTACATACATACAAACATATATGTATGAAAAGAAATGAAATACCATAGTCATGTTCGTCTTTGCTCATGAACATTATGGTAATAATTGGTAACACTTTTTTTATATACAGTGAACTTTTAGGTTGACAACTTTGGAAGTGAGGGAGAACCTGAGACTGTGGAGACAGGACACCCAGGACTCTATCTAGCATCCGTCAGTTTGAGTCTTTTTGACACTGATCTTCAAGGAAGGAACGGCCTTGCATTGACAGCCATCGATCATCGAGTCCCTTGTGATCCAAATGGATAGATGAAACAACACACACACACACATTTATGTGAAAGAAGTTTGGGCGTACATACACATATATATGCACACACACCACACACATACATACACACCACACAAAGATGCCTGCCCACACCGTTGAGATCCCCACTTTTATTTACTACTTCTGCTATGGCATTTTCGTGAGTAAAGCTGTCTTTCCCAAATAATAAAAATAAATGATTATATCATAATAAAATTTATTTTATGATGGGATAGATTTTGTTAACATTCATACATTTTCTATGCAATCCTGAGAGAGAGTTCAATTCATTTTCTATCAGCTCTTTTTTCCTCTTCAGATCTTAACAGTACAGTCATTGGTTGTAGAACGGGAATGTGAACAGCAGGGTGTTGATAAGGTCATCTGCGCCAATCTGGCAAATGTTCCAGAAGAATTTCAAGAGCAAGTGAAGATAGCACAAGGCAAGAGCACGCGTTACATCACTGGATTCAACGTTGTACTAACTCTGGCATCAGTGACAAGTTCTCAGGTCTTTGGGGCCTGGATGGACAGGTAAATGAAAAGGTTCTGGAAGCACTTTACTTGCACATGGTATCATGGTTTCCAAGAAATGACATCTTCTTTCTCTCCAGATCATTGTTTCTTATTTCTATATTGGACACTTGATATTGTTCATGCATTTTTTTTTCTGTTCTAGAGACTAGGTACCAACTTCTTGGGGGTGCACCTCCGGGTAAAAGTATGGGATTGTGTACAGCTGTACATGTTGGTTAGGTATTGTGTCTTGATGCTGAAGAATGACATCTAATACTACAAGCCTATCAAAGTAAATACCATTTGAGAACAGTGTTTATTGGTAATAAGGAAAACATACCAATAAAGGCTCCATCTTTGCATGGTTTTTATTTCGAGAAACTAATACTACACTGTCTTTCACTCTCTCCAAACAGCAGCAAAGAATTTTGCTCAAGTTCTGCGAGTGACTAACAGTGACTGGACTTCCAGTAAGTGAGGTCCAGGGAACAGATTTCTTGTTTTATACATAGTTCTCATTTATACAGTACATGCATTTTTTATTTTACTTGTATTTTGAGTATGGGTACATCTTTCATATTTTTGCTCAATAGTACAACTGCATTGTGACTGAAACACTGACACTAGAAGCAATAAATGTCATAATCATTATCTAATTCATATATTGCTCTTCTAATTTTGGGGGTGTATTATATGATGCCTGTATAGTTCCACTCTCTGGATTCTTTCTATTTTCTTTATATTCTTTTTGGTACTGGGTGACCACAGGGTCGCCACATATTCTAGTCTAGGCCTTATCAGTGTGACCAATATTTTTTTAATAATTTCTTCATCCAAATATGTAAATGTCATTTTATTGATCACAGCATGTTGTAGGATTCTCCGACAATTTTGTTTATTTGTTTGTCATGGGACAAGCCGTTTGAGATAAATACACCCAAATCTTTTTCGGATCTCTCCTTCTTTACCTCCTTGGTTCCAATTTTATATTGTCCTGATATTCTGTTTTTGCTTTTTCCAAACTCCATCATGCTACACTTCCATTTCCGACTCCAGTTCCATACCTTATTCAGGTCTTCCTGCAGTGATTCACAATCCTTTTCAGTTTTAACTTTCCTTAACAGTTTGGCATCGTCTGCAAAGAAGCTCATGTAACATTTGACATCCTCATCCATGTCATTCACATAAATAGCAAACATTATTGGAGCCAATACAGATCCTTGCGGTACTCCACTGATCACCTCTTTCCAACCTGAATATTTTTCTCTGGACACTACTCTCATCTTTCTACCAATCAGGAAGTCCTCCATCCATTTTAGTCAGTTCCCTTGTATCCCTCCGATATGTTCCATATTTTTTTTATTTTTTTTTTGTGGTACTTTGTCAAAAGCTTTTTGCAAGTCCAGGAAGGCACAATCAGCCCATCCATTCCTTTCTTGCACTATGTCTAATCTTGAGTAGAAACATATTAAGTTTGTGGTACATGATCTTCCTTGTCTGTATATATATTGAGGTGTGAAGACAGAATGAGTGGTAGTGTGGTGAGTTTAAATGCCAAGAATCCGTTGAAGTTTTATTATTGACGTTTCGTCCATCTAGTACTTCTTCAGAGTGTACACATAAGACATTGATAACTTATGTGAATATATAAGTTGTCAATGTCTTATATGTGTACACTCTGAAGAAGTCCTAGTTGGAAGAAACGTCAGTAATAGCGCTTCAACGGATTCTTGGTGTTTAAACTCACCATCCTACCACTCGTGTATATACTGTATGTATATATATATATATATATATATATATATATATATATACTGTATATATATATATATATATATATGTATGTATATATATATTTATATTATATATATACTGTATTTTTGCAGAAACCACCGGGAAATTGAAAAAACAGATACCGAACGTTTTCGTCTATTTAGACATTTTCAAAGGTACATACATACATACATATACCAAGGCTTTTTCCCCCTTCCAAGGGAGGTAGCCAAAAAGGGAAAGGCATAAAAACACTCCCACCCATTTCATCCCTAAATACACTCCACACCCCTCCCACCCTTCCTCTCATCTGAGCACCTCCTGGATGACGGGTCATCCCTGCACCCTGCCCACCGCCCTGGGTCAGAAGCAGTGTCGCAGGACACAGCACATCCACAGCAAGGCCGCTTCATTTAATCGGCGACCCCCCCCTCTCCGTCCCCCTTTGCATATAAGGAGAGGACGGGGAGAAATCCCTTCGGGCTGCGTCAAAATTTACTCACACATACTACCCCACCCCCCACCCCCCCGCCCATTTCTCCTCATGCAGTCACAACATCATCCATATACAACCATTCTCCACTCACCTCTGTCTTCCGTCCTCTCCCTTCCTTCCTCAACAGACATTCCCCTCTTCCCCAAAGCCCCCTTCACCCCATCCATCCACCTCATCCTAGGACGTCCCCTCATGTTCACTCCCTCCACATCTGCCTTCCATACCTCTTTTACTAGTCTTTCTTCACTCATTCTTTCCATGTGTCCAAACCATCCTAATATTCTTTCATCAACCCTATCTCCCAAATCCTTTTTCACCCCTGTTCTCCTCCTCACCTCCTCATTTCTCACGCTATCTAGCCTAGTAACCCCCACCATACTTCTCAGACACCTCATCTCAAACACATTCAAACTCCTTCTCTCTTCTTCTCTTATGTTCCACGTTTCTGCCCCATACAGTGCTGTCGGCACAATCACTCCTTCATACAGTCTCCTCTTCGCATCCATTCCCAAATGTCTATTTCTCATTACACTCTTTAAACCACCAAGGCATTTACTCGCTTCTCTCAATCTACATTCTACCTCCACCTTCACTCCACCTTTTCCTGCTACACTTGCACCCAAGTATCTAAAACTATCCACTTCCTCCAGTCGCTCCCCCTTAATGTTCACTTCCAGTCTACTGCCACTTTCACCCCTTGTACATCTCATTTTCAAAGGTACCTTTGAAAATGTCTAAATAGACAAAAACGTTCGGTATCTGTTTTTTTTTTTCAATTTCCCGGTGGTTTCTGTAAAAATAGTTTATCACGTGTGTTTTGTGATTTCTTTGCATATACATATATATATATACAAGGTATGCTCAATAAGTAATGAGAAAATGTAAGGCGAGACATTAAATATGATTTGATCAAAATACTACTTCATGGTGAAGTACACATACATATATTCTATAAAATGACTAACTGGCAACTTTCAATATTTGTAGGTCTGAGTGCAGCAGTGAATGTGGTGGAACCAGTCTGATTCAGTTTGCCAATCTGTCAAAACTTGTCAAGATGCAGGGAAAAATGGAGCAATGTTACACCATCAAATTTTGTGTTAAACTTAAGAAAACCAAACAAGAAGGTTATGGAATGTTAAAGGAGGCCTATGAGGATGAACAGATGAGCCAAGCAAGTTTCTATCAGTGGTTTAACAGATTTTCTGAAGGAAATGAACAGGTTGAGGATGAACCCAGATCTGGAGCACTGAAAAGTGCATGCATGGAGGAAAACATTGAGGAAGTGCAAAGGTTAGTGATGCAAGACTGTCGAATATCTGTGAGGATATCTGAAGCTGTTGGTATTAGTATTGACACAGTAGAGACAGTTCTGACTGAAGATCTGAAGCTCCACATAGTCTGTGCCAAGTTTGTGCCAAAGATCCTCTCCAGCGACCAGAGGCAGTTTCGTGTGGAATGTTGCACTGATATTCTCGTGATGATTGAGGCTGATTCAGGTGTCCTGAGTAAGGTAGTGACTTGCGACGAGAGTTGGGTGTTCACCTACGACCCTGAGAGCAAACGTCAGAGTGCTCAGTGGAAGCACATGACCTCCCCCAGACCCAAAAAGGCAAAGATGAGCAGGTTGCAAGAAAAGGCCATGGTCATTCCTTTCTTTGACTCACAGGGGCTCATTCACGTTGAATGGGTTCCTCAGGGTCAAACTATCAATAAGGAATATTACCTTACTGTTCTGAAAAGGTTGAAGGAGAAGAGGCCTCAGCAGTGGAGTGGTTGGTGGTGGTTCCACCAGCACAATGCCCCATGCCATAAGTCAACGCTGGTGACCACCTGGATGGCTGACAGGGGAATGAAAGTAGTACAACACCCACCCTACAGCCCTGACCTAGCCCCTTGTGACTTCTTTCTGTTCCCACACATGAAAGACACCCTCAGGGGAACCAGATTCCAGTCAACAGAGGAACTGAAAGAGGCATCGTAAAGTTACCTGAAGGGACTACTGAAAAAGGACTTTGAGGAGGTCTTCCAGGATTGGAAGAGACACATGCAGAAATGTGTAAATGCAAGAGGCAATTATTTTGAAGGAGACCAGGTTTTGTAAGCTTATGAAAATAGTGTCTCTCCTGACATTTTCTCATTACTTATTGATCATAGTGGTGTGTGTGTGTATATATAAGGAAGATCTGCGTGTATATATAAGAAAGATCTGCTACCTACCTTTACGAATATATGTATATAATATATATAATGTATATATGTAATATATAATTTTTTGTCACGCATATGACTTCCCCTTAACGTAAAGTTTATATTTTATCATTATGATGAAGTTAAGATATTATAAAAAATAAAAAAAATGGAGATTAGATTTATTGAATTTCAAGTCAAGCCTTCGTTTGCCATGGTGGACCTGACCTACTTCTGCGAGCCAGACATTCCCCTCCCGTTGCCGCAGATGAAAAGTCCCCTCTAGATTGACTTCCATCATTGTTACTGACTTCAGGTACTCTCGAAAACTCCTCCTCCTGTTTGGGATAGTCGCACAACTGTTAACGGTTATATTGGTGGCCTGCTTCGCAGCGTTCCCAAGTCTTCCCATGGAAGTTGCCTTTCTAATTGCTGGTTTCTATGGATTCCTTGGAGCAGTTGTGTTGTTTAAGGTAAGATTCAAATTTGATGTATATTTTCTGCCTTTTCATAAGGATCTAAGTATCCATCTCTGGACAACTGTCATTTTCCAACATAATATTTTCACTGGCTTAATTTTTTTTCACAAAATATAAACCAGATTTCATGATCCATTATTTACAATTTTGAGCTCTACAGCAGATATGTATTTAAAAAGATTTCTTAAAACCATTTTGATTTTAGGTTGTTTTATTTCTAATAACATTTTGTTATATAATAATAATAATAATGATAATAATAATAATAATACATACATATATATACCAAAGGCTTTTCCCCCCTACATGGGGGGTAGCCAAAAAGAAAAAGGCATAGAAACCACTCCCACCCATTCCATTTCCTATATATTCCACTCCCCTCCACCCTCCTCCCTCCCTCTTATCTTGGCACCTCCTGGATGACGGGTCATCCCTGCATCCTGTCCACTGCCCTGGGTCAGAAGCAGTGTCGCAAGACACAGCGCATCCACAGCAAGGCCGCTTCATAAATTCGGCGACCCCCCCTCTCCGTCCCCTCATGCAGAAAAGGAGAAGACAGGGAGAAATCCCTTCGGGCTGCGTCAATTTTCTTCTCACACATACCTCACCACCCCCCACCCACTCCCCCTCATGCATCATAGCATCATCTATACACAACCCCTCTCCATTCACCCCTATCTTCTGTCCTCTCCCGTCCTTCCTCCACAGACATTCCTCTCTTTTGTAATGCCCCTTTCACCCCATCCATCCATCTCATCCTAGGACGCCCCCTCTTATTCACTCCTTCCACCTCTCCCTTCCATACTTCTTTTACTATTCTTTCTTCACTCATTCTTTCCATGTGTCCAAACCATCGTAATACCCTTTCATCAATCCTATCTCCCAGTTCCCTTTCCACCCCTGTTCTCCTCCTCACCTCCTCATTTCTTACTTTATCTAGCCTAGTAACCCCTATCATACTTCTCAGACATTTCATCTCAAACACATTCAAACTCCTTCTCTCTTCCTCTCTCATGTTCCATGTTTCTGCCCCGTACAATGCTGTTGGTACAATCACTCCTTCATATAACCTCCTCTTAGCATCCATTCCCAGATGTCTATTTCTCATTACACTTTTCAATCCACCGAGGCATTTACTTGCTTTTCTCAATCTACATTCTACCTCCACCCTCACTCCTCCCTTTCCTGCCACATTCACACCCAAATATCTAAAACTATCCACTTCCTCCAGTCTTTCACCCTTAATGCTCACCTCCAGCCTGCTATCACTCTCTCCCCTTGTACATCTCATCACCTTACTTTTGCCCACATTTATCTTCAGCTTCTTTCTTTCACACACCTTCTCAAACTCTGTCAATAACTTCCTCAATCCCTTCTCTGATCCTGCTACAAGCGTGTCGTCAGCAAACAACAGCTGGCTCACCTCCCACTTTTCTCCATTTTCTTTAATGATCTCCAATCCCTGACCCACTACCCTTGCATTCACCTCTCGCACCACCCCATCCATGTAAAAATTGAACAGCCAGGGTGACATAACACATCCCTGACAAAGACCCACTTTTACTCAAACCATTCACTCTCTCCATTTCTAATCCTAACACAAGCTCTACTACTCTCGTAAAAACTCTTGACTGCTCTTAACAGCTTTCCTCCTGTCCCATATATCTGCAGTACCTCCCAAAGTGCCTTCCTATCTACCCTGTCATAAGCCTTTTCCAGATCCATAAAAGCCAAAAAAAAAACATCCTTACCTTTTCCTATAGCTTTCTCACATATCTGTCTTACCACAAAGATCTGATCTACACAACCCCTACCTGTCCTAAACCCGCACTGTTCCTCACCAATTACTCCCTCTATTCCTCTCCTAATCCTCTCAATCAAGACCCTCCCATACGCCTTCCCAACTACACTCAACAAGCTGATCCCTCTGAAACTACTACACTCACACTTGTCCCCCTTTCCCTTGTAAAGCGGAACTATACAGGCATTCCTCCAGTCCTCTGGCACTCTACCCTCTCTCAAACATTAAACAACTTCACCAGCCAGTCCACCATCACTGTACCTCCTTTCTTCAGACATTCTGCATGGCATCCATCCAGACCAGGTGCCTTACCTGCTCTCATCATCTTAACAGCTGCTTTCACTTCATCCTTCCTTATTTCTCCTCCATTTTCCTCACTCATCACTCTCATTATTATCATCACCATCATCACCACCATTACCATCACCACCACCACCATTACCATCATCATCACATTATCATTTTTTTAAATAATAATAATAATAATAATAACTGATTATAATAATAATAATAATAGATTTATTTGGCAATGAATCAATATACATGAAGTGCAGATAATGAAAAGAACACATAGTTCGAAATAACAATTACAATTGCCGAGGATAACACAAAAAAAGCATGTAAGCTCATTTTCACTGTGGTTCTCATTAGACTTCTACACTAAGTTACACAGGCAACATACATAGGGTTTAGGGGACCAGAGACAGTCATGAGTAATACCAATCAGTACACACATGACACACACACATTATTATAGATTTGCTAATACTGTACTACTAAAATGTTCATAACGCGTAGGATATTGAGAACAAAACTTGAGCACCATCACAATAAGGAATATTGCATTATGCATCAGGAACAACAAAATATTGCTAAAAGGTACCAAAATAGTATGAGCGAGTACCATATCAGAGTAGTACCATTAATGATAAACTAAGAGTAAATATCAAGGTAGCAGGCCATCAACAATATCAACATGTAGTGAATGCTACATGGCAGCTTGGGTCACCTATAACTCCAGGACGGAGAGGGTCTATTCCGTTACTCATTTTTGTTGTTTACTGTAGATGGAATGGGCATGTGATACTCTTTGTTATGCTTTTGTTATTGACATAGATCTCGTTTGTGTAGACGTATCAGGCAATATCCTTCGAGTATGGGACGAGTTGAGCTTTGATCTTTGAATGATGAAGGTAGGGAGGAAGGGTCACAAATGAATAAAAAGAAAAGGAAAAGAAGAAAGTAAGAGAGGGAAAAGAGGACATGTATAGATAGATTGAATAGATAAATAACAAATTGCATCAGGCAATTTTATTTAGCACATAGTGTGTCCTTGCACTGATGAGGCAAATCAGTCTCTGTCAATTTTCTCATTAAAGTAGTACTTTGAATTAGTTTTGCATTGACTAGTACCAGATGTTTTTATTCAAATGATAGGTGTAACTGTCCCAGAAATACGTTCCTATCTTCACAAATAGTCTTCAGTATTTAATAATACATTCTTCCTCTGTACCAGCACCTTTACATCCACCATTTTTTCATCTACAGTCAACCATCTACAGCTACATGTTGAGCGTTGTTCCAGTGGAGAAGCGAACACTTCGACTGGGCGTGCTGGAGGCTATGGTCTACCTTGGGGCAGCTCTGGGTCTGATTTGTGTCAACCTTGTGATTTCATATCTCACGACAGACAAGACATGGATCCTGACAGGTACAACATGCCTCCTAACCATCATCTGCAGTCATCTCACAATTTTCCTCTCTCGTCTTTTTTTTTTTTCAGCCTTAGTTTCTCTTCCATCTCTCCTGTTTTCTTCCTTCACCCTTTTACATCTCTACTTTTTTTCAGTCATCAATATTCTGTTCTTCATCTTTCAGGAATTGCCTGCCTTGTCGCTCTGAATGCCATCATCTCTGTCATCTTCGTCAAAGACTACAGCATCAACTGTCAGACCGACGAGAACTCCCACAAGGGCCTGTGCAGGGCTTTCATTGACAAATTCACAGCCTCCATCAGTGCCACCTTCAGGAAGCGTGAGGGGCTCAGGGGTTTCATCATCACCGTTGTCATCCTCGACTTCCTATCATCGTTTATCATACCCTGTGAGTTGCTTCTCTACTTCCTCCTTCAGCCACCTCCAGCTCCTCCAGTTTTTGATCTTAGACTTAACTTACCCTTCTGGATATTGTTGACAACAATTATCATTCCTGCAACCCATTGATATTTTTACATTTTGTTTTGGCTAATTCAGGATTATTTTTATTCAGCTGACGGGTCGACTTCGGTTATTTTTGGTCTTCCCTTCAAGTTCACTACATTCACCTCTGTCTTCCACTTTCGATTACTAGTCTTTCTTCACTCATTGTTTCCATATACCTGAGTCTGCCCCATGATCTGAATGAAATCATCTGACAATACACATACTATGTTACAAAGGATTACAAAAGCAGAGCATGCCAACAGGAGACCTTTTGGTCCATATCTAGGTCATATGAAGAAAAAAAAAAAAAAAAAGAATAAATAAAAACTATAATAATGTAAATAACAAATAAAATACATAAATAAATGCATATGTATATTTAAATAATAAACAAACAGGTAAATATTAAATAATGATAAATTGATATATAGGTAACTAATAATAAATGAGAATCAAACAGACAAATGATAACAAAACAAAAACAAATAATATAAAATAAATGATAATCATTACAGCATCTTGCTTAGTTGTTTATCTAAATGATTCTTAAAGCTTCGAACTAAACTACATTGCACTGCCTCTGCAGGAAGTTTATGCCATTCATTAACTATGTTGTGGTCCTACGACATCTGGAAACCCAGCAGCAGTCCAGGATCATCACAATCTCTTAGTTCAAGTTCCGTGACAGGTCAAAGGAATGAGTGCCAACCTCCAAGTGTCAGTCCCCTCACACCTGAGTACATCCCACACCATCAAACCTCCTCTGCTTATCCAATTCCAGGTGATGTTGACATAAGCATTGTATATGTGCAGTCTTCTGTCCACTGTTCGTTTGATCGTTTCCTCGAGATCTACACCGTCAAGAGTCTACTGGAGGGTGCCTCTCTGGTAGTGGTTCTCCCGCTCCTGAGGCGGTTTGTCAACTGTCGGAACACTACCCTGGGTGTCCTTGGTGCCCTTTCAAGAGCTGGATACTTCATCATCATCGGTATCATCAGCAAATGTTCTCTTGTATATTGGGGTGAGTAGCCAGTGATAACTGGTATTATAGTAATATTGCTATTGATGATATCAACAATGATGATGTTAATAAGTGACGATAGTAATAATTGACAGTAATGATGATAATGAAAGTAAGGGTAATAGGAATGATAGGATAATGGCAATTATGAAGCTAATAATAGTAATGTTAATAGTATCAATAGTGATAATTGTAACCAACAATCATGGCAATGGCAATGATAATGGTAATAATAGGAATTATACTGGTAAAAGGAATGGTTATGAGAAAGGCAATGGTAATAATAATTACAACAATGATACTAAACATGACAGTGAAAATGATGATAGTAATAATGATGATAATAGTAATGCATCCATACATCTATCCAGGGGTTCCCTCCCACCCCACCTCAATACAAAGGAGGTAGCCAAAATCAAAAAACATAAATCCACTCCCACCCATTTCATCTCCACCTCCTCCACTCTCACTACCCCTCCCTCTTTTCTTGGCTCCTCCTGGATGATGGGTCATCCCTACATCTCGCCCATTGCCCTGGGTCAGAAGCAATACAGCAAGCCACTGCACATCCACAGCAAGGGCACTTCATTTAATCAGCAACCTCCCCACTCTCCATCCCCCATGCAGAAAAAGAGAAGACAGGGATAAATCCCTTCAGGCTGCCTCAAAATAGCATTCATACATAACCACTCCCTAACCCTCTCCCTATCCACCACCCACTCCCTTCCATGCATCACAGTATCATCCATATAAAACCATTCTCCATTCACCCCAATCTTACGTCTTCCTCCTTCCTTCCTCAACAGACATCCCCCAATTTCTCAGCGCCCCTTTTACCCCCATCCATTCATCTTATCCTCGGTCGTCCCCTCCTGGTCACTCTATCCACCTCTGCCTTCCACACTTCTTTTACTAATCTTTCTTCATTCTCTCCGTGTGTCCAAACCATCCCCATACTCTTTCATCAACCCTATCTCTCAACTCCTTTTCCACCATCACTCTCCTCTTCACCTCGTTTCTCACTCCATCTAGCTTAGTAACACCTACTATAATTCTCAGACATTTCATCTCAAAAATATTTAAACTCTTCCTGTCTTAAGTTCCATGTTTCTGCCCCATACAGTACTGTTGGCACAATCACCCCTTCATACAATCTCCTCTTAGTATCCATTCCCATATGTCTATTTCTCATTACACTTTAATCCCCCAAGACATTTACTGCATTCTACCTCCACTCCTCCCTTTCCTGCCACATTCATCCTAAGTATCTAAAGCTATCCACTTCCTCCAGCCTCTGTCCCATATTACTCACTTCTAATTTGCTACCATCCTCTCCCCTTGTACATCTCATCACCTTACATTTACCTTCAACTTCCTCCTTTTGCACACCTTCCCAAACTCAGTCACTAACTCCCTTAATCCCTCCTCTGATCCTGCCACAAGCAGTGTTGTCAGCAAACAACAACTGGCTTCTCTCCTATTTTCTCCATTTTCTTTAACCATCTCCAATCCCCTGCCCATTACCCATGCATTTATCCTCCACACCACCCCATCCACACACACATTAAACAGCCATGGCAACATGACACATCCTTGGCAAAGTCCTACCTTTACTTCAAAACACTCGCTCTCTCCCTTTCTAATTCTAACACAGGCTCTCGTAAAAACTCTTGACCGTTGTTAACAGTTTTCCTCCTATACCATATATATGCAGAACCACCCACAGTTACTTCCTGTCTACCCAATCATAACCCTTTTCCAAATCCAAAAGCTCCACCCAAAAAAAAATAAATATATATATATCCTTACCCATTGCTAAAGCTCTCTCACTTATGTCTTATCACAAAAATCTTTGACACCAATCCTTTTCTTTCTTGCACCTCTCAAGCCACAACAAATACTTGTACATAAAACTAAAGTGTGTGTGTATATATATATATATATATATATACACACATATACATATACACACTCAACCCTCGATTTAGCAGACCTCGAATTTGTGGACTTTCGATTTAGTGGACAAAAAAAGTGTGTCTGGTAGTACCAGTCAAATACTGGACAAAGTCCATAAAATGAAAAATTGTCCAATGGAGAACCATGTATTGTACTTATGTAAATAGCAGCAACTAGATTTAAGGTAAGAAATGGTTCAATTTCTTCTTTATATGTAGTGTACATCAATATACATACGTACTGTAGCTTTTTATTACATATTTAATACATATGTGCATGCCGAAACCTAACGGACAATTTTCTACATAATGGACTTATGTCCGGTATCCAGCATTGGTAACGTACGGACCTGATTTTCAAATAACGGACTTTTGCAAATAACGGACAAGGGTCTGCACGCATTTGTCCATTAAATCAAGGGTTAAGTGTATACATACATATACCAAGGCTTTTTCCCCCTTCCAAGGGAGGTAGCCAAAAAGGGAAAGGCATAAAAACACTCCCACCCATTTCATCCCCAAATACACTCCACACCCCTCCCATCCTTCCTCTCATCTGAGCACCTCCTGGATGACGGGTCATCCCTGCACCCCGCCCACCGCCCTGGGTCAGAAGCAGTGTCGCAAGACACAGTACAATGAAAAGGAAAAGGAGAAGGAGTACGAAAAGAAGCTGAAGGAGGAGTGGGAGGAAGTAAAGGATAGAGCAGAGATGGGTGTGGAGGAGGAATGGGGATGGTTCAAGGAGGGAGTCTTAAAGTGTGCAAGGATGGTGTGTGGAACAAGAAGGACAGGGGGAAATAGAAGAAAGGGTTAAGTGTATATATACATATATATACATACGATTTGGATGATGGAGAACATAAACACAGTTCTACGTGAACAAAACGTTAGTGTTTTTAGGGTTCCATGCCTTCCCCTGTGCTTATGTTCTCCATCATCCAAATCACTTGTCTAAATTACTCAGTATATATATATATATATATATATATACAGGTAAACGTCGACTTACGATGGCATTAGGTTTCGATAGAGCCATCGTAAGACGATTTCATCGTAAGTCAATCCCCAATTTGTGTATCACTGTTCCGTGGTCACTGTACCTAGCCTACCTGTATATTAACCACCAGAGATACTGAATATAGCCTATTAAACATGTACAGTAGTTTATTTAATTATTTTTATCCTTTTTACCATATTCAAACACTATAATATGTATTTTTTTATATACATGTATGTATTATCATCCTGACGTACGTATATATGCCAGCCGTACGACGTGTCGTAATAATACTCGCATCATAAAATATAGTCACCGCTTATATCGATCGTTCTCTCTTTCACCCGCGAATTTTGAAAACCACAGAGAATGGGATTCAGGGCACATTTGAGAAAATGTAAACACAGGGGCGACTACAATAAATATAATCAAGACGCCGATATGGCAGCGTCGCGAATCCACTTGCTCCTCATGACGCCTACGTGTGCGGCACCGTATGGAAGGGGTTAAATATATCATATCGTCGTCGTCGTCATCGTAAAGTCGAAAAATCGTAAGTCGACGTTTACCTGTATATATACATATATATGTATATATATACACATATCACTGTCCTCTCATTTCCCAATAGACCTATCCCCCTCCTACAAACACCTATTCCGTGAGCGCAGCTTACCCTCCTTCCGCTTTTACTTCTTACTCTTTTCCTCCTCGCCCTCTCATCTATATTTAGGGAAAATACTAATAAGTTACTGTTCTTTAATTTCAGCCCTCCTGCTAGGCCCCTTCGGACAATATCTGTTTGTTGTTCACCGTGCTGTGGTGTCTCGTCTTGTAGAAGAAAATGAACAAGGTATTAATAAATGTTGTTTCTTTGTGGTAGTCACTCACTAGCTCCTCAGGCTTCATATCGAAATGTTGATGATGCGTTCTATTTATTCTTGATTTTTTATGTCCATGGTAAAAGATATAGAAAATTATATGGATATATACATTTTTACTTGGATAGAATTTCTCTCGACCAGTGGATGAGTATGCCACCGAGTTGATTTCCATCTCATACATATATCTTATGTTGTTCAACCCTAATTTTGTTTTAGCAATATGATTAATATAAAACTAATTGCACTATTTGTATGGAATATAAAAATGCATTCAAAATTATTAATGAGTAAATGTCCTATTCTGTTAGTATTGTTTGACATTAAAGTTCTTGATAATTGGAACCCCAAGTTATTTTTTCTTTATAGAATAAAATCAGTAGATCATTTTTGAAAACTTTTTTTTAGCTGGTAATATCACAGAGCCCTTCCACTACACCCTCAGCACCCTACACTCTTCCACCAGTAACTCTATATTCCTTTGAACAGGTCGTCTCATGACTTTTATGGCAACGGTGGAACAGTTAGGAATCATGTTAGGCTCCCTCTTCTTTGGCAATGTGTACCCATTGACTGTGAACATGGATATGCCTGGCCTACTTTTTGTCATTGCTGGAGTTCTGGCTCTGGTCCCCGGAGTTGTGTATGGGTATGTATATAGCACTAGAATGTTTGTATTTACCTAGTTGTATTTTATGGGACTGGAGCTATGCTCATGTTAACTCATTTTTGTATCTCTCTACATCTAGTTTGCTTTTGAATTTGTGTATATTTCTGGCATTAATCGTTTCACTGTTCAGTTTGTTCCAGACGTCAATTGCCCTGTGTGGGAAAATGTTCTTTTTCAGGTCTCTTCTGTAACTGTCTTTCTTTAGTTTCTTTGCGTGTCCTCTTGTTTCTCTTTTGTATGAGATTTTTTGCGGGGCTGGCACCCACCCGGACCACAATTTTGTGGCAGTCTGGAACAGTTTATACATAAACTCAAGAGGTGGTGTCCACATTATGCCACTGTGTGAGTGCTGGTACTTGGAGGAGATCAGGAAGAGAAGCCATCGCTTGACTGTAGATAGTACCAGTGGGAGTGTGTGCCTTTAGGAAAACGAGGGTTATCACGGAGGGGGAGATGGTGAGGTGCCGTGCCACTCCTGAGATGAGTGACGGGCTGAAACTTCAGTGAAGAATAGCAGTAATATTGCACTCTTAAGAGGTAGTGGTGCAGGGTTTGTTGTACTGCAACCCCACAAAGTTTGCAATGTTCATGATTGTTTTCATGGGATCTTGGATCCATTTATAATGAATTTATGGCATGTACTTTCTCATTTCCTTTATCTTTCCATTTTGTCTGTCTCCTGGTCATTTTCATGGTATTTTGCTGTCTTCATATTAGTTTCTTTGTGTATGTATGTGCATACACTTGTATTTACCTAGTTGTATTCTACAGGAAGGGGAGCTATGCTCATGGTGTCCTGTCTTTATCTTGCAAAATCTAGTTTGTTCTTAAATTACTGTATGGTGTTTACACACACTAATGTTTCATCCAATTTGTTCCAGACATCTGCCACTCTGTGTAGAAAACTTTTTTTTTCCAAATCTCCTCTATAACTTTTTTTTTAGTTTCTTTTTATGTCCCCTTGTTTTTCTTTTATCCCAATTTAATAAATGGCCAACAGATCACTTCTTTCTCTTATTTGTTCCAGGGTTGGTAATTCCAGTTTAGACAATCTTTGCTTATATGTCAATTTTGAAAGTGTTGGGGCCATCTTTGTCATTGCTCTTTGGATTCTTTCTATTCTCCTTATATTCTTTCTTGTACTGGGTGTCCATAGTGTCGCTGAATACTCCAGTCTTGGTCTTATCTAGTATTTTTTTTTTAGAGGTCGATTCTTTTCTTTTCAATGTGTGTATGTTTGTATGTGCAATGCTCAAAAATTTATCTCTAAAATTATCAAATCTCTGTCTCTCATTATCATAATTAGATTTGAATTCATATATTATTCCAACTTGAGCTCTATCACCTTCTAAGCTATTCCAAGCATTTATGCATCTGTATGGAAAGCTGTATTTCTTCATGCCCTTAATCACTTTATCCTCATAACCTAAAACCCTTCCTTATTGTGATAGTACTCAATTTTGGTCTCAATATCCTGTGTGTTTCAAACATTTTAGTAATATTAGAAAAACTATAACTATGTCTATGTGTCATATTTGTACTGACTAGTATTACTCATGACTGTCTCTGGTCTCCTCAACCCCCTATGTATGTTGTCTGTGTAGATTAGTATAGAATAACAATCTAATGAGGACCACAATGGAAATAAGTGTACATGCTTTTTTGTGTTATCCTCGGCAGTTGCAATTATTATTTCAAACTAAGTGTTCTTGTCATTATCTGCACTTCATGTGTACTGATTCTTTGCCAAATAAATTATTAATATTATTATTATTAAGAGCTCTCTTCTGCCAATGCAGATCTGAACACTGTAATCAAATTATCAGTCTTCAATCTTTCAATATTGGTAGAACCAATAACTATCTTTCTTATATTTTTCACTCTGTGTGGGGATCTTTGGAGGGATTAGGGTTTCTATGAGTTCTCTCATTATCTTTATTCATATACTGACAAGCCACCTTAATATTCTGCAGAAATTCATATGTCTGTGTGTGTGTATGTGCACATATGTAAAGCAGGTATACAATATTTATTCTCTCCCCTTTCTGTATTCCAGAGTGTTCCATTTCATTTTACCATTTGACAAAACTCCAAGTGACAGAGTAAAGAAGGATGATGAGGAAGTGCGGGAGGAGATCAGTAAATTTGCTACAAGACATCAACAAGATGAAGAAAGGAAGCCTCTTCTTCGAAGTCCTTTTGACCCTTGACTGCAAAGATTCATCAAAGAGATGGTCTTGCAACCCAGAGAATATGTGTAAATACTTGAACTTACATGTACTCATGGCTTACTGGGTGGCAAGTCCAAACTTTCTTCTGGGCTGTGAATTCAAAATCAGAAGAGTTCATATATATAAAAGCCTCCCACAAAAATGACAATAATGTGTGAATAGATTTAAGAAGCTGTGGAGTGGTACGGGGAGAGGGGACATTGGAAAAGATCATTCCCCTAACAATTGTTTCCAGGTGTCCTCAACACTCGCACCTCGGAATTCTTACCGAATTAGCTTTGACTCACTGCCCTCCACTTTTCCACCTAAGGAGAATTGACAGGGCCACACCGTACCCCAGTGGATACCATGTCGAACTCATGAACAGATGTTTGTGAATTCAATTCCCGGGACATGCTGCAGGTTTCCTGCATTGGTTCTTGGGTTCTTGACAGCACTGGCCAGGCAGGGAGATAACCCAGACATCAGCCTAAGAAACCCAGCGGCTTGCCAAAACTGACAGGGCTTGCCCTACCAGGGGTTTCTCACTTCCCACTTTGTAGGAGTGGGATAGTGAAAGAATTGACAACTGTCGTCCGTTTACTTCATCTTCCTGCCAGTCCGTGAGAGGCCAAGACATTCACCGATACAATGCGAACAATATACAGACATTTCTTCATATGGAACAAGAACTATTGCCAGCTGCGTGATTTCAGTCAAAATCAAGGCAGTGTCCTATGATATCTGTGGACCATGAATGGACAGATTTATCCTTTCCCCCTTCCAGGGAATTACTAGACATGCCAGTCTCACAGAACAAGTGTCAGTGTTACCAAGAGGTTTCTAGAAGCTTCTTAAGTTGACTTAGTCAATGTTAGATAGGAGATGTCATGTCCAAATTGAGGTTTGATGAGAAAACTGAAGCTTAGAGGGAAAGATCAATGGCCTTTCTTTTGAAACCACAGCATCTGTGAGGAGGTGTTGGCTTGCATTTCAATATTTGCCAGAGTTGGTTAAAAAACAAATGAATATATTATTAAATATATGAACAAATGTATAAATGAATAAAAACAAATAAACAAAGGATTGATTTATTAACAAACAAATGGGGAAAAAATCACCCACTGAATACAAGTATTTGTGACATTTTTCCCATATTTTCTGAGGATTTATTGCATTCTAAATTAAATAATTTTCATCTGTAAGGTTATGCATATCAGTTTACTGGCCTTTTTAGTTATGTACTACATACATTCTTTTACTTCAAACAATATTTTGTAAAATTTACCAAATATCTACAGACGTTTTATCATCACCTTTTCCATAAATGTACGGTGTATTTTCTTTGCCAAAATAGTTTTTACATACTGTTTCCATATCACTTAAAAAAAAAGTTTTGCATTTCAAATCAATGTACAGTATTTTCATATGTAAAAATATTCACATTTTCCCTCCTCTGTTATTCATAATTTCTTATAGTACACATTTGACTTCAAATGATAAATTGTAATTCCTTAAGTCCTCTAGTGTGTGTGTATTTACCAAGTTGTATTTTACGGGAAGGGGAGCTATGTTTGTGGTGTCCCGTCTTCATATCTCATTTTATCTAGACTTTTTAAATTTGTGTATCATTTTGGCACACACCACATTTTCATCTAACTTGTTCCAAACGTCTATTACCCTGTGGGGAAAGCTGTTCTTTTTCAGGTCTCTTCTATAATTGTCTTTCTTGATTTTCTTTCTGTGTCCTCTTGTATCTCTACTATCCCATTTTATTAGATCCTCTTTTCTCCTATCCCACTTTAGTAAGTCATCTTTATCAAGGACTGCCATCCCTTTCATTATTCTGTAGATGGTTAGGTTTCCTCTTTCTCTTCTTTGTTCCAGAGTTGGTCAAGTTTGTCCAATCTTTGTTCGTATGTCAATTTGGAGAGTGTTGGTGCCATCTTTGTCATTGGTCTTTGAATTCTTTCTAACTTTGTTCTTTTTAGTACTAAGTGTCCATAGTGTCAAAGCATATTCCAATTTTGGTCTTATCAATGTAACAAATATTTTCTTTACCATTTCTTCATCCATGTAATCAAAGGTTTTCATTGGTCTTAATAAATTCAAAGTTTCTGCAACTAATTTGTTGATACGTTTGTCTGTATTTACCTAGATGTATTTTACGGGACGGGGAGTTATGCTCATGGTGTCCCGTCTTCATATCTCATTTTATCTAGACTGTTTTTAAATTCGTGTATTGTTTTTGCACATACCACATTCTCATCTAACTTGTTCCAAATGTCTATTACCTTGTGGGGAAAGCTGTTCTTTATTACCAATCCTAGTACTATAGTACAGGTACTAGTACCAATACTAGTACAATAGTACTGGTACTAGTACCAATACAAGTATTATAGTACCAATATTAGTACTATAGTACTAGTGTTGATACTAAAGTACCAATATTTCCAGTACTATTACTATAATACCAGAACTAGTACTATAGTAGCAGTGTTGGTCCTTTATTATTGGTAATAGTTTTAGTACTATAGAACTAGTACTATTATAGTACTGGTATAGTGTCAATATTAGTATAATAGTAATGGTATTAAAGCATTAATACTATTGTAATACTGGTATTATAGTACCAATACTATTATGGCACTGGTACAATGCCCATACTATTATAGCACTGGTACAGTGCCCATACTATTATAGTACTGGTATAGTGCCCATACTATTATAGTACTGGTATAGTGCCCATACTATTATAGTACTGGTATAGTGCCCATACTATTATAGTACTGGTATAGTGCCCATACTATTATAGTACTGGTATAGTGCCCATACTATTATAGTACTGGTATAGTGCCCATACTATTATAGTACTGGTATAGTGCCCATACTATTATAGTACTGGTATAGTGCCCATACTATTATAGTACTGGTATAGTGCCCATACTATTATAGTACTGGTATAGTGCCCATACTATTATAGTACTGGTATGGTGCCCATACTATTATAGTACTGGTATAGTGCCCATACTATTATAGTACTGGTATAGTGCCCATACTATTATAGTACTGGTATAGTGCCCATACTATTATAGTACTGGTATAGTGCCCATACTATTATAGTACTGGTATGGTGCCCATACTATTATAGTGCCGGTATTATAGTGGCCGTACTACCAGTATAGTAGGAATAGTATTAGTATTGGTAACACTATAAAATTTGTACTATAAAACTGCCATGATAATACTTGGTAGCTACTCCCAAGCTTTAATCAACTTGAACATATAGGACTCATCATATGAGTAGACCACATAATTGAACAAGTAAAGGGAGGGAAGCAACTTACGAGGAGAGTCACGACTGTTTCTCTAACCGGTCCCAGACAGAATGCGACGACATAGCTAATTAGCTTCGTCTACAGTTTACCCAGTATGACGCGCAACCAAAACAAACGACGTAGCCAGACACAGACAGAGTATGACGCCCAAACAAACGATTCGAAGTTAAATAACAAAATATGACACTCTCCCCTACTAAAAAATAAAAAGACAAAGTATTCTATAGGTATCAATCCCATCCGTATCTGTCCAGAACCTTATGCTACGTCCACACGGTCGAGCACTGTCCGCCGGGCACGAGGGCTTTGCTCGACAACGGGCAATTTCATCGGGCAAACCATCAAACTGTCCGTTCCCGGCGCCATTTGCGGGCAGTGGATGGAGGGCTGACGTCGCTGCCAAACGCACGAGGTGAGGTGCGAGCAAAGTTAGCAAACCCGCTCAGTACAGACCGAAGTTACCTTACCACCATGTCCGCACCTAGTCTAGTGTGTACTGGTCTCGACAAGACGTGCTTTTGGTGCTATGCTTTTCCTTATATTTGTCTCTTGCCTTTGTATATATGGCTCCACTTTCGAAAGAACAGAAAAGCTGATGATGTTCATTCTAATGTAATTGCAAAACAATTGTTCATTTTCATCCTGCAATTTACGTAGGATTGTCACTGAGCTTCCCTTTAAATCATGTCTTTGCAATCACTCCCGGCATCAGACATGTCTCCGTGATTTCTTGTTTTTCTTTTTAATGCAGGCAGCAATTATAATGCTGTAAAGTGCTACCTTCTTTCCAAGTATGGCGGGAACCATGGTTATCGTACCGCACTGAACCACTCCCTCCCAACCTCTGCTTGCGGCCAACTAACCTCCAACCACCATCGTCAGCCGTGTGGACACTTCGCGGGCAGCGTCTACGGACTTTGCCCGGTAAGGGCAAAGTCTGCCAGGCACAGCTCGACCGTGTGGACGCGGCATTACAAAAAGGAGTTGCTACGAGTCGAACTACCCCATATCACCCTGTCGCCAATGGACAAGTGGAACGGCTCAACGGTATTATATGGAAGGCAATCCAGCTGGCCCTGAAGTCACGGGATCTACCCGATCAACATTGGGAATTGGTACTTACTGATGTACTGCACTCTCTTATGCCGCGTCCACACGGTCGAGCTGTGCCTGGCAGACTTTGCCCTTACCGGGCAAAGTCCGGAGACTCTGCCCGCGAAGGGTCCACACGTTGAAAGACAGCTACTCCATTTGTCACTCCGAACGGAACCCTACAAAATTGATATAGGCGTCCATTGGCCTCAAAGGCTATGTATTTCTTGTCCGATTCTTTCAGCGGAATTTGGTGATATGCGCTTTTTAAGTCAAAAGTTGAGAACACATGGTATGTTGATAGTTCATTCACCATAGTGTCCATTCTTGGCAATGGATAAGCGTCTAGCTCTGTGTATAAATTCACAGTTTGTGAGTAATCCACACACATCCTTTGCTTATGTCGATTCATTGGGTCCTTCACTACAACAACTTGAGCCCTCCATGGGGATAAGCTACTCTCAATAATCCCCTCAGCAAGTAGACTGTTTATTTCCATTTCAATGAATTCTCTGTCATCTTTACTATAACATCTCGACTTAGTGACTATGGGCTTACAGTTAGGTGACAATTGTTGAAAAAGAGAAGGGTCATCTACAGCAGCAGCCGCCAGAGAACAGTACGAGTCAGTATCGGGTAACTTGAGCGTAGGTTTTGGTCCACCATATTCAATGACTATACCAGAGGAGGGGGACCTGCGGTCTTTGATATACATATTATTTTTTAAAAGACCTTGAATATTTTTTTAAGTCTGAAATCATTATACACCTGAAACGTGCACCACACACATAGACGAAAGCAAAGTTAACCGTGTTCAGTGATGTCGCTCCCAGAAATTGGAACGATTTTTATACATATGTATATTTTTAAAATTAAAAAAATATTTCTAAACTGAATTTTTATGGAGGGGGCCCCTAAAAAGGGATAAAATAATTGAAGAAAAAAAATTGTTCAGTGCGGCCTCTATGTGGGACGATGAATTGCAAGGTGCACAACAAGGTTCCCCACCCCTGAACTATACTCTGGTGTTGTTTTTGGAAATCCTGACCAAGCAGTACCCCACAGCACAAATCTGTCATCAGTGCAAGACGAGTGGAAGGATAAGTTTGTCCATTAAGATGTAGCGTTAAGTGAACTACGACATAACCATGAGAGTTAGTGTGTAATGACTGAGCTAAAGTGATATCTTTACCTGTTCGATGTATTAGAAGTTTCAAGTCCCGTGCAATTTCCTAACTGTTCTTCAAAGACACAATGCACATGACACAAATAAGTTTATGTTCAGACAAAGATGTACACATCAACCTTTCAACACCGTGGCTTTACCATGACTAACTTGCAGAAGCGTAATGTCTCCCTTAGCGCGGGAAATCTCTCAGGCCTACCAACTTAACTTGGTTATACATGCAAATTAAGTTCAGATTATACAATAAATCAAATGAAAAAATTCTTACTATACATTGCATTATACATTCAATCAAAAACAATACAATATGCACAATAACAAATATCTATATTTCAACATATGTAACTGTCATCACTGCAGGAATCGACAAGTACCGATAACTTTCGTCCATTGATAGTTGTCGAGGTGGCCGCTAGATAGATACTCTGAGGGAAAGTGGTACCAGAGATGATGGCAAGGACCGAAGGTTGGGAAGAGTGAACCATAGTAGCTGTACGGGTCTTACTTGAGGGAGCCGGCACCATGGACATGCATACACGAGCGAAATGGCCTTGCTTACCACACTTATAAGTATCATTTCGAGCGGGACAAGTAATACGTTTATGGCGTAGTCCTCGACAGAAGTAACACCTACTCTTCATGGCTAGGGTAGCTGCCAATATCGGATCTTCAGCAGTCATCCCAAGTCCGAGTACGATCTGGGGTCATCACAGCAGCGCTGCGCACAAATTGAGGAGTTACGGGACCGTAAAAGTTGGCATTGCGTTGAGCTAAGTCTAAAGAATAAGCTTGATCATAAACAGCCTGTAAATCTAAAGTCTTGTTTTCCAAGAGACGTTGGCGAATCAAAGGCGAGGTTAGACATTAATAAAGGCATCCCTAATTAACTCTTCCTTGTACTGTTCAGCACTAACTGCCTTTAGGTTACAATCCTTACCTAACTTACGTAGTTCTCTCAAAAACTCATCTAAGGATTCACCGGGCTTTTGTTGACGAGTTGCGAGTAACCTAGCGAATATTTCGTTGGGCGTCTTTACATACAATTTCTGTAGAACAGAAATAGCCGAATCATAATTAGTACATTCCTCGATGTATTCATAGACATTATGACTAACACAGTTCACAAGAGTTCTTAGTTTATCAGGTGCATTTTCTCCACACTCTTGTATGAAGTTGGAGAAGGTTTTATACCAGTGCCTCCACTCTCGCGCTGCAGTTGAGGAGCTGGGGACCAGATCCAGACGAGCCGGCTTTAATAGTTTTTCCATGTTCTAGTTGATTAAATTGTCATAATAATAAGACTTGGTAGCTACTCCCAAGCTTTAATCAACTAGAACACCTGGAAATACATTACAAAATATAGTTTACACTATATATAATGGACATATAGGACTTATCATATGAGTAGACCACATAATTGAACAAGTAAAGGGAGGGAAGCAACTTAGAGGAGAGTCATGACTGTTACTCTAATCGGTCCCAGACAGAATGTGACGACGTTGCTAGTTAGCTTCGTCTACAGCAGTGGTTCCCAAACTTTTTTCTGTCATTTCCCCCTTGCACCCAGTTCAACCATCCAGATTTCCCCCTTTCATGTGTATGAGGGAAAGAGTAGTTAAAACACACTGACTATTTACTAATTTATTTTTCAAATGTACATATATACTGATAAACAGGCATTCTCTCTCTCTCTCTCTCTCTCTCTCTCTCTCAGACATGAGAAAATTCATCTGAGATTTTTTTAGTTCGTAGGTATAATTATTTCCCCCCTGGTAGCTTCAAATTTCCCCCCAGGGGGAAATTTCCCCCAGTTTGGGAACCCCTGGTCTACAGTATACCGAGTATGACGCTCAACCAAAACAAACGACGCAACCAGAGTATGACGCGAAAACAAACAAACGATTCGAAGTTAAATAAAATATGACAAATACCAATACTAGTATATTAGCTTTATTAGTACTAGTATAATACTAGTATTAGCAATTACTAGTATATTACGGGTATTAGAGTAGCAGTACTAGTATAGTGCCGGTATTAGTAGCAGTACTAGTATAGTACCGATATTAGAGTAGCAGTACTAGTATAGTACCGGTATTAAAATACCAGTACTAAAATAGTACCGGTAGCAGTAACAGTACTAATGTAGTACCGCTATAGTAGAACTACTATAATACCAGTATTAGAATAGCTGTGTTAGTATAGTACTGGTATTAGAGTAGCAGTACTACTATAATACCGGTATTAGAGTAGCAGTACTAGTATAGTACCGGTATTATAGTACTAGTATACCAGTATTAGAGTAGCAGTGCTAGTATAATACCGGTATTAGAGTAGCAGTGCTAGTATAGTACCGGAATTAGAATAGCAGTGCTAGTGCCGGAATTACAGTACTAGTATAGAACCGGTATTATAGTACTAGTATAGAACCGGTATTATAGTACTAGTATAGAACAGGTATTATAGTACTAGAATAGAACCGGTATTACAGTAGTACTAGTATAAAACCGGTATTAAAGTAGTACTAGTATAAAACCGGTATTATAGTACTAGTATAGTACCGGTATTAGAGTAGTACTAGTATAGAACCGGCGTTAGAGTAGCAGTAGTAGTATAGAACCGGTATTAGAGTAGCAGTACTAGTATAGAACCGGTATTATAGTACTAGTATAGAACCGGTATTAGAGTAGCAGTACTAGTATAGTACCGGTATTATAGTAGTACTAGTATAGTACCGGTATTAGAGTAGCAGTACTAGTATATAACCGGTATTAGAGTAGCAGTACTAGTATAGAACCGGTATTAGAGTAGCAGTACTAGTATAGAACCGGTATTAGAGTAGCAGTACTAGTATAGAACCGGCATTAGAGTAGCAGTACTAGTATAGTACCGGTATTATAGTACTAGTATAGTACCGGTATTACAGTAGTACTAGTATAAAACCGGTATTAGAGTGGCAGTACTAGTATACTACCGGTATTATAGTAGAATAGTACCGGAATTATAGCAGTACTAGTATGGTACCAGAATTATAGTAGCCGTGCTAGTACAGTACCGGTATTAGAGTGGCAGTATTAGTGTAGCAGTGCTAGTATAGTACCGGTGTTAGAGTTCCAGTGCTAGTATAGTACCGGTGTTAGAGTTCCAGTGCTAGTATAGTACCTGTATTAAAAGCGGTACTAGTATAGTCCCGGAATTAGAGTAGCGGTACTAGTCTAGTACCGGTATTATAGCGGTACTGTAGTACCGGTATTAGAGTAGCGGTCCTAGTATAGTACCGGTATTAGTAGCGGTACTAGTATAGTGCCGATATTAGAGTAGCGGTACTAGTATGGTACTGGTATTAGAGTAGCGGTACTAATGTGGTATCGGTATTAGTAGCGGTGCTAGTGTAGTACATGTATTCGAGTAGCGGTGCTAGAGTAGTACTTGTATTAGCGTAGCGTTCCTAGTGTAGTACCGGTTTTAGAGTAGCGTTCCTAGCGTAGTACCGGTATTAGAGTAGCGGTGCTAGTGTAGTACCGGTAGTAGAGAAGCGGTGCTAGTATAGTACATGTATTCGAGTAGCGGTGCTAGAGTAGTACTGGTATTAGCGTAGCGTTCCTAGTGTAGTACCGGTTTTAGAGTAGCGTTCCTAGCGTAGTACCGGTATTAGAGTAGCGTTCCTAGCGTAGTACCGGTATTAGAGAAGCGGTGCTAGTATAGTAACGGTAGTAGAGAAGCGGTGCTAGTATAGTACCGGTGCTAGTATAGTACCGGTGCTAGTATAGTACCGGTATTAGAGAAGCGGTGCTAGTATAGTACCGGTATTAGAGTAGCGGTGCTAGTATAGTACCGGTATTAGAGTAGCAGTGCTAGTATAGTACCGGTATTAGAGTAGCAGTGCTAGTATAGTACCGGTATTAGAGTAGCAGTGCTAGTATAGTACCGGTATTAGAGTAGCAGTGCTAGTATAGTACCGGTATTAGAGTAGCAGTGCTAGTATAGTTCCGGTATTAGAGTAGCAGTGCTAGTGTAGTACCGCCACCTGTCCCGGACCGCCCACTGAATCGCCGCCACCTAGTACCGCCGCCAGTCCCGGACCGCCCTGCCGACGACATTGTCTCCAGTCGTCATCGTCTCTCCGAGCTGTCGTTGTCGCAGCCTCCAGCCGCCCGCCCTGCCTGCTGTACGCCGCCGCCCGCACAACCTGCCTGCTGTCCGCTGCCGCCCCGAGCTGCCGACAACGCTGCCTCCAGCCGCCACCGCCGTCCGGAGCTGTCGCTGTCTCCAACCGCCGACGTCGCTCCGAGCCGACGCTGCCGACAGCCGCAGGAGTGCCTGCCACTTTCGCAGCCGCCTGCCCCGGAATGCCTGCTGCGCCGCCACCGCCTGCCACGGACCAATGCACGGGGTCCCACCGCCTCCTCGCCCACGGACTAATGTCGGCTACTCCAATTGGGATGCAGCCTGCTCTGCCGGACAGACTCCAACCACCAACCGCCGCTTCCGGATTGCCAGCCGGATCGCCTTGTCCACATCGTCTACAGACCCCTTCCAGCCGGACCGCCTGCCCGTCCACGGACCCCTATAAACTTACACGCTAACGCCAGGCTTAAACCTGCTATGTCAGCGACATCAGATCCTGCTGACAACTCGTCACGCCTCAAGACAAAAATCTCGTTCCTCCTACCTCGTCACTAGGGGAGGGGGGGATTATTGTAGTGACACGTCAATACCTCAGTTTTTTTGTGGTTAAGTTTCCCGCGTATTGTTTCCACAAAATCCGATGTCTTTACTCTGCCAATGTTACTGTAAAAATTGTATTTCACCCCCAAATTACTCCATATAAAACTATCATACAAGATTGTATAATAATCAAGCCTATATTTGCATATGTAATATTTTCATCATCCAAATGGAGGTGTGCATTACGATGTAACGCCCTTCGACAATAAATTGATCTCGCCAGATATTTCAGAGATCAAAATTGGTCTCATTCACCTCCACAAATTTATGTATCTCAGACCTACAGAAGTTACTTAGGAAAGAGAAAATATATTATATATATAGCATTTTATTGACAGTAATTATTCATCAGCAAGTACACTGTTGACAATTTGGATGAACAGACCACAATACTTAACCCACCTCGTACAGTATTCCCATTACTAAAGTTTAGGCATAATGAGGATGGTAGCAGGCTTGGGAATACTTTACACTTAAAAGGGGGATCGTAGGTACTATAAGGGGTGTAGTTACAGACAGCAGCATCAAAATACATCTCAAAATACCCCTGCAGTAGAGGGCTCTTGGCATTGACACAAGGGTATGATACACACCATATCGTCACCCAAGACCTGCCGACTACATTAACCTCAGGTAGGAACCCCTCCCCTGTCCACCACCCAGTATTCCATGGGTTCTGTCAGGTAGGAACCCCTCCCTTGTCCACCACCCAGTATTCCACGGGTTCTGTCAGGTAGGAACCCCTCCCCTGTCCACCACCCAGTATTCCACGGGTTGTGTCAGGTAGGAACCCCTCCCCTGTCCACCACCCAGTATTCCACGGGTTCTGTTAGGTAGGAGGTCGTCAGTCAGTCAACTGTTGCATCGAGTTTCAACGAGTGGAAAACTCGTCCTCACAGTAGCAGGCAACGGTCATCGGAATCTCGCACAGATCTCTGGAAAGAAACATTAGTATGCCGTCCGTGTACAGGCGATTCCCATTCCATCTGGAGATCTCGCTCCTGTAGGAGATCGCCCGTCATGAGATAGTGGTCTAGATGGCGACGTCCAACTCCGTCCGTGTGGCTGGCGAAGAGTGCTACGCTGTTGGCTCCTTCCAGATTAATTTCTTTCCAAGAAACTTGAGGAACATTGTGATGAATTATACCATCTGACTTTAGGGAGGAGGCCAGCTATGGGGGAAAACTGATGTGAGGGGTGAGGAGGAGAGAGCCACGGGTGGGGAAGTTACTGGGCACGAGCAATAAGCGGCATTGGACAATCCCAATCCCAGAGAATCCACATCGACAAATCCTAGGACCGTGACTGACAGACCGTGACTGACAGACCGTGACTGACAGACCGTGACTGACAGACCGTGACTGACAGACCGTGACTGACAGACCGTGACTGACAGACCGTGACTGACAGACCGTGACTGACAGACCGTGACTGACAGACCGTGACTGACAGACCGTGACTGACAGACCGTGACTGACAGACCGTGACTGACAGACCGTGACTGACAGACCGTGACTGACAGACCGTGACTGACAGACCGTGACTGACAGACCGTGACTGACAGACCGTGACTGACAGACCGTGACTGACAGACCGTGACTGACAGACCGTGACTGACAGACCGTGACTGACAGACCGTGACTGACAGACCGTGACTGACAGACCGTGACTGACAGACCGTGACTGACAGACCGTGACTGACAGACCGTGACTGACAGACCGTGACTGACAGACCGTGACTGACAGACCGTGACTGACAGACCGTGACTGACAGACCGTGACTGACAGACCGTGACTGACAGACCGTGACTGACAGACCGTGACTGACAGACCGTGACTGACAGACCGTGACTGACAGACCGTGACTGACAGACCGTGACTGACAGACCGTGACTGACAGACCGTGACTGACAGACCGTGACTGACAGACCGTGACTGACAGACCGTGACTGACAGACCGTGACTGACAGACCGTGACTGACAGACCGTGACTGACAGACCGTGACTGACAGACCGTGACTGACAGACCGTGACTGACAGACCGTGACTGACAGACCGTGACTGACAGACCGTGACTGACAGACCGTGACTGACAGACCGTGACTGACAGACCGTGACTGACAGACAGTGACTGACAGACAGTGACTGACAGACAGTGACTGACAGACAGTGACTGACAGACAGTGACTGACAGACAGACATACTTCGTATATGTCTAAGTCAGTGTATGTCTGACTTAGACATGCTTAGACATATACTTACACATGTAATGACTTAGACACATAATGACTTAGACTCACACACATTGTCGGACACGTTGACCGAGACACTGACACGACTGACACACTGACATCGACAATCACTGGCAGTGGTCTTGGTCCCAGGACCGGACGTGGGCAAGCACCGGGAGTTATCACAGTAACTTGGGCGATCACCGGGAGAGAGGCGAGGCACCAATTCACCGGATTGGGCGCGAGACCCGAGGCAGGTACAGGGCCCGGTCCCAAATTTTGAACAAAACCCAAGTTTCAATGCGCAGAACGCTGCCTAAGTCCTAGAGAAGACGGGATGAAGATGTCAGAAGGAGGGAGAGATTATCACGAAGCCCTCCTACTCAGCTCCTCGACGCCGTCTGACGTCACAGATCCTGTGGGAGAGAAAGAAAATCCGCTGGGTCCAAGAACTACGAGGAGCAGGTTGCAGGTGGCAGGTACACGTGGCAAGAGCAGGTAATGGACCAGGTGGCAGGTACACATGGCAAGAGCAGGTAATAAAACCGGGATCTAAAAGCGGCTACTAACAGGAGATTCTAAAAAACCGCTACAGTTACCAACGAGATTCTAAAAAACCGCTACAATTACCAACGAGATTCTAAAACCAGCTACAATTACCAACGAGATTCTAAAACCAGCTACAATTACCAGATTCTAAAACCAGCTACAATTACCAACGAGATTCTAAAACCAGCTACAATTACCAACGAGATTCTAAAACCAGCTACAATTACCAGATTCTAAAACCAGCTACAATTACCAGATTCTAAAACCAGCTACAATTACCAGATTCTAAAACCAGCTACAATTACCAACGAGATTCTAAAACCAGCTACAATTACCAACGAGATTCTAAAACCAGCTACAATTACCAACGAGATTCTAAAACCAGCTACAATTACCAACGAGATTCTAAAACCAGCTACAATTACCAACGAGATTCTAAAACCAGCTACAATTACCAGATTCTAAAACCAGCTACAATTACCAGATTCTAAAACCAGCTACAATTACCAGATTCTAAAACCAGCTACAATTACCAACGAGACTCTTAAATCAGGTACAGTTAACAGATCATTAAAGCAGCTACAGGTACAAGCACAAGATTTTAAAATCAGCTACAGGTACAAGCACAAGATTTTAAAATCAGCTACAGGTACAAGCACAAGATTTTAAAATCAGCTACAGGTACAAGCACAAGATTTTAAAATCAGCTACAGGTACAAGCACAAGATTTTAAAATCAGCTACAGGTACAAGCACAAGATTTTAAAATCAGCTACAGGTACAAGCACAAGATTTTAAAATCAGCTACAGGTACAAGCACAAGATTTTAAAATCAGCTACAGGTACAAGCACAAGATTTTAAAATCAGCTACAGGTACAAGCACAAGATTTTAAAATCAGCTACAGGTACAAGCACAAGATTTTAAAATCAGCTACAGGTACAAGCACAAGATTTTAAAATCAGCTACAGGTACAAGCACAAGATTTTAAAATCGGCTACAGGTACAAGCACAAGATTTTAAAATCGGCTACAGGTACAAGCACAAGATTTTAAAATCGGCTACAGGTACAAGCACAAGATTTTAAAATCGGCTACAGGTACAAGCACAAGATTTTAAAATCGGCTACAGGTACAAGCACAAGATTTTAAAATCGGCTACAGGTACAAGCACAAGATTTTAAAATCGGCTACAGGTACAAGCACAAGATTTTAAAATCGGCTACAGGTACAAGCACAAGATTTTAAAATCAGCTACAGGTACAAGCACAAGATTTTAAAATCAGCTACAGGTACAAGCACAAGATTTTAAAATCAGCTACAGGTACAAGCACAAGATTTTAAAATCAGCTACAGGTACAAGCACAAGATTTTAAAATCAGCTACAGGTACAAGCACAAGATTTTAAAATAAACAACAGGTACAAGCACAAGATTTTAAAATCAGCTACAGGTACAAGCACAAGATTTTAAAATCAGCTACAGTTACAAGCACAAGATTTTAAAATCAGCTACAGTTACAAGCACAAGATTTTAAAATCAGCTACAGTTACAAGAGATTCTTAAGTCAGCTACAGTTACAAGAGATTCTTAAGTCAGCTACAGTTACAAGAGATTCTTAAGTCAGCTACAGTTACAAGAGATTCTTAAGTCAGCTACAGTTACAAGAGATTCTTAAGTCAGCTACAGTTACAAGAGATTCTTAAGTCAGCTACAGTTACAAGAGATTCTTAAGTCAGCTACAGTTACAAGAGATTCTTAAGTCAGCTACAGTTACAAGAGATTCTTAAGTCAGCTACAGTTACAAGAGATTCTTAAGTCAGCTACAGTTACAAGAGATTCTTAAGTCAGCTACAGTTACAAGAGATTCTTAAGTCAGCTACAATGACAAGAGATTCTTAAGTCAGCTACAATGACAAGAGATTCTTAAGTCAGCTACAATGACAAGAGATTCTTAAGTCAGCTACAGTTACAAGAGATTCTTAAGTCAGCTACAATTACAAGAGATTCTTAAGTCAGCTACAATTACAAGAGATTCTTAAGTCAGCTACAATTACAAGAGATTCTTAAGTCAGCTACAATTACAAGAGATTCTTAAGTCAGCTACAATTACAAGAGATTCTTAAGTCAGCTACAATTACAAGAGATTCTTAAGTCAGCTACAATTACAAGAGATTCTTAAGTCAGCTACAATTACAAGAGATTCTTAAGTCAGCTACAATTACAAGAGATTCTTAAGTCAGCTACAATGACAAGAGATTCTTAAGTCAGCTACAATTACAAGAGATTCTTAAGTCAGCTACAATTACAAGAGATTCTTAAGTCAGCTACAATTACAAGAGATTCTTAAGTAAGCTACAGTTATTAACAGATCCTAGAAGCAGCTACAGTTACTAACAGATCCTAGAAGCAGCTACAGTTACTAACAGATCCTAGAAGCAGCTACAGTTACTAACAGATCCTAGAAGCAGCTACAGTTACTAACAGATCCTAGAAGCAGCTACAGTTACTAACAGATCCTAGAAGCAGCTACAGTTACTAACAGATCCTAGAAGCAGCTACAGTTACTAACAGATCCTAGAAGCAGCTACAGTTACTAACAGATCCTAGAAGCAGCTACAGTTACTAACAGATCCTAGAAGCAGCTACAGTTACTAACAGATCCTAGAAGCAGCTACAGTTACTAACAGATCCTAGAAGCAGCTACAGTTACTAACAGATCCTAGAAGCAGCTACAGTTACTAACAGATCCTAGAAGCAGCTACAGTTACTAACAGATCCTAGAAGCAGCTACAGTTACTAACAGATCCTAGAAGCAGCTACAGTTACTAACAGATTCTAGAAGCAGCTACAGTTACTAACAGATCCTAGAAGCAGCTACAGTTACTAACAGATCCTAGAAGCAGCTACAGTTACTAACAGATCCTAGAAGCAGCTACAGTTACTAACAGATCCTAGAAGCAGCTACAGTTACTAACAGATCCTAGAAGCAGCTACAGTTACTAACAGATCCTAGAAGCAGCTACAGTTACTAACAGATCCTAGAAGCAGCTACAGTTACTAACAGATCCTAGAAGCAGCTACAGTTACTAACAGATCCTAGAAGCAGCTACAGTTACTAACAGATCCTATAAGCAGCTACAGTTACTAACAGATCCTAGAAGCAGCTACAGTTACTAACAGATCCTAGAAGCAGCTACAGTTACTAACAGATCCTAGAAGCAGCTACAGTTACTAACAGATCCTAGAAGCAGCTACAGTTACTAACAGATCCTAGAAGCAGCTACAGTTACTAACAGATCCTAGAAGCAGCTACAGTTACTAACAGATCCTAGAAGCAGCTACAGTTACTAACAGATCCTAGAAGCAGCTACAGTTACTAACAGATCCTAGAAGCAGCTACAGTTACTAACAGATCCTAGAAGCAGCTACAGTTACTAACAGATCCTAGAAGCAGCTACAGTTACTAACAGATCCTAGAAGCAGCTACAGTTACTAACAGATCCTAGAAGCAGCTACAGTTACTAACAGATCCTAGAAGCAGCTACAGTTACTAACAGATCCTAGAAGCAGCTACAGTTACTAACAGATCCTAGAAGCAGCTACAGTTACTAACAGATCCTATAAGCAGCCACAGTTACTAACAGATCCTAGAAGCAGCTACAGTTACTAACAGATCCTAGAAGCAGCTACAGTTACTAACAGATCCTAGAAGCAGCTACAGTTACTAACAGATCCTAGAAGCAGCTACAGTTACTAACAGATCCTAGAAGCAGCTACAGTTACTAACAGATCCTAGAAGCAGCTACAGTTACTAACAGATCCTAGAAGCAGCTACAGTTACTAACAGATCCTAGAAGCAGCTACAGTTACTAACAGATCCTAGAAGCAGCTACAGTTACTAACAGATCCTAGAAGCAGCTACAGTTACTAACAGATCCTAGAAGCAGCTACAGTTACTAACAGATCCTAGAAGCAGCTACAGTTACTAACAGATCCTAGAAGCAGCTACAGTTACTAACAGATCCTAGAAGCAGCTACAGTTACTAACAGATCCTAGAAGCAGCTACAGTTACTAACAGATCCTAGAAGCAGCTACAGTTACTAACAGATCCTAGAAGCAGCTACAGTTACTAACAGATCCTAGAAGCAGCTACAGTTACTAACAGATCCTAGAAGCAGCTACAGTTACTAACAGATCCTAGAAGCAGCTACAGTTACTAACAGATCCTAGAAGCAGCTACAGTTACTAACAGATCCTAGAAGCAGCTACAGTTACTAACAGATCCTAGAAGCAGCTACAGTTACTAACAGATCCTAGAAGCAGCTACAGTTACTAACAGATCCTAGAAGCAGCTACAGTTACTAACAGATCCTAGAAGCAGCTACAGTTACTAACAGATCCTAGAAGCAGCTACAGTTACTAACAGATCCTAGAAGCAGCTACAGTTACTAACAGATCCTAGAAGCAGCTACAGTTACTAACAGATCCTAGAAGCAGCTACAGTTACTAACAGATCCTAGAAGCAGCTACAGTTACTAACAGATCCTAGAAGCAGCTACAGTTACTAACAGATCCTAGAAGCAGCTACAGTTACTAACAGATCCTAGAAGCAGCTACAGTTACTAACAGATTCTAGAAGCAGCTACAGTTACTAACAGATCCTAGAAGCAGCTACAGTTACTAACAGATCCTAGAAGCAGCTACAGTTACTAACAGATCCTAGAAGCAGCTACAGTTACTAACAGATTCTAGAAGCAGCTACAGTTACTAACAGATCCTAGAAGCAGCTACAGTTACTAACAGATCCTAGAAGCAGCTACAGTTACTAACAGATCCTAGAAGCAGCTACAGTTACTAACAGATCCTAGAAGCAGCTACAGTTACTAACAGATCCTAGAAGCAGCTACAGTTACTAACAGATCCTAGAAGCAGCTACAGTTACTAACAGATCCTAGAAGCAGCTACAGTTACTAACAGATCCTAGAAGCAGCTACAGTTACTAACAGATCCTAGAAGCAGCTACAGTTACTAACAGATCCTAGAAGCAGCTACAGTTACTAACAGATCCTAGAAGCAGCTACAGTTACTAACAGATCCTAGAAGCAGCTACAGTTACTAACAGATCCTAGAAGCAGCTACAGTTACTAACAGATCCTATAAGCAGCTACAGTTACTAACAGATCCTAGAAGCAGCTACAGTTACTAACAGATCCTAGAAGCAGCTACAGTTACTAACAGATCCTAGAAGCAGCTACAGTTACTAACAGATCCTAGAAGCAGCTACAGTTACTAACAGATCCTAGAAGCAGCTACAGTTACTAACAGATCCTAGAAGCAGCTACAGTTACTAACAGATCCTAGAAGCAGCTACAGTTACTAACAGATCCTAGAAGCAGCTACAGTTACTAACAGATCCTAGAAGCAGCTACAGTTACTAACAGATCCTAGAAGCAGCTACAGTTACTAACAGATCCTAGAAGCAGCTACAGTTACTAACAGATCCTAGAAGCAGCTACAGTTACTAACAGATCCTAGAAGCAGCTACAGTTACTAACAGATCCTAGAAGCAGCTACAGTTACTAACAGATCCTAGAAGCAGCTACAGTTACTAACAGATCCTAGAAGCAGCTACAGTTACTAACAGATCCTAGAAGCAGCTACAGTTACTAACAGATCCTAGAAGCAGCTACAGTTACTAACAGATCCTAGAAGCAGCTACAGTTACTAACAGATCCTAGAAGCAGCTACAGTTACTAACAGATCCTAGAAGCAGCTACAGTTACTAACAGATCCTAGAAGCAGCTACAGTTACTAACAGATCCTAGAAGCAGCTACAGTTACTAACAGATCCTAGAAGCAGCTACAGTTACTAACAGATCCTAGAAGCAGCTACAGTTACTAACAGATCCTAGAAGCAGCTACAGTTACTAACAGATCCTAGAAGCAGCTACAGTTACTAACAGATCCTAGAAGCAGCTACAGTTACTAACAGATCCTAGAAGCAGCTACAGTTACTAACAGATTCTAGAAGCAGCTACAGTTACTAACAGATCCTAGAAGCAGCTACAGTTACTAACAGATCCTAGAAGCAGCTACAGTTACTAACAGATCCTAGAAGCAGCTACAGTTACTAACAGATCCTAGAAGCAGCTACAGTTACTAACAGATCCTAGAAGCAGCTACAGTTACTAACAGATCCTAGAAGCAGCTACAGTTACTAACAGATCCTAGAAGCAGCTACAGTTACTAACAGATCCTAGAAGCAGCTACAGTTACTAACAGATCCTATAAGCAGCCACAGTTACTAACAGATCCTAGAAGCAGCTACAGTTACTAACAGATCCTAGAAGCAGCTACAGTTACTAACAGATCCTAGAAGCAGCTACAGTTACTAACAGATCCTAGAAGCAGCTACAGTTACTAACAGATCCTAGAAGCAGCTACAGTTACTAACAGATCCTAGAAGCAGCTACAGTTACTAACAGATCCTAGAAGCAGCTACAGTTACTAACAGATCCTAGAAGCAGCTACAGTTACTAACAGATCCTAGAAGCAGCTACAGTTACTAACAGATCCTAGAAGCAGCTACAGTTACTAACAGATCCTAGAAGCAGCTACAGTTACTAACAGATCCTAGAAGCAGCTACAGTTACTAACAGATCCTAGAAGCAGCTACAGTTACTAACAGATCCTAGAAGCAGCTACAGTTACTAACAGATCCTAGAAGCAGCTACAGTTACTAACAGATCCTAGAAGCAGCTACAGTTACTAACAGATCCTAGAAGCAGCTACAGTTACTAACAGATCCTAGAAGCAGCTACAGTTACTAACAGATCCTAGAAGCAGCTACAGTTACTAACAGATCCTAGAAGCAGCTACAGTTACTAACAGATCCTAGAAGCAGCTACAGTTACTAACAGATCCTAGAAGCAGCTACAGTTACTAACAGATCCTAGAAGCAGCTACAGTTACTAACAGATCCTAGAAGCAGCTACAGTTACTAACAGATCCTAGAAGCAGCTACAGTTACTAACAGATCCTAGAAGCAGCTACAGTTACTAACAGATCCTAGAAGCAGCTACAGTTACTAACAGATCCTAGAAGCAGCTACAGTTACTAACAGATCCTAGAAGCAGCTACAGTTACTAACAGATCCTAGAAGCAGCTACAGTTACTAACAGATCCTAGAAGCAGCTACAGTTATAACAGATCCTAGAGCAGCTACAGTTACTAACAGATCCTAGAAGCAGCTACAGTTACTAACAGATCCTAGAAGCAGCTACAGTTCTAACAGCAGCTACAGTTACTAACAGATCCTAGAAGCAGCTACAGTTACTAACAGATCCTAGAAGCAGCTACAATTACTAACAGATCCTAGAAGCAGCTACAGTTACTAACAGATCCTAGAAGCAGCTACAGAAACAAGGAGAGAGGAGAGAGGAGAGAGGAGAGAGGAGAGAGGAGAGAGGAGAGAGGAGAGGCGAGAGGGGCCAGGGCGGGGCAAGGAAAGAAAAGGTCAGGGTAAGGAAAGAAAAGGTCAGGGTAAGGAAAGAAAAGGTCAGGGCAAGGAAAGAAAAGGTCAGGGTAAGGAAAGAAAAGGTCAGTACAAGAAGCCCTATGGACCCACCTGCTACCTCTAGCTGTTCGTGTTCGTGGCGACTTCTTTGCCCGTCACCATGACGTCGTCGACGTCGACTTCGAAGACGTTGACGGTGTCAGCCTGGCGAAGAAGAATTAATTATGGGGTGTCCGAGAACGTACGTATTCCAAACCTTATCTTGTCAATTCCTTATGGAGGGAATCATTTGTTGCAGTGATGATGATATGGTTTACCGTCACAAACTCCCCACTTATCGGAAGGCCAGGACGGTGCCCCTCACAGAGGGCTTTGTAGCGTGAAATTTAATGAACCATGCCCTTAGTTCAGCTTCGCTGGTGGCAGGATTCGAACCATCCCAACGAACGCTCAGCCATCAGTGATACCATTCATATTATTAATCCGGCAGCCGCGGAGCTTCGATCACGCGTCTTCTACCATCTTGCCACGCAATAAGAAAAAAAATAATAATAAAATAATAATAATAATAAATGAAGAAAGAGGGGGGCGGATCATACGAACAGGTCACAATTTCCAATGATCTAAATTACCTCCACAGGAAAAAATCAAGCACTGGTTAGTAGTGGTCCTATGCGGTGGACATCGCAGAAGACGGTCTCAGTTGCCCATTTTAACCTCCCGACACCCTCACTACCTGGAAGTGCGGCCCCAAGGGCTCTAACACTGACAGGATCTTGCTCAGGATCCATCAGCTTCGACCACTCTCCATGTTTTACACAAGTAAACACCCAGCAACTGCTTCCTTTTTCTCCTGTTCGTCAGAGATAAGACTTACAGTCTGATGGCCCAGCTTAAACGTCCCCATCAGCGAAATCCAAGATCACTAATCATTTGTGCCAAGTTCAGACAGGCATGTGTACGAAGGACTATACAGAGATTCGGGTACAAACGTAAATAAAGTTGCTAGCAAGTTTAAAAATCTACACTCAACATATCACCTCCCTCTCCCTCTCTCTCACCTGCCTTGAGAACGGTCAAGTCGTAGCTGTGGCCGTGGGTACGCATGGCGACAAAGTCGTCCAGGGACTTCCCACTCAGCTCCTCGACGCCGTCTGACGTCACAGATCCTGTGGGAGAGAAAGAAAATCCGCTGGGTCCAAGAACTACGAGGAGCAGGTTGCAGGTGGCAGGTACACGTGGCAAGAGCAGGTAATGGACCAGGTGGCAGGTGCACATGGCAAGAGCAGGTAATGGACCAGGTGGCAGGTACACATGGCAAGAGCAGGTAATAAAACCGGGATCTAAAAGCGGCTACTAACAGGAGATTCTAAAAACCGCTACAGTCACTAACGAGATTCTAAAACCGGCTACAATTACCAACGAGATTCTAAAACCAGCTACAATTACCAACGAGATTCTAAAACCAGCTACAGTTACCAACGAGATTCTTAAACCAGCTACAATTACCAACGAGATTCTAAAACCAGCTACAGTTACCAACGAGATTCTTAAACCAGCTACAATTACCAACGAGATTCTTAAACCAGCTACAATTACCAACGAGATTCTTAAACCAGCTACAATTACCAACGAAATTCTTAAACCAGCTACAATTGATAACGAGACTCTTAAATCAGGTACAGTTAACAGATCATTAAAGCAGCTACAGGTACAAGCACAAGATTCTCAAATCAGCTACAATTACAAGAGATTCTCAAATCAGCTACAATTACAAGAGATTCTCAAATCAGCTACAATTACAAGAGATTCTCAAATCAGCTACAATTACAAGAGATTCTCAAATCAGCTACAATTACAAGAGATTCTCAAATCAGCTACAATTACAAGAGATTCTCAAATCAGCTACAATTACAAGAGATTCTCAAATCAGCTACAATTACTTGATTCTAAAATCAGCTACAATTACAACAGATTCTCAAATCAGCTACAATTACAACAGATTCTCAAATCAGCTACAATTACAAGAGATTCTCAAATCAGCTACAATTACAAGAGATTCTCAAATCAGCTACAATTACAAGAGATTCTCAAATCAGCTACAATTACAAGAGATTCTCAAATCAGCTACAATTACGAGATTCTCAAATCAGCTACAATTACGAGATTCTCAAATCAGCTACAATTACGAGATTCTCAAATCAGTTACAATTACAAGAGATTCTTAAATCAGCTACAATTACAAGATTCTTAAATCAGCTACAATTACAAGATTCTTAAATCAGCTACAATTACATGATTCTTAAATCAGCTACAATTACAAGATTCTTAAATCAGCTGCAATTACAAGATTCTTAAATCAGCTACAATTACAAGATTCTTAAATCAGCTACAAGCAAAAGATTCTAAAATCAGCTACAAGTACTAACAAGAGATTCTTAAATCAGCTACAATTACAAGAGATTCTTAAGTCAGCTACAATTACAAGAGATTCTTAAGTCAGCTACAATTACAAGAGATTCTTAAGTCAGCTACAATTACAAGAGATTCTTAAATCAGCTACAATTACAAGAGATTCTTAAATCAGCTACAATTACAAGAGATTCTTAAATCAGCTACAGTTACTATCAAGAGACTCTTAAATCAGGTAGAATTACTAACAAGAGATTCTTAAATCAGGTACAGTTACAGATTCTAGAAGCAGGTACAGTTACTAACAGATTCTAGAAGCAGCTACAGTTACTAACAGATCCTAGAAGCAGCTACAATTACTAACAGATTCTAGAAGCAGATACAGTTACTAACAGATCCTAGAAGTAGCTATCGTTACTAACAAGGGACCTTAGGAGTTACAGTTACTAACAAGATATCCTAGAAGCAGGTACAGTTACTAACAGATCCTAAAAGCAGGTACAGAAACAAGGCAGGCGAGAGGAGAGGAGAGGAGAGGAGAGGAGAGGAGAGGAGAGGAGAGGAGAGGAGAGGAGAGGCGAGGAGAGGAGAGGAGAGGAGAGGAGAGGCGAGGAGAGGAGAGGAGAGGCGAGGAGAGGCGAGGAGAGGCGAGGCGAGGAGAGGAGAGGAGAGGAGAGGAGAGGAGAGGAGGGGGCGGGGCGGGGCGGGGCGGGGCGGGGCGGGGCGGGGCGGGGATAAGAAAAGGTCAGGGCAGGGAAAGAAAAGGTCAGGGCAGGGAAAGAAAAGGTCAGGGCAGGGAAAGAAAAGGTCAGGGCAGGGAAAGAAAAGGTCAGGGCAGGGAAAGAAAAGGTCAGGGCAGGGAAAGAAAAGGTCAGGGCAGGGAAAGAAAAGGTCAGGGCAGGGAAAGAAAAGGTCAGGGCAGGGAAAGAAAAGGTCAGGGCAGGGAAAGAAAAGGTCAGGGCAGGGAAAGAAAAGGTCAGGGCAGGGAAAGAAAAGGTCAGTACAAGAAGCCCTATGGACCCACCTGCTACCTCCAGCTGTTCGTGTTCGTGGTGACCTCGTCTCTGCCCGTCACCATGACGTCGTCGCTGTGGCCGTAGGTACGCATGGCGACAAAGTCGTCCAGGGCCCTCTCACTCAGCTCCTCGCCGCCGTCTGACGTCACAGATCCTGTAGGAGAGAAAGAAAATCCGCTGGGTCCAAGAACTACGAGGAGCAGGTTGCAGGTACACGTGGCAAGAGCAGGTAATGGACCAGGTGGCAGGTGCAGGTAATGGACCAGGTGGCAGGTGCAGGTAATGGACCAGGTGGCAGGTGCAGGTGGCAGGTGCAGGTGGCAGGTGCAGGTGGCAGGTGCAGGTGGCAGGTGCAGGTGGCAGGTGCAGGTGGCAGGTGCACATGGCAAGAGCAGGTAATAAAACCGGGATCTAAAAGAGGCTACTAACAGATTCTAAAAACCGATACAGCTACTAACAGGAGATTCTAAAAACCAGCTACAGCTATTAACAGGAGATTCTAAAAACCAGCTACAGCTATTAACAGATTCTAAAAACCAGCTACAGCTATTAACAGATTCTAAAAACCACCCACAGCTACCAACGAGATTCTAAAAACCACCTACAATTACCAACGAGATTCTAAAACCAGCTACAGTTACTAACGAGATTCTAAAAACCAGCTACAGTTACTAACGAGATTCTAAAACCAGCTACAGTTACTAACGAGATTCTAAAACCAGCTACAGTTACTAACGAGATTCTAAAACCAGCTACAGTTACTAACGAGATTCTAAAACCAGCTACAATTGCCAACGAGATGCTAAAACCAGCTACAATTACCAACGAGATTCTAAAACAAGCTACAATTAACAACCATATTCTAAAACCAGATACAATTTACAACGAGATTCTAAAACCAGCTACAATTACCAAAGAGATTATAATAAAAGATACAATTTCAAACGAGATTCTTAAACCAGATACAATTACCATCGAGATTCTAAAACCGGCTACAATTACCAACGAGATTCTAAAACCAGCTACAATTACCAACGAGATTCTAAAACCAGCTACAGTTACCAACGAGATTCTTAAACCAGCTACAGTTAACAGATCATTAAAGCAGCTACAGGTACAAGCACAAGATTTTAAAATCAGGTACAATTACAGGAAATTCTCAAATCAGCTACAATTACGAGATTCTCAAATCAGCTACAATTACGAGATTCTCAAATCAGCTACAATTACAAGAGATTCTCAAATCAGCTACAATTACAAGAGATTCTCAAATCAGCTACAATTACAAGAGATTCTCAAATCAGCTACAATTACAAGAGATTCTCAAATCAGCTACAATTACAAGAGATTCTCAAATCAGCTACAATTACAACAGATTCTCAAATCAGCTACAATTACAACAGATTCTCAAATCAGCTACAATTACAACAGATTCTCAAATCAGCTACAATTACAACAGATTCTCAAATCAGCTACAATTACAACAGATTCTCAAATCAGCTACAATTACAACAGATTCTCAAATCAGCTACAATTACAACAGATTCTCAAATCAGCTACAATTACAACAGATTCTCAAATCAGCTACAATTACAACAGATTCTCAAATCAGCTACAATTACAAGAGATTCTCAAATCAGCTACAATTACAAGAGATTCTCAAATCAGCTACAATTACAAGAGATTCTCAAATCAGCTACAATTACGAGATTCTCAAATCAGCTACAATTACGAGATTCTCAAATCAGCTACAATTACGAGATTCTCAAATCAGTTACAATTACAAGAGATTCTTAAATCAGCTACAATTACAAGAGATTCTTAAATCAGCTACAATTACAAGAGATTCTTAAATCAGCTACAATTACAAGAGATTCTTAAATCAGCTACAATTACAAGAGATTCTTAAATCAGCTACAATTACAAGAGATTCTTAAATCAGCTACAATTACAAGAGATTCTTAAATCAGCTACAATTACAAGAGATTCTTAAATCGGCTACAATTGCAAGAGATTCTTAAATCGGCTACAATTGCAAGAGATTCTTAAATCAGCTACAATTGCAAGAAATTCTTAAATCAGCTACAATTACAAGAGATTCTTAAATCAGCTACAATTGCAAGAGATTCTTAAATCAGCTACAATTACAAGATTCTTAAATCAGCTGCAATTACAAGATTCTTAAATCAGCTACAATTACAAGATTCTTAAATCAGCTACAATTACTATCAAGAGACTCTTAAATCAGGTAGAATTACTAACAAGAGATTCTTAAATCAGGTACAGTTACAGATTCTAGAAGCAGGTACAGTTACTAACAGATCCTAAAAGCAGGTACAGTTACTAACAGATCCTAGAATCAGGTACAGTTACAGATTCTAGAAGCAGATACAGTTACTAACAGATCCTAGAAGTAGCTATCGTTACTAACAAGGGACCTTAGGAGTTACAGTTACTAACAAGATATCCTAGAAGCAGGTACAGTTACTAACAAGATATCCTAGAAGCAGGTACAGAAACGAGGCGAGGCGAGGCGAGGCGAGGCGAGGCGAGGCGAGGCGAGGCGAGGCGAGGCGAGGCGAGGCGAGGAGAGGAGAGGAGAGGAGAGGAGAGGAGAGGAGAGGAGAGAAGGCGGGGAAAGAAAAGGTCAGGGCAGGGAAAGAAAAGGTCAGGGCAGGGAAAGAAAAGGTCAGGGCAGGGAAAGAAAAGGTCAGGGCAGGGAAAGAAAAGGTCAGGGCAGGGAAAGAAAAGGTCAGGGCAGGGAAAGAAAAGGTCAGGGCAGGGAAAGAAAAGGTCAGGGCAGGGAAAGAAAAGGTCAGGGCAGGGAAAGAAAAGGTCAGGGCAGGGAAAGAAAAGGTCAGGGCAGGGAAAGAAAAGGTCAGGGCAGGGAAAGAAAAGGTCAGGGCAGGGAAAGAAAAGGTCAGGGCAGGGAAAGAAAAGGTCAGGGCAGGGAAAGAAAAGGTCAGGGCAGGGAAAGAAAAGGTCAGTACAAGAAGCCCTATGGACCCACCTGCTACCTCCAGCTGTCCGTGTTCGTGGTGACCTCGTCTCTGCCCGTCACCATGACGTCGTCGCTGTGGCCGTAGGTACGCATGGCGACAAAAATCGTCCAGGGCCCTCTCACTCAGCTCCTCGCCGCCGTCTGACGTCACAGATCCTGTGGGAGAGAAAGAAAATCCGCTGGGTCCAAGAACTACAAGGAGCAGGTTACAGGTACACGTGGCAAGAGCAGGTAATGGACCAGGTGGCAGGTGCACATGGCAAGAGCAGGTAATGGACCAGGTGGCAGGTGCACATGGCAAGAGCAGGTAATGGACCAGGTGGCAGGTGCACATGGCAAGAGCAGGTAAAACCGGGATCTAAAAGAGGCTACTAACAGATTCTAAAAACCGATACAGCTACTAACAGGAGATTCTAAAAACCAGCTACAGCTATTAACAGATTCTAAAAACCAGCTACAGCTATTAACAGATTCTAAAAACCACCCACAGCTACCAACGAGATTCTAAAAACCACCTACAATTACCAACGAGATTCTAAAACCAGCTACAGTTACTACCGAGATTCTAAAAACTAGCTAGTTACTACCGAGATTCTAAAAACCAGCTAGTTACTAACGAGATTCTAAAAACCAGCTACAGTTACTAACGAGATTCTAAAACCAGCTACAGTTACTAACGAGATTCTAAAACCAGCTACAGTTACTAACGAGATTCTAAAACCAGCTACAATTGCCAACGAGATGCTAAAACCAGCTACAATTACCAACGAGATTCTAAAACCAGCTACAATTACCAACGAGATTCTAAAACCAGCTACAATTACCAACGAGATTCTAAAACCAGCTACAATTACCAACGAGATTCTAAAACCAGCTACAATTGCCAACGAGATTCTAAAACCAGCTACAATTACCAACGAGATTCTAAAACCAGCTACAATTACCAACGAGATTCTAAAACCAGCTACAATTACCAACGAGATTCTAAAACCAGCTACAGTTACTAACGAGATTCTAAAAACCAGCTACAGTTACTAACGAGATTCTAAAAACCAGCTACAGCTATTAACAGGAGATTCTAAAAACCAGCTACAGCTATTAACAGGAGATTCTAAAAACCAGCTACAGCTATTAACAGGAGATTCTAAAAACCAGCTACAGTTACTAACGAGATTCTAAAAACCAGCTACAGTTACTAACGAGATTCTAAAAACCAGCTACAGTTACTAACGAGATTCTAAAAACCAGCTACAGTTACTAACGAGATTCTAAAAACCAGCTACAATTACTAACGAGATTCTAAAAACCAGCTACAGTTACTAACGAGATTCTAAAACCAGCTACAGTTACTAACGAGATTCTAAAACCAGCTACAGTTACTAACGAGATTCTAAAACCAGCTACAGTTACTAACGAGATTCTAAAACCAGCTACAGTTACTAACGAGATTCTAAAACCAGCTACAGTTACTAACGAGATTCTAAAACCAGCTACAGTTACTAACGAGATTCTAAAACCAGCTACAGTTACTAACGAGATTCTAAAACCAGCTACAGTTACTAACGAGATTCTAAAACCAGCTACAATTACTAACGAGATTCTAAAAACCAGCTACAATTACTAACGAGATTCTAAAAACCAGCTACAGTTACTAACGAGATTCTAAAACCAGCTACAGTTACCAACGAGATTCTAAAACTATAATTACTAACGAGATTCTAAAACCAGCCACAATTACTAACGAGATTCTTAAATCAGATACAGTTAATAACAGATCCTTAAAGCAGCTACAAGCAAAAGATTCTAAAGTCAGCTACAAATACTAACAAGAGATTCTTAAATCAGCTACAATTACAAGAGATTCTTAAGTCAGCTACAGTTACTAACAGATCCTAGAAGCAGGTACAGAAACAAGTGGAGGGGAGAGGGGAGAGAGGAGGAGAGAGGAGGAGAGAGGAGGAGAGAGGAGGAGAGAGGAGGAGAGAGGAGGAGAGAGGAGGAGAGAGGAGGAGAGAGGAGGAGAGAGGAGGAGAGAGGAGGAGAGAGGAGGAGAGAGGAGAGGCCAGGGCGGGGCAGGTAAAGAAAAGGTCAGTACAAGAAGCCCTATGGACCCACCTGCTACCTCTAGCTGTTCGTATTCGTGGCGACCTCGTCTCTGCCCGTCACCATGACGTCGTCGACGTCAACTGAAGCCTGTTACCGTCTCCATCTGACGAAGAGGCAATGGATGTTTGGAGAGAAATTTTGTATTACCATGTGTGCATTTTCAGACATTCAACATTAGTTGCTGCATCGTGCAACCTGATACAATGTTGCCAGTTTGAACTATTTGGCACATTTTGCGAAGGGATTGCGTTTGAATTACATGAGAACAGTTCAACTGTTTGGGGTGGGGATTAGGATTGGGGTGGGGATTAGGATTGGGGATTAGGATTGGGGTGGGGGATTAGGACTGGGGTGGGGGATTAGGACTGGGGTGGGGGATTAGGACTGGGGTGGGGGATTAGGACTGGGGTGGGGGATTAGGACTGGGGTGGGGGATTAGGACTGGGGTGGGGGATTAGGACTGGGGTGGGGGATTAGGACTGGGGTGGGGGATTAGGACTGGGGTGGGGGATTAGGACTGGGGTGGGGGATTAGGACTGGGGTGGGGGATTAGGACTGGGGTGGGGGATTAGGACTGGGGTGGGGGATTAGGACTGGGGTGGGGGATTAGGACTGGGGTGGGGGATTAGGACTGGGGTGGGGGATTAGGACTGGGGTGGGGGATTAGGACTGGGGTGGGGGATTAGGACTGGGGTGGGGGATTAGGACTGGGGTGGGGATTAGGATTGGGGTGGGGATTAGGATTGGGGTGGGGATTAGGATTGGGGTGGGGGATTAGGATTGGGGTGGGGATTAGGATTGGGGTGGGGATTAGGACTGGGGTGGGGGATTAGGACTGGGGTGGGGGATTAGGACTGGGGTGGGGGATTAGGACTGGGGTGGGGGATTAGGACTGGGGTGGGGGATTAGGACTGGGGTGGGGGATTAGGACTGGGGTGGGGGATTAGGACTGGGGTGGGGGATTAGGACTGGGGTGGGGGATTAGGACTGGGGTGGGGGATTAGGACTGGGGTGGGGGATTAGGACTGGGGTGGGGGATTAGGACTGGGGTGGGGGATTAGGACTGGGGTGGGGGATTAGGACTGGGGTGGGGGATTAGGACTGGGGTGGGGGATTAGGACTGGGGTGGGGGATTAGGATTGGGGTGGGGATTAGGATTGGGGGCGGGGATTAGGATTGGGGGCGGGGATTAGGATTGGGGTGGGGATTAGGATTGGGGTGGGGATTAGGATTGGGGTGGGGATTAGGATTGGGGTGGGGATTAGGATTGGGGTGGGGATTAGGATTGGGGTGGGGATTAGGATTGGGGTGGGGATTAGGACTGGGGTGGGGATTAGGACTGGGGTGGGGGATTAGGATTGGGGTGGGGATTGGAATTTGGATTGCATTTTGTGATAAACTATGATTTGACCCTGTCCTGGTACCGGGCACGAGCGCGAACCTGTACTTAACCCGGTCTTTGGACCAGGCATGCATGAACACCGATATTGGACCTGATCCCAGTACCGGACATGGAGAAACCGGAAGTGGCCCCGGTACCGGAAGTGGGCACCCGGTACGTACCAGGACTTGGGCGAGCACTTGTGGCTAACGAGGACCTAGGAGAACACCGGGACGGAACAGAGGCACCAAATTCACTAATCGTTCCTGATCGGGTGGGTTCCGATTAGGAACGGGTCAGTCCAGAGGCAGATTGAGTCGCGTCAAAGTCGCATCAGTTCAGAGACAGATCTAAGTCATGTCAGTCACTTTAGGTCAGAGGAAGCGGTAAAGTTGGGTCAGAGGCGGCGGCAAGGTAGAACTTATCTGGTACGTCCAGCTGCTTGTACTCGTGGGACCTCTGATGTCCTGGCCTTTGCCTGTCACCAAGTCATCGACGTCGACTGAAACCACCAACTGTCCACCTGAAGCAGAAAGTAGATTTCGGGTTATCAGAACTGTCTGACCAAAGCGAGTTTGTATTGGCCAAGTCAAATATGCCCCACACCCCTACTTGCCTCTGCAAACCGTACCTTTGGCATAACAAGTCCCCGAGTCGGGAAGTACTTGGGAAATGAAACTTGGCGAAAAGTTGGTTGTACATCTTTTTGATAACGGTAACAATTTAACAATAAAAATATTAAACATTTAACAATATTTCATTAACAAACCACAAGTACTACACCCCTACTGTATTCACATTTCTAAAAAATGTAGGTATTCTGTGGTTGACAGTAGGAAAAGTTTGCGTAGAAAGGCTCAGGAAGGTTAGGCACTTAAAAACGTTTACTATACGGGGTGTAGATACAGACATCACATATTTGTCAAGATATTCCTACAGGAGTAGGATGTTATGTACATATACAAAGGCACCGTAGAACATCTGGCCATCATACAATAACGGCCATCTTGTCAACGAAGACATGCCGACTATATTAATCTCCGTCAGGTAGGAATCCCTCCCTTGTCTACCGCCCAGTATTCCACGGGTTCTGTCAGGAAGGGAAGGAGGGTCTTCCCGTTCAATTAACTAGAATTCTGGGTGTATTTCCGGGACAGGGCTACGCCCCTCGTAGTTTTTGCCCTTGTACTTCCCCTCCAGGAGTACAGAAGAGACGCCACTCCAGCTGGAGAGGTCGTTCCTGTCGGGGAGACCACCAGCCACGAGGTAATGACCTGGGTGTGGACGTCCATCGCCTCTGTCCGTGTAGCTGATGAAGGGAACCACGCTGACTGCACCCTCTAGATGCATTTCTCTTCTCTTAAGGAACCTGAGGAAGATTTGAAGAGAATGCACAGAAGTTGTGAATGTTACGAGGGATCATACCGTCCAACGCTTTAGGAAACCTTTGACCAAGGGAATATATCCAACAGGTTCATGGGGGGGATAACCTTGCTCGCTTTTGGATTGATGTAAGGACTAAAGTAGTTATGTCACGCTTCTAACACCATTACCTGCCTAATCCTTTCTTTGTGTAGGTCATGATTGCGCCCATCTTGTTGGTAACGTATAGGTGGAGGCTTCCGTCTGGAGCAGGCGAGAAGGCCACATCCCACGGGTACTCCTCTTTCAGGATTTGCACCAGTTTCAGCCTGGAGTTCTCGTCTAGCCTATAGAATCCAGGAGATTTTAGTAGAGGGTGAGAGGGTACATAAACGCGGTCGGGTCTCATACATACATACATATACCAAGGCTTTTTTCCCCTTACAAGGGAGGTAGCCAAAAAGGGAAAGGCATAAAATCATTTCCACCCATTCCATCCCTGAATACACTCCACACCCCTCCACCCTCCCCCTTATCTGAGCACCTCCTGGATGACGGGTCATCCCTGCACCTTGTCCACTGCCCTGGGTCAGAAGCACGTGTCGCAACACGGGTCAGGTCTCAAAGGTTGTAAACATTATTGTAAACATGCCTAAACTATTCTGGAGTTGACAGAGTTACGTCTATAGGTGACTAGTGGTTTCCAATCTGGGAGTCTGACTATGCAGTTGAATAGATTTTGCAATGAATCTATATGGAATAGATAACCAAATTATATTAAAGAATCAGGAAGTAGTGTTACAGACGAGTTTGTCCCATATACAACCCTTAACTCTCTGCTCTTCTGTGGATAGGAGGTAAAGGGAACATGGGCCGAGGGAAATATTTTTATTCCTGACTAGTTTCGCCTGAGTGGCTTCTTCAGAGGAACCAAAAGTATTTCCCTCAGCCCGTGTTCCCTTTACCTCCTATCCACATTCGTCACAATGTACACACATCTCTGCTCTTCCTATAGTGCCTCCCTAGTTGGCTGAACATCAGCTTCTTACTTTAGCAAAACTCAAACCCCGAGGAAACTTTCCATTGCCTCCCCTCAAGCAGTCTACCTGTACTGCAGATCATGCATACAAACTATATACCAAAAGCCTACTTCCTCTTATAAGGGAGGTAGTAGTCAGGAACTTGAAACCGTTCGAGGACAAGAGCGACTCACTTGTGTATAGCGATGCCGCCATGATGGTTGTACATAAAGGCTTTGGCTACAGCCACTAGCACCTCTCCCTGGAAACTCACGCCGGCGACGCTAACGATCTTTTTCTCTCTCAGGACCTTCACAGAAGAGTCGAAGCAATTTGTCAGGTTAGTCAAGGAACACTAGAATCTACCCATTCAATGCAATGGACTATTTCAGGTATCACTTCTAATGAAATATAGTAAACGACTGCAGTTAAAATAGATTGCAATCAACCATGGTGATCATGAAAGTAACTAATTAAAATGCAAGGAGAGGAACTAGGTACTCAGGTTTGCTAAACTTGCTTTAGTCAACACAACCTTCCTTTCACCGCCATCCTCCCCTCGTCTTTCAACACGCATCACCCATCCTCCCTCCCATCCTCCCTCCCTTTGACTAGCATCAACTTTGAAGACTCGTGTTCACATTGGAACTTGCTCACCTCGATTTCGTAAAACCAGTCGTCCTTCACGACGTATTTCAGGAGGTGGACTGTGCCGTGATCCGTTGTCTGCGGTGTGCTCGCCATCAGGATGAAGAGGTCCTTTGTCCCAGTCTTCCACTCGTGCTCAACTATAGATATCTGTAGAGGGAGTCGTGATGTTATCGTCTAGAGTTTGCAGCACATTTATCCTGGCAAACAAGTATAGTTCATGTTCACTGCGCGTAAACACTCGAAACCTCACCCACAAAAATCATGCAAATAGTTTTTGTTGTTAGCTATTCAATTTCTGTTATTCTAGAACTGTAAATTGACCAAAGCTGCACCTGTTCAACAATATTTTCTTTATCATAGTTATCCTGGTTCAGTCAGGCATCTGTAGTACTTGTGCATGTGCCTGTGTGTATGACGTGCTCAAGTGCATATGTACACGTATTAAATTGTGGCCACAAGTGTTTGGAATCATCCTAGAGAGCAGAGTGCACGTTAAGTCACGAAGATTGACAAGTACCTACATGCACTAGTCCTGCTAGATGGACAGTGAAGCTTCCCATCATCAGAACCCATTAACCCCATCCCTTCGCCTCCATCAGGTGCAGCAGCCCCGAGGGGCTGGCACTCCGTCTCCGGACTGGGCCCCAATATAAAGAAATTTCAATTGCATTTCTTGAACTTCCACACAAAGATGACATGATATTGCTCTCTTCTCCGTCCAGTGAATCTGTGACAGTCCCACTCTGATGCAACACAGACGTCCATAGTATTCCCAAATGCATGGGACGTTCCGAGATGCGTTGCCAGCCACCGTGGAGCTGCAGACTTTCCCCACTTTGAAACTTGAGGCAACAGTAGAATGAACTGAACGAGATCGAGAACACTCACCTTAGTTACATAGGGTAGAGAGATCAGCTGAACAACACTAAGATCGTAGCTGTTGGTATCCCCATGACAGACGACGAAGCAGCCGAGTGAAGAGTACTGAGAGACTATCAGGCAGGGGCGACCCCTGAGCATGACCACCTGGAAACATGCACCATAAATGAAACAAAATTAGACTAGCAAATATAAAAGGGTTCCACCCGCTAGCCCGGTGTGTTCCAATTGGGGATTCATCTGATCAACCTAGAGTATTTATTTGAAGATTTGACCTATCACAGTTCCAGATCAGGAAAAGGTCGTGGCTCAGCCTATTTCTCAATCTAGTCCATTGCCTTCTACAGGATCACGCATCCCCACATCTCCACGAGCAGGACTTCTGACCTCACCTGAAGGTCGGACCCCGACTCTGTAGCGATGACTGCGTGGACACGAGGTGTCGAATTGAATGCCATCTCCGACACGAAGGCCAACTCCTCCATACTCTGGTTGGCACCGTAGGGTCTCAGCTGTAGAGTAGAAAGAATTATGGAGTTTTTCCAAACCCTCCAAGAAGTCCCTACCCCACCACTCCCCTCTCCCCTCCGTAGAATCTCGAGAACTGGTAGCTCTGAATCAACCCCAACCGACCTCACTGGTCCTGCTTACCACAACTGACGCATTGTCTACTGTATATGGTGTAGGACAGGTGTTGATCGAGGCAACGTAGTTGTGGGTACCGTGGCGATACCCGGCAACACCTGTTGAGCAGTTTCCTTCAAAATGCCATCCTGAAATGTACGTAGAAGGTAAGTAAAAACCAAGTAAAATTGTATAAAAACTAAAACCATGTACAAATAAAATTCAGTAAAATTTATGATTCAAGGATATCAGAAGTTCATTTGAAATTCTAGAAATTAAAGTTTAAGTCTGATAAAGTCTACCAAAGTTAAATAAAAGGGATCAGCAATAGCCTGTTTGGCACGTTCTCCAAGCTCTAAAAATACACTAACAAGAACCTTCAGAAGCTTATAGCATCTTTTCCATTTTATTAGTCATTGCCGGCCAAGCCACAAATTCAACCATAGTTAACACAAAAATATAGAACTATACACAATGGATTCAAGTAGAGATAAAAATTGAAAATTAAAGAATTGTGGTTTACGGGTATCATTTTTGTGTACAGTCTTGCACAGACATCGTGTGTTATATTTCTTGCATTTGTCATGTTGGACATGTGTTGGATACGAGTGTTTAGGTAGATGAAGAACCCTGTCCTTTGTAGCAAGTTGTGGAGGAACAGGATTTTATCGCCCCCAGAAGTACATGATAAAAACATAAGAATAAAGGAGACTGCAAGAGACCATAAGCCCTACACTAGGCAGCTTCGTACCAATGTCGGGTACCTGCATGTGGAGGTCCTGCAAGATGGGCAGAAAAGATATCCATTTTCTAAACCCGTCAACCCCTTCACCTCCATCAGAAAGGGCATGGATGTAGGTGGGGCTCTATTGCTTACAGGTGGTTAGTTTGTTAATCATCTCTACTACATACTTAACATTATGGGTTGGAGGACCGACTTGTATTCAATTATGCGGTGTCAAGAGGTTTATGCCGTTTTTAGAACGGCTTTGTTGGTTCGTTCATTGCAAAGGATACCAATATGTATCCAGTGGGTGGTGGGACTTGGTAAAAACTGCTTGTAGGATGGCTAGGATGAACATATCAGTGATGACGGAAGCAACTGGGGAGGTGAGGGAGGTCCATATTTTTTGTTGGTGATACTGTTGTACTGTATAACCTATTCTAAAGTTGGAGTGGGTAGGAAACAGGAGGGTTTATAGGTTGGGGAGACGTGGCTTTTGGGAGTGTTTTGCTTCATTCCTGTTCAGTTATTCTTTCCGCATCGAGACGACCTTGCTGGTGAGGGCCCCTCCCCAGCCAAATTAGGTTTAAGGAGGATATGTTGGGAGCACAACAGGGCCATCCATGTGGATCGTGATCAAGGGTTTCAGGATGTCATGCCCCAACAAGCACCATCAGCAGAGGGTATTTGGTAGGTAGTTGGAAGAATTTTATTAGTATGGAAAGTTTCAGTGACCATTACGAGGTTTAATGTCTCACTCCCGGCATCAACCCCTGGACGTCAGTCGAACCTAGGGCATCACGAGGTTGACGATTTTTTTTTCTTTATCTTAGAGATGAAGTGGAAAGTGTCAAACCTCAAAACCGGATTCACAAAAATCCCACCCCTACCCATCCAGTGAAAAAAAAAAAAACTTGCCTTCAACACCGAAGAACCTTCGCTTTTCTTCGTCGAACCTAAGAACTTCGAAATTCCGTTGCCATGGGAGCAAAGCAAGATAACGCACCGTTGGCAACACGACGCCATCCACAGAGGGGTTCGAGAACAAGGCCGGCGGGGTGAAGGTGTCCCAGTGCGAGGAGGAGGTCGAGGACGAACTCAAAATAGAGATCGAATTGAATGGTACGTTCTTCAGTGGCACAAGAGTGTCTGTCCCTTTGAGTGGGATGATTTTGTAGTAGTTGTCGAAGTAAGTCTGCGTCTTCAACCATCCCATGAACTCTGTCGGCTGACCTGAAGAAAAGAATTCTGTACACAAGAATATAATCAAGAAGACTGCAAGGGATCATAAAGCCTACATTAGGCAGTTCTATGTCCCTTGCCACCATCACTATCCATAAAATTATCTATAATGGCCCTGGTTAAGATAAACTAGCGGGTTACCAAGTGATGCCTACAGTTTCAGCGACTACAAACCCCCACCCAGCAACGGTCTTTTGGGCCTTCCTAATGATCCGACGCAGTCTCCAGATTGGGCCAAAGAGCTGTCAACTTCAGCTAAATCTATTGCTCTTTTTCACATATGGAGAGCTGACCAGTAACAACTGTTCTACTCCTATTTCCAGCCTGTGACAAGAGCCCCACACTAATACAACACAGACAACCTCAAGTTCCTTCCCAGAAAGTTTAGACCAGGGGTTCTTAACCTTTTTTCTCCAATTCCCCACTTTTTAGTGAGCCAACTCCATTTCCCACCACAGCATCGGTGACAAGAAGACACCAGAAACAAACAAAAAGAAACAAAAACATCGATAAAAAAAAAAAGACTTCTGTCCGACCGGTCATTCCCTACTTGGCAACTCCGCCATTCCCCACCAGTGGGGAATTCCCCACAGGTTAAGAACCAATGGTTTAGACCCTCGAAGATAGTCGCTTCGAGAACTAGGACCCTCCTCCACCCCCGCCCTCCATTTTGTGCAACTCGAGTTAACAGATTCAAGCCGCGCCTCACTTTCGAGTGAAGATTTCATCATCAGAGCCTTGCTCCTGAGGCCTTCGTAGCCATCTTCCATCACCTCGGCTTGATCGGGCTGTTCTCTGACCAGTTTCATTGTCTCCAGGAACTTGTAGGTTACGTTGTTGAAGACCACGCCGCTGGAGAAGTTCACCTTTCCTGTTATCACCGTGGGGTCCAGCAGGTTCACCTGGAAAGAACGTATTTGGGAAATGGAAAAGGCAAGGCAAATTAACAAAGGAAAAAATGAACAAAAATCAACAAGAATTTTTTTTACAAAATCTAGTTTGTAATTTCAAGAAGTTGAAGAGTCTACGACAGGAGAAGAGAAGAATAGTTGTGGCAGTAGCAATCACCTTTATGTCATCATGCGCTTAAGGGACTGTTTGGACAGATGGCAGTCACTGCTAAGAATTTGAGAAGTGCACGATTCGAACTCACAGCTAAGCAAACAAGAGACCAGCGCGCTCCGATTACTCCAGCGTAATCGGAGAGAACTCAGAAGAACCTACTACTAAGATGACTGCTACCGGCCAGAACCTACTTGTTCTTTGTCAAGCGACCCCCACCAGTACATGCAAGTTCCTTCAAAAGCTTAGGGATCTGTCGCCCATCTTCAAAACCCATTAAGTTCCTCACTTCATTCCTGGGGTGCACTGGGACCGAGACTAGACCCAAATTAATTACAAAATCCTCCACCTTTTCACACAACGAGACCTGGGAACTGATTATTCTAAACCTGTGAAATTTTTATAAACCAACGTTTCTCCCCTTAGAGATCCATGGGAGGGTCCAAGGATCATTGTCAATTACTGCGGGTCCTATTCTTCATCGAGTGTTACCAAGTAATGCATCCTACAGGCCTGTAGGATGTGAACAAGAGGTCCATCCTTGTCCCGCCACGATTTCATATGGCGCTGAACATAGAAAATTCGCTTGCCTGACAATCTCCTGGGACCTTTGATACACCCTCGAAGTAGTTCTGTTAGAAGGACGTCTCATTGTGTCTCCTCCCTGCCACCCATCTTCAGTCAACTTCGGTCAACTTCACTTGTAGTTAGAGGTGCAGCTTTAAGGAGCCTGCCGTCTTCATGGACCAATAATCTCTCAACTTCGTGTTCTCTCCATCTTTAGACAGTTAACCAGCGACTCCCCCCCCCCTCTTACTTTCAGGCAGTAACATCAAAATTGTATTCCGCTAATAGAACGCAGACAATATTCTAAGGTATCTTTCCAAAGATCTATAAGAGGGTCCAAGGACCGTTGCCGGCCGTTTCAGGTCTCCAGTCAACTGCACTCGAGGTAACAACAGACTTTAAGCCCCTCCAAGTCGCCATTCCTCCGGTTAAAATGAAGGATTCATGTTTAGAATCTATGCAATTTTTATAGATCACTGAACCTATGCATATATTGAGTATACATTATCCTCGACTGAAAGTGAAGTTGAGTAGCCTGCGGCAGAAGTCTTGCGGCTGCGGCCGAAGCCATCACCTTTATCTCCCATGCGCTTTAAGTACGGTTAGGACAGGTAATAGTTACTGCTGGGAACTGGAGAGAAGTGCGGGATTCGATCCTAAAACTAAGTGAACGAGACACCAGTGCGTAATCTTTGGCCACGAAATTAGGAAGACAACTCGAGGAGCCCTACAGATTATAAAGTAAATCATTAGAAGCGAGGACTAGTTCACAGCAATTTCAGAGAACGAGATAAAGAAAAATGATCAAGAACCACCAAGTTGAATATTCTCAGAAGCAAATCACAAGAAGTCATGGAAAAAAAGAAAAGAGTACAATAAAGAATTAAAAATCTGAACTTGATCTCGAACTACTTCAAGGGGAAATGCCGTACTCACAGAACAAAGAACCACTGGTAAACCCGCATGCACAACATATTCAAAGACCAGAACCTACTAAATCACAAGAACTCCCGAGAGTTTAAGGATACCTAGAGGATTTGTACACGAAGAAATAACTCACTGTGCGATGGAGCAAGTCATTGAGGTTGACGCCACAATACTTAAGATCCTCCGTCATGACGTCCTGGAAGTTGGCAACCGTGTCGGAGGCTGAAGTAAACAGGGAGATTTTGAAAATGTTGGACAAATCATTACATACATTAAGTATCTATAATATAAAAAGTTAACTGGATGAATACCAAAAGCACAAGTTGCATAGATTGTTCCATACATTAATCCAAAATATAAAAAAGTACAAGCCGAATCAAACATTTTATATATTAGATATCCAAATTGAACAAGAAATATAATTGAGGTGCAGCACATTGATCAGGCCAAAGATCTATCAATTGTCGCTCAGTTCTCCACACAAGGAATCTACAACCGAGGTCTGTTCCTTTCCTTATCCCAACCACAACTTCTACTAGCAAGTAACAAAACCCACAGTACAACAATCGATCACTTCGAGGGATTTTTGTGACGACCCGAGGACAGTTGCCATTCACTGTCACGCTACGGGTTTCATGAGGAATTTGAGGTAGTTATTACTACATAAATGTAACCCCACAACAGTTAGCAATAATCCTCGGGACCTTTCACAGATCTCTAGGATGACTTGACCGTTGTATCTGTGGGAAAATTTGTGTCCCGGCTTGTGGGAGGGTTGCATTCGTCAATTGTCACTGGGAAGGGTCCAGTTGTCGGTTCTCTACGCTTGCAAAGGTGTGGAGAAATTCAGCGGAAGTTGGTAGATCCTGACCCCAATCTGGAGAGAGTCAGCCTCTGAGCTGCACCTCAAGGAGGAGAGAAGCTGACGGGTTTTGTAGATAGGTATCTGTCTGCAATCTTGCTGGACCACCACTGGCTGGTACATATAGGTAACTCGTTACATGAAGTAACGAGAAAAAAATCAAAGCCAAATTGAATATAGTAAAAAATCGAATTAAAATGAAAAATGAGCTACATAAATACGTGTAAAATGAAAATCTTGAACCTATAAGAAAGTAAAATTAGACTTACCCTGGGTCCGTCCAATGGTTAGCTGACCTCTGATGACCTGGTCCGAGACCTTGTCGAAGTACATATCAGGTTTTATGACCTCTCCGTTAATGCTGCCCAAGACCCTGAAGAAAAGTACCTCTTGAGTTGTGACCACGCAAGTTGGTTGGCGTGGGTGGAATTAGAGGTTGTGAGATATACTAAACTTTTCCGCACTTAGACAAGCGAGGAAAAAATAGGATCTTGAAATAGGGCGAGAAACGTTAATTTGAACTTAGCTGTATGCAGAAAAGGAGATTCTTGGGAATAAAAAGTCAGCTCTTGAAATTTGAAATTCCAACACGATGGAATCATTCACATTAGTTAAAGCAACCGATGAAACCAAAGGGACATTCAATCCTTCAAGTCCTGTTATACTCTACAGATTTCATTCTGGCTTAAGCCAGACTTGGTCTATTGGAGGGAGCGCCATGGAAGTGCTCCATTTCTTTTACCATTTCATCAATTAAATTCATTAATTTCTTTTGGTAAAGACCCCCACATTAAATTAATATTTTTGGAACAACCCCTCTGCCTCCCTCAGCTGAATAAAATTGCGTGGTGACTACATAAAAGTACAATTAGAGTTTGATAGAATTTATACATGACTAATGTACAAGAAAATTATGCCCCGTTTTAGTTGGGGGTGTCACCGACTCCTAGACAAAAAAAAAAAAAAAAAAAAAAGTAAATGCAAGAACGAGCTTGCACGTGTATACATGGACCACGTGAGAACTATATTGAAATTGCCCTTTACTAATCTCTTGGACCACTTACCTATAGCAGGCCTTAGGACCTTGTTCCAACTACTACAGGCCAACTGCAGTAGTTGGGAAATAAATCAGCCTGTTCCCCCTGGTCTCTTGCAAAAGACCTACGGCCTTCAGGTAACCGGCAACAGCTTAGTAATTTTTCTACAGGAGTGGAATTGTGGGTACGATTATTGTCCTCGACATTAATTCCCACTTAAGACAGACCCGAAGCGGGAACAGAACCGTAGAGTCTACTTACGAAAGGCTTGGAGCCGTAAGAGACTCGTTGAAGTAAGTCGTTCCTTGCACAGTCCCGCCCGAGCTCCTCCTGACGACGGCCTGAGCGAACTCCGAGAACTCTATCCCATTGACAGTGCTGCACGAGAGAACGCGAAGTTTCAGAGGCCATCTAGTACCTTCTAGCAAAATCTAATTCACAGAACAACCCAAGCGTAGATAGCCAAAGCTCTCAATCATTAGAACAAACGCCACCACCACCCCAACCCTCCCCACCACCACCATCCACGACAGACCACCCCTCTCCCTCTCACCCGCCGAAAAGATTGTCGACCACCAGCGTGCCGAAAGCCTTGGGAGCGGTGACGTCACAGCTGCGGCCGTCGACACACATGGCATCAAAGTCGACGAAGGTCCCGTCTAGTTCTTGGACTCGATCTGACGTCACAGATCCTGTGGGGGAGAAAAAACGATGGATCTAAGAGCGATGAACAGAAGGTGCTGGGATTTAACCCATTCCCGGTACTGGACATAGGACCAGGCTTTGAGGATCATCAGTACCGGACCTGGTCCCAGTACCGGACATTGACAAACACCGGGATTGAGCATAGATAAGGCCCAGGACCTGAGCAAACATGACAGGGCAGGACCTGGGGAAGTACTGGGGGGGGGGGGGTTACCGAGGTGTTCACTGGATTGGACAAGAAACCCCGTGATGTTGATGAGGAAGAAGAAAGTGATGCTGAGGAAGAGGAAGAAGAAAGTGATGTTGAGGAAGAAGAAAGTTATGTTGAGGAAGAAGAAAGTTATGTTGAGGAAGAGGAAGAAGAAAGTTATGTTGAGGAAGAGGAAGAAGAAAGTTATGTTGAGGAAGAAGATAGTGATGTTGTTGAAGAAGAAAGTGATGTTGAGGAAGAAGAAAGTGATGTTGAGGAAGAAGAAAGTGATGTTGAGGAAGAAGAAAGTGATGTTGAGGAAGAAGAAAGTGATGTTGAGGAAGAAAGTTATGTTGAGGAAGAAGAAAGTTATGTTGAGGAAGAAGAAAGGTATGTTGAGGAAGAAGAAAGTTATGTTGAGGAAGAGGAAGAAGAAAGTTATGTTGAGGAAGAGGAAGAAGAAAGTTATGTTGAGGAAGAGGAAGAAGAAAGTTATGTTGAGGAAGAGGAAAGCGACGTTGAACGCGGAGTAGGAAGGAAGAGGAGGGCAATACTGAAGAACAGGAGGAAGAGGAAGCCCTACGAACCCACCTGATACCTCCAGCTGCTCGTACTCGTGGTTCCCTGTGATGACCTGATCTCTGCCTGTCACCATGACGTCATCGACGTCGACTCTGAAGCCGTTGACAGTGTCCACCTGACGAAGAGGAAAGAGTTCGTGGAAAGCCTCGAAATAAAGTTGGATTACCATATGTACGCATCCTTTCCCAATTTTGTCATCCCATATGGGATAATACCTAGTAGAGGAGTCTTGCATAATCCCTAGTCAACGAAACAGCTTCGTCGAGTGACTTGCGGAACCTCCCGGAGGTTATTGTCTCCGTTGCTAGGGGGCCGCGGGTCTTCGAGACACCAGGGGCAACCGATTGATCGATTGACCAGTTTAACATTACTCCCGAGAATAGCTATACCGTTTTTCATACACTGCAATATGAAACTATATTGCAATACAAATTACCGACTCTTTTGCAAGTTAACATTTGGGCACGCATACACTTCCACCCACCACGCCAAAAATGTGCCACACTGAACAAATCTTAACATTACCCAGAATTGAACAAACTGCCCCTCGTCACCACGGGAGACTTGTCCCTTCCATTCTGCGATACTTCTTACCTGGAGATCGCTCGTGACCAATTCAGATGCCTGAAGGTTCTGTACGGTCCAGTTGGCGGTGACCACGCGAGGCACCTGGTCGTCGGGGCAACTGCGGTAGATCACGGTGTTGTGTAGATTCTCCAAGTCCTCAGAGTTGAACTTTATGTAAAGGGGGAGGTAAAGTATCAAGCCATTAAAGTATGAAATATTGAAAATTGAACAAATGTTTAATCTTGATATAAAAGGTTTAAAGTACTTATATATATCATATGTAAGTGACGTTTAAAGAAATTTAAATAAAAGAATTATTAATAGTATTGAAAATTAGAATTAATTTTTTTTTTTTTTGCGAGACTATGGGGAGGGGCGTTACTCTAAGTTTCTCATGTAGTTGGTAGGGACGAGCTACTACGATCTCTTCCCTGTCGCCCCATCTTGAAAATCTATCAGTAAGTGCCAACCCCAAGCTCAAGATCCATCAACATCGACTACCCACCTACCCCCAAACATTTTATACAAAATTTGACAATCTGCTACAGCTCCCCTTTTGCTCCAATTTGCCAGTAACAAAGACCCATAAAGAAAATGCTCCAAATGGTCCAATGTTCCTTTCCAAAGAGGCCAATTGGAGGGCCCGAGGACAGTTGATCATTGTTGCCGTGTTTCAGATTGGCCCCAATCAGCGAAATCTAAGAAATTGTATCGAAAACCCAAGTAACTACGACTATGAATATTCCTGATAGAGGCATGCCAACATGGAAAAGGCACGCAGACATTCACGTGCAGAAACGAAGGTGATCACAAGTTTGGAGAAAAACAATAGATTAACGAAAAATGAATGAACAAACCAGTAAATGTATATTTGGTAATTGGTGTCAGCACAAAAGGTTTCCTCGCTTTTAACAATACCTGCACAAAGGCGGAATCTTAGCACAAGATTATCGTCGACTTCATTCTAATCTTCTGTGCACCACCTCCCCCCCCTCCTCTCTCGCGCACACACGCACGCACGCACACGCACATTATCCGGCTCACCTGTCCTGTGACGGTGGTGTTCTTCACGACCAAACCGTCAAACTCCACTGGGAACTTAACAACAGCCTCCTTGTTCCTCATCCAAAAGTGTGATGTCGACTCGCTCGGGAAGATGAAATTCTTCGTCTTCACGTAGTTGACTTTGATGTCGTTAAAGAACGCGTCACCTGAAGAAAAATTTGTATTAAAAAAAGGTACTCTTATAAGAAGGTTGGTCGAGTGAAATCATGTACTCGTCCCACACCAGTCTTGGCTCCTTGTGAATGAAGTATCATTCCACCACTACACTACTTTAGTCAGAGGTAATGCCCCACCTCCGTCCCACTCGCCCACTCGACAAATATATAAAGGTGACAAGAAATTCCTTCGGGCGAAGTCTGCTTATCCATTTACAACAACTCCATTCACAACTAATTACTGGCTCCCTCTACATCGCTCGACAAGTGGAAAAGTTAGTGTTGCTAAGCAGCTTACCATCTATCACGAGCTTATCTAATTTGCCGCTGCAGACTTTCCTCATGTCGCGACCGTTGACTTCGCCCAAGACACTGAAGTTTCCTGTGAACTCGAAGTCATTAGCGAAGGTCTTCCGCCCTCCGAGGGCAATATTTCCCCCAGGGGTATACTCTAGGGCTACCTCGTCGAGGTTTAAGCTATCGAAAGTTCCTGCAACGTCTACGGAGCCCAGGCTCATCACGTTCTCTGTCGGAAAAAAGGGGGAGTGGGTGTTGATACGAAGGAATGGCTAGATTTGTAACAAATGCAAAAACATTTTAAAGTCAGTCCCTCCCCCACCCCCGTTTCAAGTTCTATATACACCATTACGATATGACATGCCTGACACGTGATCTACATGCATACAAGAAGTTGCCCACAGACATTGGCCTCGTGCAATATATCCAATCTTGCGGACCTCCACAATCCCAAATCGCAAACAGCCAACTCAAATATACAACACACATCACACCACCGCTCAACTGAAAGTTATCGAAACGAGTATATAGTGCCGCCAGACAGATCATTAACCACTTTCTTATACCTACCAAACAATTATAATTGCAAACCATACACCATATCAAGATGTATATTAAAGAGGCCCATTGCAATGCAACTAACACATAGTATTGTATAATTCCCAAACCTATGATATACCTATTCACGCACATGCGGTACTCCCTTAGAGGGAGTACCTGGGAACTCTTTCGAAAGGTATTGCATCCCCATGCTGTAAACATTTCTTCACTACAATAAATCGATAAAGCCCGAAGAGGATTTATATTCCCTTCCACATCTGTAACCATTCACGCCCCATTTCGAAGTCCCCCACTTCTTCCCAACCACATTTCAAAATGACCACAAGTCCCACCTACACCCAAATATTTCCCCCTCCTACCGAAGTCGAAGATGGTGCTCTTACCGAAGTGTACCGGGGACGGGAGGGTCGTGTTATCGTCGATCTTGACACAGTGGTCAAAGAACTCCAAGAAATTGATGGAGCCCACGGTGAGCCCCGGGGCGACTTCCAGGTCTTCCACATCGAGCCCCTCGACGGAGGAGGCGAAGAGGTCTTGCTCGGTCATGTTCAGTAACCAGTCGCCCTTGAAGGCTCGGCAGGAGACGCCATCAAAAGCACCTGTAGGAATAGGGGGAGAACTAAATGTAGGTCAGGTAGGGTGTGGGTGCAGAGGAATAGGGGGAGAACGTCACGTGGGAAATTTAGGAAATGAGGGGTTAGTAGGGGTGCATAAGGGAGCACGGGAAAATGCCTCAAGATTAGCTAGTGGGAGAGGGGACTGTAGTAAGCACACGGGGACAACTAGAACATTAATGCCGCGTTGGAAAGAAAGAGAAGAAAAAAAAAGAAGAAAAAGAAAAAAAAGAAAAAAAGAAAAGCTATTTAGATTTCTTCTTACTGCTGCATTGAATGTTCCTAATAGTGACGTTGCCTTCGATGGTCAGCGAGTCCAGTTCGGCCAGCTCTCCATCGATGTAAACGACGCTCTCCTTCAAGCTGAAGGAAGAAGAAACGAGTAAATTAAAAAGTAAAATATACAACAAATAAAGACTGAAAATGTGAAAAAGGTTTTGAAAAATAAAGTAAAGATGTAAAATATAGATATATTGATATAAGGAGTAAACGTAAAAAATCGAAATTAAAAATAACAAGTAAAAAAAAAATACAAGAAAAATGATAAGATATAGTAATAAAATATATAGCAGTAAAAAGTTAAAAGAAAAATACAGTAAAACAAAAAAGAATACTTAAGAATTAATACCAAACTCTTAGCCATGTACCTTCCCTATCACGTGACATTTGCCCCCTTTTCCCACCTGATACCACTTAATTTCATCCAGGTCCATGTCATCCCCCGGCACCTTCAGTGGCGAACAGGATCAAGCCTCAATCTCAAAGAACCCGTCAGTGCCAAACGAGTTTGGCAGACGTCAGGGGGATACGTGTGAAAGTTGCTTCGGAAGTCCCAGTTCAAAACTCGGAGCACCTTCGGGATTAAATCCCAAGGACTCTACAACTACATATTAAACTTTGTAAACAAATGTAAGAATGAGCACATGAATACCAAATTTGAACAATAGAAAATATAGGGATATAGGGATAATGTTATTTCTGGCGCCTCGATATGGGTTAACTATCATTTTGGAATTGCCGAGTGACCGGCCCCCAAAGACCCGGCCCGACCCCCAAAGACCCGGCCCGGCCCCCCAAAGACCCGGCCCGGCCCCCCAAAGACCCGGCCCGGCCCCCCAAAGACCCGGCCCGGCCCCCCAAAGACCCAGCCCGGCCCCCAAAGACCCAACTCACCTCCAGAGATCGAGCGTTCCATTCCCCTGCATAGGCTGGATCCCATTCATGGTAGTGACGTTCTTCTTGACCCTGAGTTGATCCACCCACAGAGGCCCTTTCACAGTCTGAGGATCCTCTGCAGAAGACAAAAGTGATCAACTGGGGGAAGGGGAGAGGTATTGAATGCTCCTGTAAGTGGAGTAGTTAAGGATTACTGGATAAGGAAATGCTGGGGTGGCGGGGGGAACAATGGTGTACAGGATGTCCATAAAGTCTGAACACAATAATTGGATATCTTATTTATAGCGATATTAATATAATTTTTCTAATTTCTTTTTCTGGGGTATGCTAAAGGAGTGTACTCAGTAAAAATTACAGACAATGCACTTTGCTCAGCGAATTAGGGACGAATGTGCCAAAATTGAGGGTAACGAAATTTTATTGCATCAAGTTCATAAGAAGTTTGTAAAACGCATTAATATTTGCATTGCAAATGATTGAAAACATATTGAAGACGTTATTTGAATAAAAACAAAGATTAAAAATAAAGTGTTGAAGTTTTTACCTATTTTTTACCTACGTGTCCAGACTTTATGGACACCCTGTAGAATAGCGCTTCTTAACTCGAAGGCGATATCAAGGGAGGGGTGATACCTGTATATGCAGATCGTACGAAACAAATCTTGATAGAACGGGGGGGGGGGGTTAGAAAAGAAAGGGGGGTCGAGTGGGGGTGTAGTCCTACCCGAATACGCCAAGAGCGAATCTCCCAGAACTTCTGACGGGTTTGCACCATCGACGAGGGTAGCTTCCATCGTGCCGACAGAGAGGGAGTCCAGGCAGGTCAGATTGGAAACTAACACCGGTCCTGAAAACAAGAGGTCATCGAGAAGAAACTTAGCGGGATTTTTGGTAGGTTGACCGAACGAATCAGTTGGCGAGTCGCGTGGCAAAGAAAATAGGTACATAAACAGCACAAGTATGGTTTTGAACGAGGGTGCACAATGCAAAGTTAAAGAAATCTCGACATGTCTGGTAGTGCTGACCAATTCTGTGACAGTTTGATATTACGAAAAGAAAACAAGTAAATGACAGATTAATGAGATTCCACACTTTGAAAGACTAACTTAGACATGCATAAAACAAGGGATCGTCATATCATTCGTCCATTTCATTCAACGTCTAGACGTGGAACTCACCTTCGACAGTTGCATTCTTGTTGACCAACACTACTTCGTCAAGGTCCTTCCCACCAAGCGTAGTAGAAGAGCTAATCACTCTGAAAATGTATAAACAATTGGAGAGGTGTCATCAGTTCGAGAGGCAAGGAAGAATTTACTACAATGCAATAACGTCTAGTCTGTCAGGAGAATTAGGCTAGTGCTCGGAATACACCATCCAAGAAGCAAACCTTACGTTAATGGATTCCACACCTATAAACTAGATCAGGTTTCCCATTATTTCTGATATAAAGCGAGTTTCTCTTATGATTGCCGCTCTTGTGTGTGCCCAACTAATCTAAAACCTGTAGACTAAAATTTGACTTAGGTGCAGCCGGGGCCTGCAGCTTGTACACGTTTGTTACCTCGAGCCTCACCAAGTGGAAAACCCACAGCACAGATCTCTATGGTTAGAAATTTTAGACTTTTCTGTTTTATCAGTATAGGACGGTGTCTCAACGGACAAAAGTGGTGGGTGGAGGAGAGCAGTCTCCGGCTATCAGATCTGAAAAGGTTCAAGAAATGCAGTTAAAGTTTATAGACATCTAGGCCACTCATGGGACCCAGTGTCAGCCCCTCAGGTGGAGGTGATGGAATTGATTACTTTTGAAAATGGGTAGCTTCGCTGCCCGTCTTGTAGGACCACATGCAGGTACCCGTCATTGGTTCCTTCGTGCACACAAACAATACAACTTTGAAATAATTGTACCAAAATCTTATACAACTATGCCATGTAAAGAACAAACCCTCTAAGTATGCCTGCGGACGAGGTAATCGCTTTTGAACACACCACTGCCCCAGCAAAAGGAACTTCAGGAGTAATAAGATGAAACAAGATATAAAAAATATAGTATTTGTAGTGACTTGACGGTTTGAGAAACCTTAAACATAGTCAAGCATCCTAATATTTCACATTTTATTTACGTTACTTCACACTTAGGACATTTAAGTCGAAAGCCTCTGAATATCACCTATTCAAGTCGTCAAGCAGATCAGGTCAGGGCACACTGGAATAGCCGAGATAGCTGTTCTAAACAGATGGCGAGTGGTTGTATTACAGTGAACAGTACCAAAGTATCTACGTAGAACTATAGCCTTTGAAGAGGCTGTTGTGAGCCTTGGAGAGGAGAAAAAAGTTCTTTGCTCCAAGGCCCAAAGCATGGATGATAAACGTTGTTTGAAACCAGACATTAGCGAGTGGAAAACAGACTAGAAAAACACGGGGAAGTGGAAGAAAACCCTCACTAAGCCCACCCGAGTGCGAGATCTCATTCCAAGCTTTCGCAGAACTGCAAAACGAGACGATCGAGGTGCAAGAGGAGAAGAGGGCAGTATCTAAAGTTGCTCGCAGGTAAAAATTTGGTTATAGAAGATAGCCAGGCAAGGTATTTAAGTAGGGCCTTTTAAGACAAACGTAGAAAACATAAGGCAGATGCATTTCCCCCGGGGGAGGGGGGTGATAGGCGATGTTAGCGACAGGATCGAAGCATGCATGGTTGGCGAGAGGGCCAAGCCCATTATCTGCCTGAGCGCAGGGGGAAACGAGGCATGAAAGTTAGGCAGCGAGGGATTGTTTGCGCACTTTCGGGGAGCGTTAGACAAGATTAAGGAAATGTGTGGGGTTCCTATTGTATGTGTGGAACCCTTCCGAGGCGTAAAGTTGGTGGCATGTGGCATTCCAGGGTTATTGCAATGGATTGTAGTTTAGCAAGTAGTTGCAAGGTCAATCGATGGGACTTTTGACAACTGGGATATTGTTACGGCAAAAACTACATATACAAGGGACGGGGTTAATCTTGATCAGGAAGCTTAAAAGTGCTTAGATGTGGTACAAGACAATTTCATAAAAATCTATTAAGGGTCCTTGAGCGAGGGGAGAGAATACTCGGGACCTACTTTTAACAATGCCGAATTAATAAACGTGCAATTGAGTGAGACTAGTATTGAACATCGGGATTTAATTTGCTTCATTATCCCTGCTAGCATGTAATCACTTACTCCTCTGCATCCAGATACTCGAAGGTAACCGAACGAGTGAAGTTGTTGGAGGTCCTGCTGGAGCCCGGCTGAAGAATGGCTACCCTCTCCATCTCCAAGTCAAGATCGATGCCGTTTACAGTCTTCTCCACTGTGGCGTCGCTTAGGAGCTCCAAATTCTGAAAAAGTAGATACATAATGCCATGGAAAACGCTAAATGACTAACCACTTTGCTATAAGTTGGGGGAACTCTTCTAACCACTTCACAGTAACCAAAGTTCAACTCTAAACTTTATGATAACTGAAGAAGTTCAACCTTCAACCATTTTAATAGATGTCACTTCATATCTTTCTTGTAAGGCCATTTTGATGCGATACTACATCTGGATGGAATAGTCTGGTGTCAACCATTTTTTTTTCTTTACTACCAAACGCTCCCGCACATCTCCGTTAACAATAGGTGTCCTCATGGCAAGTACAAATAAGTAAACATTTTTTTCTTATGGTAACATTAAAGATCTGATGGAAAGATCTCCGACTTAAGTTATGAAGTGTATCTAAAGTATATAGGAATATGTATATACAGTTTAAGACGGGAAGTCAAAAATAGGCTTAATAATGCAAACTCTGTACGTGGTAAACTAAGGCGCGTCTTTGACAAAAGTTCTGACACTACGCATAAATGTTGCAATACCAAGTGTGAAAGTTAGACATAGCTATCTATATAATGTGACCATCAAAACCTCTCAATGGAACAGAGGCGTATGCGTCGACCACTCCAAGATCGACGTCTTTGTAAAATTCATAATGTACGAACATTTGTACACCGACACGTAGAAATGGCAACCGTTTGCGGCTTCCATGAGAACGCTATCCATCTCCCTTGGGAGTTTTGCTGCGAATCTACTTACCGTAGCTTCCACATCCATACCAAAGGTGACGTTACTCTCCAAACCACAGAACTCCACCTTCTTCCCGTCGATGGAATGGATCTGAAGGTTACCCTCCACCTACAAGAAAAACATTACTTGGTGAATATTTGTGTAGCGTAAGATATAAAGGTAACCATAGTAAATAGTGCATTATGCCAAGTAATAACTTGTCACACGGTTCACTTAGTGGGGAAACTAAGCTCCACAGCGACCGACAATGGTCTTCAGACCTTCCCACAGATCTCGGGGAAGGATCTTTGGACACGTGTCTGTTGTGTTGGTACGGGGCAGTTTCTACGTCACCAACTGAAAGTAGTAGTCATCTGTTGTCAGCTCTGCACGTGTGGAAATGTAAAAATGCATTTTAAGCTCAAAGACCCTGGGTTTAAGCAGATCTGATGCCAACACCTTAGGGCTGGATCTTCTGATGGAGGCACGAGGGTTTACAGTTTTTGAAAATGGGCAGCTACTTTGTCCATCTTGTAGGACCATCACAATCAGGTACCCGTTGCTGGTACCCTAGTTTCTATTCACTTACCACGACTGGTATCTCGAAGATCAGTTCGGGATAGATGAACGTTTCGTTCAGACGAAGGGCGTTCTCTCTGATATCGTTTACGTTGACATTGTTTAGTGTTCCGTCCACCCTCAGTTCATCCAGGCAGTACACGTTCGCCAAGTTGATACCGTTCGTCACTGAGGACCGAAAGAAGAGATTACACACTAGTAAGGACTCATGAAGGAAAAGGGAGGGAAGTAAAATGCCATCGAGGGGGGTGGGGGTTGAACGACTGACGCCAGTAGTTGGCTAGCTGATGCCTGTGGACAAAATATGGGCGTGTACTGACCACACAACACGATGTTATCTGCAACAACCGCTAAGCTAATTTAATAGTCCCCTGATCCCGAATATCCAAGACTAATACCACTGTTGAATTATCCGTTTAAGATGTGTCCATACATCAGGTGAACAAATTCAACTGTTGCTTACTACAAACCCGTTAAGATTGTCTTTGTAATTAAGGGTGGAGATGTTGAAAATAAACAGTAAATGTGAAGTTACAAAATCTGTTATTAGGACTTTCATACTTCCAACGATCCAGTCAACACGTACCATTTTGGAAAATGCACTAAAGTTTCAAACAGTATATAAAAAAAAAAAAATCAAATAAATTACACTCACGAATAAATGCCGAAACGTTGTCCCCGTCCGGAATGCTCGCTACCAGATGACCCCAGAGGGCAGTTATGTTCACACCGGAGATTTTCTCAGACACTGTCGAACCACCAGCAACAGGACGAGGAAGTCTTCGGTACAGCAAAGCACCGGAGTAAAGGAGTTGGGCCTGAAGCAGGTTCTGATATTCCTGCAACGACTCAACAGTTTTGGGCACCCGACGACAAAGCTCCTTCAGATCATCGATTTGGTCTATGAAAGTAAACGAAGTCTGAGCAATAATGATGTTGATGGTCTTTGCATGCTCCGCCAGCCTCTGAATGTAATACCAAGAGAAATTATCAACGACACGCGAAGCATCTTCGATGATCATGTCTGCGTATTTGATCAATTTCGGGAGTGTGCGATTCAGATAATTCATTATCTGAACCATGGTAGCTTCTCTCTTTCCTCTTTCTCTACCGTTGCAGTCTATTTCCCAGATGGTTGTCAAAGCCTTAGATTTTTTAATCTTCATAGCAAGGGCAATTATTTGTTCCCTATCAGGCTGTGCAGACGATGTGGAAGACGAGTCTTGTTCAATTGAGGATACTGGTTCCACTTGTTGGTCGCCTAAGTGGTCAGATGAAGCACTCCGTGGTCTGACATCCATCAATGGTATACGCTGCTCATCAGTAGTTTCCTGTTGGGGTGAACTCTCTCTGTGTCGTTTCCTGTTCTTTAACGTTTGTCGTTTCGACCCCAAGGATCGTCGTGCCCGCATCATGATCGAGGATCTTGGGCGAAGTGTTGGCTCCTGTAACTGTACAATAGCAGTCTCTTGAAGCTCTTCCATTGTAACGTTTAGTATTTCACGCCGACTTATGCTGTGTGACTGAGGAGCAGCTTCTGCAAGTATCTGGTCTATAATGTAGATTTCTCCCATCATTTGTGACACTATAGAACACAGCATTTTGCCGACTTCTGCGCCGTCAGCCACAACCTTAGCGAAACTAGATCTTTCACATTCTGGACGCGCCGAAGCACTGAGGCGAACAATATCTTCTTGCAAATCTTCAAGTGTAGACACGTCAACGAAGATTTCACAGTCTTCTTTGCTAATGTACTCTAAACCATCAGGCATCAACTGTTCCAGTTTACGGGATATGTTTTTCTTTAGATTCACGAGAGCTTCCTCGATCTCGCTGACCTGTCCAATCACTTCCGTTGTCGTTCCATCTTCAGTAGCGGTAGAATTAAGTAAGCTCTTTTGCAGATTAGCAAGCACTGTCAAAGATCGTCTCTTGCGTGGACCTTCATCTTCGGCAACTCCTGACACTAGATCTGCAGACAACGGGATAATCGAAAAGGTAGAGTTGTCCCAAGTTTCAACAATACCTACAGAAGTCTTTGATAAATTCTGGTTTAGTCCTTCAACATGTCCAGAGTCCCTAACCTTACCGACAGAAATTGTCCTGTTCCTTCCCTCGGCTGAAAATAAAATTTCCTTTGTATGCATTTCTTTATCTGGTTTAATGTTTACCTTATACCCAGCGTTATTGGTGGTAGTTTTTGTTTCCGAATAATTTTTTTGTTTTGGTCCACTTCTTCCCTCAAAAGTTTCGAACTTAACCGTACTCGAACTAATTTCTTTCGCCAGTGTACCAAATTCTGCGGAAACTTTAAACAGATACTCGCAAAAGACAAATTTGAGATGTACTGAAATAGCCTTATTCGAATGCAACCCTTTCAAGTACTCTACTTGTGCTTTTTCGTCTAATTTTCTAACAAATTCGCGAGCAGTGGGTAATACATCGGTAAAAAGAGACTCGAGCACAAGAAGTGTTCTATTCTCTTGCGAGGTCATTTTCCAAGAGTGAAGCCTCTTACAACCGAAGTCTTTTACGACCAAGTTAACGTATTCTAAACACCTATCTATATTATCTTGGTAAGAACTACCTACTAGGTCATTACCCAATGGGCCCGAATTAGCATCAAGTACCCCCGGTAAACTTTCGACGGCTGTTGTACCACTATTATAACCATCAGTAACCTCAAAACGGATCACCGTCTCACCATCTACGTCTACATTTCCTGGAGTATGTGCATCTTCAATCGGTCTTTCTATAGTAGTGTCTTTTTCAGTTACAGAAGTTTCAAGTACAGAGTCTGACTGAGGTAATGGGAAAAACATTGGTGGCAATAATGGCTGAAGCTGTGGCGTTGGTGAAGGAGGCGGTGAGGGTTGTACCGACTGTGGCAATTGCGTGACCGATGGTAATGTGGGGACATTCGACGGCAAAGTCTCTACGCTGGTCCAGGTAGTCATTTTCGTCATCGTCGTCGTCGACGACCGGGCATATTCGTCATCTGGAGGAAGCGTGTCAGAAGATTCGTCTTCTGGTAAATAATTCGGAATCATTGAATAAGATCCTGTATATCCAGATTCCTTGCTCAGATTACCTGCTACATCACTGGAAGTTTCAGTCCCTGAAGCTGCATTTGCGGTAGCCCCAGTCTCGTGAATGGTTGCCGGGGTCAATTTGCTGGTTGTTGAATTTGAAACCAAAGAAAACAGGCATTTCGATGACAAAGCCAGTTCAAAACATTGAACATACACATTCGATTTCTTGACCCGATTCATCTGGTCTTTGAGAACCATTCGGGCTTTCTCGGCCAAGTTGATGACCTTTGCCATCTTTTCTTCAAGACTGGGACTCAAATTCGGATACTGTTCCAGGGCATTCAGAACAGATGAAAACTCTAGTATCCATTTCGAGGACTTTCCTTCCAAATGATGAGCCATGTCAATCGGACATTCAATTATTCTTCTCAGCATGGAGAGAACTCTCTCCAGATAGTTGTTGACTAGAATATCAAAAGCGGAATACCGGAAGTGTGCAGTTTTGTACATATTCTCGTGTGCTTCAACGACTGTACTCAGAAATCCCTCTACTTTGTACATTCTATTGAGCACGTGTCCTTTCGTAGGAATCCCTCCCGTATTCAACTTCGAAAGCAAAGTTGAAAATTTTGTCTTATTATAGTCGGCCGCGTCCATTGTCGTTGTATTGAATTCGCCCCGCTCCGGCTCGATCTCCGCCATCACATCAAACTCGCTCGCCTCCGTCGTCGTCTCCGCCATCACATCAAACTCGCTCGCCTCCGTCGTCGTCTCCGCCATCACATCAAACTCGCTCGCCTCCGTCGTCGTCTCCGCCATCACATCAAACTCGCTCGCCTCCGTCGTCGTCTCCGCCATCACATCAAACTCGCTCACCTCTGTCGTCGTCGCCGTCACGTCAAATTCACTCGCCTCCGTCGTCGCCGTCACGTCAAATTCACTCGCCTCCGTCGTCGCCGTCACGTCAAATTCACTCGCCTCCGTCGTCGCCGTCACGTCAAATTCACTCGCCTCCGTCGTCGCCGTCACGTCAAATTCACTCGCCTCCGTCGTCGCCGTCACGTCAAATTCACTCGCCTCCGTCGTCGCCGTCACGTCAAATTCACTCGCCTCCGTCGTCGCCGTCACGTCAAATTCACTCGCCTCCGTCGTCGCCGCCATCACATCAAACTCGCTCGCCTCCGTCGTCGCCGCCATCACATCAAACTCGCTCGCCTCCGTCGTCGCCGCCATCACATCAAACTCGCTCGCCTCCGTCGTCTCCTCCATCACATCAATCTCACTCGCCTCCGTCGTCTCCGCCATTACATCAATCTCACTCGCCTCTGTCGTCTCCGCCATCACATCAAACTCGCTCGCCTCTGTCGTCTCCGCCATCACATCAAACTCACTTGCCTCCGTCGTCTCCGCCATCACATCAATCTCGCTCGCCTCCGTAGTCGCCGTCACGTCAAACTCATCCACCCCCGTCGTCTCCGACTTCACCTCCGCCTCTACCGTCACATCAAACCTCCCCGCCACTGTCTCCGCTATCACATCAAATTCGCTCGCCTTCGTCGTTTCCGCCTTCAACTCAGTCTCTTCCGTCACATCAAACTCGCCCGTCACCATTTTCTCCACCGTCACACCAAACTTGTCCTCGTCCGCCTCCGTCGTCACATCAATCTTGTCCGTGTACCCCTCAGGATTCGTCGTCGCATCAGACTCGTCGACCTTAGCCTCGGTCGTCACATCAAACGCGTCTGCCTCCGTCTCCAGCGCCATAAACTCTTCTGCCTCAATCTCCAGTGCCACATCAAACTCGCCCTCTTCCGTCTCCAGCGTCACATCAAACTCGTCCGCCTCCGTCTCTTCCGTCACATCAAACTCGCCCGACATCATTGTCTCCGTCGTCGCATCAAACTCGTCCGTGTCCCCCGACCCCTCCGTCTCTTCCGTCACATCAAACTCGCCCGACATCATCCTCTCCGCCGTCACATCAAACTCGTCCCTGTCCTCTGACGCGTCCGTCACACCGAACTCGACCGTCTCCCCCTCTGTCGTCACACCGAACTCGTCCGCCTCCACCTCAGTCGTCACACCGAACTCCTCCGCCTCCACCTCAGTCGTCACACCGAACTCCTCAGTCTCTGCCCCTGCCTCCATCGTCCTCGCCTCTGTCGTCACAAACTCGTCTGCGTCCGCTTCCGCCGTCACATCATACACGTCCGCCATCGTCGTCGTCATTGTCGTCATACTGGGTTCAACTGTCATCGTCATATCGGGCTCGCCCGCCGCTGTCGTCGTCGTCGCCATATCGGGCTCGCCCGCCGCTGTCGTCGTCGTCGCCATATCGGGCTCGCCCGCCGCTGTCGTCGTCGTCGCCATATCGGGCTCGCCCGCCGCTGTCGTCGTCGTCGCCATATCGGGCTCGCCCACCGCTGTCGTCGTCGCCATATCGGGCTCGCCCGCCACTGTCGTCGTCGTCGTTGTTGTCGCCGCCATATCGGGCTCGCCCGCCGCTGTCGTCGTCGTTGCCATATCGGGCTCGCCCGCTGCTGTCGTCGTCATATCGGACTCGCCCACTGCTGTCGTCGTCATATCGGACTCGCCCACTGCTGTCGTCGTCATATCGGACTCGTCCATTGCAGTCGTCGCCGTATCGGGCTCGCCCATTATTGTCGTCGTCGTCGCCGTATCGGGCTCACCCATTGTCGTAGCCGTATCGGGCTCGCCCATTGCCGTCGTCGTCGTCGCCGTATCGGGCTCGCCCATTGCCGTCGTCGTCGTCGCCGTATTGGGCTCGCCCATTGCCGTCGTCGTCGTCGCCGTATCGGGCTCGCCCATTGCCGTCGTCGTCGTCGCCGTATCGGGCTCGCCCATTGCCGTCGTCGTCGTCGCCGTATTGGGCTCGCCCATTGCCGTCGTCGTCGTCGCCGTATCGGGCTCGCCCATTGCCGTCGTCGTCGTCGCCGTATCGGGCTCGCCCATTGCCGTCGTCGTCGTCGCCGTATTGGGCTCGCCCATTGCCGTCGTCGTCGTCGCCGTATCGGACTCGCCCATTGCCGTCGCCGTATCGGGCTCGCCCATTGTCGTCGTCGTCGCCATATCGGGCTCACCCATTGTCGTCGTCGTCGTCGCCGCCGCCGCCGCCGCATCGTGCTCGCCCATTGCCGTCGTCGTCGCCGCATCGTGCTCGCCCATTGTCGTCGTCGTCGCCGCATCGTGCTCGCCCATTGTCGTCGTCGTCGCCGCATCGTGCTCGCCCATTGTCGTCGTCGTCGCCGCATCGTGCTCGCCCATTGTCGTCGTCGTCGCCGCATCGTGCTCGCCCATTGTCGTCGTCGTCGTCGCCGTATCGTGCTCGCCCATTGTCGTCGTCGTCGTCGCCGTATCGTGCTCGCCCATTGTCGTCGTCGTCGTCGCCGCATCGTGCTCGCCCATTGTCGTCGTCGTCGCCGCATCGTGCTCGCCCATTGTCGTCGTCGTCGCCGCATCGTGCTCGCCCATTGTCGTCGTCGTCGCCGTATCGTGCTCGCCCATTGTCGTCGTCGTCGCCGTATCGGGCTCGCCCATTGTCGTCGTCGTCGCCGTATCGGGCTCGCCCTTTGTCGTCGTCGCCGTATCGGGCTCGCCCATTGTCGTCGTCGTCGCCGTATCGGGCTCGCCCATTGTCGTCGTCGTCGTCGCCGTATCGGGCTCGCCCATTGTCGTCGTCGTCGCCGTATCGGGCTCGCCCATTGTCGTCGTCGTCGCCGTATCGGGCTCGCCCATTGTCGTCATCGTCGTCGTATCGGGCTCGCCCATTGTCGTCATCGTCGTCGTATCGGGCTCGCCCATTGTCGTCATCGTCGTCGTATCGGGCTCGCCCATTGTCGTCGTCGTCGTCGCCGTATCGGGCTCGCCCATTGTCGTCGTCGTCGCCGTATCGGGCTCGCCCATTGTCGTCGTCGTCGCCGTATCGGGCTCGCCCATTGTCGTCGTCGTCGCCGTATCGGGCTCGCCCATTGTCGTCGTCGTCGCCGTATCGGGCTCGCCCATTGTCGTCGTCGTCGCCGTATCGGGCTCGCCCATTGTCGTCGTCGTCGCCGTATCGGGCTCGCCCATTGTCGTCGTCGTCGCCGTATCGGGCTCGCCCATTGTCGTCGTCGTCGCCGTATCGGGCTCGCCCATTGTCGTCGTCGTCGCCGTATCGGGCTCGCCCATTGTCGTCGTCGTATCGGGCTCGCCCATTGTCGTCATCGTCGTCGTATCGGGCTCGCCCATTGTCGTCATCGTCGTCGTATCAGGCTCGCCCATTGTCGTCATCGTATCAGGCTCGCCCATTGTCATCGTCGTCGTATCGGGTTCACCCATTGTCGTCATCGTCGTCGTATCGGGCTCACCCATTGTCGTCGTCACCGTATCGGGCTCGCCCATTGTCGTCGTCGTCGTCGCCGTATCGGGCTCGCCCATTGTCGTCGTCGTCGTCGTTTCGGGCTCGCCCATCGTCGTCGTCGTCGCTGTATCGGGCTCGCCCATCGTCGTCGCCGTATCGGGCTCGCCCATCGTCGTCGTCGTCGCCGTATCGGGCTCGCCCATCGTCGTCGTCGCCGTATCGGGCTCGCCCATCGTCGTCGTCGTCGCCGTATCGGGCTCGCCCATCGTCGTCGTCGTCGTCGTCGCCGTATCGGGCTCGCCCATCGTCGTCGTCGTCGCCGTATCGGGCTCGCCCATCGTCGTCGTCGCCGCCGTATCGGGCTCGCCCATTGTCGTCGTCGCCGCCGTATCGGGCTCGCCCATTGTCGTCGTCGCCGCCGTATCGGGCTCGCCCATTGTCGTCGTCGCCGCCGTATCGGGCTCGCCCATTGTCGTCGTCGCCGCCGTATCGGGCTCGCCCACTGTCGTCGTCGTCGTCGCCGTATCGGGCTCGCCCATTGTCGTCGTCGTCGCCGTATCGGGCTCGCCCATTGTCGTCGTCGTCGCCGTATCGGGCTCGCCCATTGTCGTCGTCGTCGCCGTATCGGGCTCGCCCATTGTCGTCGTCGTCGCCGTATCGGGCTCGCCCATTGTCGTCGTCGTCGCCGTATCGGGCTCGCCCCTTGTCGTCGTCGTCGCCGTATCGGGCTCGCCCATTGTCGTCGTCGTCGCCGTATCGGGCTCGCCCATTGTCGTCGTCGTCGCCGTATCGGGCTCGCCCATTGTCGTCGTCGTCGCCGTATCGGGCTCGCCCATTGTCGTCGTCGTCGCCGTATCGGGCTCGCCCATTGTCGTCGTCGTATCGGGCTCGCCCATTGTCGTCGTCGTCGTATCGGGCTCGCCCATTGTCGTCGTCGTCGTATCGGGCTCGCCCATTGTCGTCGTCGTATCGGGCTCGCCCATTGTCGTCGTCGTATCGGGCTCGCCCATTGTCGTCGTCGTCGCCGTATCGGGCTCACCCATTGTCGTCGTCGTATCGGGCTCACCCATTGTCGTCGTCGTCGTCGTATCGGGCTCACCCATTGTCGTCGTCGTCGTCGTATCGGGCTCACCCATTGTCGTCGTCGTCGTCGTATCGGGCTCACCCATTGTCGTCGTCGTCGTCGTATCGGGCTCACCCATTGTCGTCGTCGTCGTCGTATCGGGCTCACCCATTGTCGTCGTCGTCGTCGTATCGGGCTCACCCATTGTCGTCGTCGTCGTCGTATCGGGCTCACCCATTGTCGTCGTCGTCGTCGTATCGGGCTCACCCATTGTCGTCGTCGTCGTCGTATCGGGCTCGCCCATTGTCGTCGTCGTCGTCGTATCGGGCTCGCCCATTGTCGTCGTCGTCGTCGTATCGGGCTCGCCCATTGTCGTCGTCGTCGTCGTATCGGGCTCGCCCATTGTCGTCGTCGTCGTATCGGGCTCGCCCATTGTCGTCGTCGTCGTCGTATCGGGCTCGCCCATTGTCGTCGTCGTCGTCGTATCGGGCTCGCCCATTGTCGTCGTCGTCGTCGTATCGGGCTCGCCCATTGTCGTCGTCGTCGTATCGGGCTCGCCCATTGTCGTCGTCGTCGTATCGGGCTCGCCCATTGTCGTCGTCGTCGTATCGGGCTCGCCCATTGTCGTCGTCGTCGTATCGGGCTCGCCCATTGTCGTCGTCGTCGTCGTATCGGGCTCGCCCATTGTCGTCGTCGTCGTCGTATCGGGCTCGCCCATTGTCGTCGTCGTCGTATCGGGCTCGCCCATTGTCGTCGTCGTCGTCGTATCGGGCTCGCCCATTGTCGTCGTCGTCGTCGTATCGGGCTCGCCCATTGTCGTCGTCGCCGCATCGGGCTCGCCCATTGTCGTCGCCGTATCGGGCTCGCCCATTGTCGTCGCCGTATCGGGCTCGCCCATTGTCGTCGCCGTATCGGGCTCGCCCATTGTCGTCGCCGTATCGGGCTCATCCATTGTCGTCGTCGTCGTCGTTGTCGTCGTCGTATCGGGCTCGCCCATTGTCGTCGTCGTCGTATCGGGCTCGCCCATTGTCGTCGTCGTCGTTGTCGCCGTATCGGGATCGCCCATTGTTGTCGTCGTCGCCGTATCGGGCGCGCCCATTGTCGTCGTCGTCGCCGTATCGGGCTCGCCCATTGTCAGCGTCGTCGTCGCCGTATCGGGCTTTCCCATTGTCAGCGTCGTCGTCGCCGTATCGGGCTCGCCCATTGTCAGCGTCGTCGTCGCCGTATCGGGCTTTCCCATTGTCAGCGTCGTCGTCGCCGTATCGGGCTCGCCCATTGTCAGCGTCGTCGTCGCCGTATCGGGTTTGCCCATTGTTAGCGTCGTCGTCGCCGTATCGGGTTTGCCCATTGTTAGCGTCGTCGTCGCCGTATCGGGGTTGCCCATTGTCAGCGTCGTCGTCGCCGTATCGGGCTTGCCCATTGTCAGCGTCGTCGTCGCCGTATCGGGCTTGCCCATTGTCAGCGTCGTCGTCGCCGTATCGGGCTTGCCCATTGTCAGCGTCGTCGTCGCCGTATCGGGCTTGCCCATTGTCAGCGTCGTCGTCGCCGTATCGGGCTTGCCCATTGTCAGCGTCGTCGCCGCCGTATCGGGCTTGCCCATTGTCAGCGTCTTCATCGCCGTATCGGGCTTGCCCATTGTCAGCGTCTTCATCGCCGTATCGGGCTTGCCCATTGTCAGCGTCTTCGTCGCCGTATCGGGCTTGCCCATTGTCAGCGTCGTCGTCGCCGTATCGGGCTTGCCCATTGTCAGCGTCGTCGTCGCCGTATCGGGCTTGCCCATTGTCAGCGTCGTCGTCGCCGTATCGGGCTCGCCCATTGTCAGCATCGTCGTCGCCGTATCGGGCTCGCCCATTGTCAGCATCGTCGTCGCCGTATCGGGCTCGCCCATTGTCAGCGTCGTCGTTGCCGTATCGGGCTCGCCCATTGTCAGCGTCGTCGTTGCCGTATCGGGCTCGCCCATTGTCAGCGTCGTCGTTGCCGTATCGGGCTCGCCCATTGTCAGCGTCTTCGTCGCCGTATCGGGTTTGCCCATTGTCATCGTCGTCCTCGCCGTATCGGGCTCGGCCATTGTCATCGTCGTCGTCGCCGTATCGGGGTTGCCCATTGTCAGTGTCGTCGTCGCCGTATCGGGCTTCCCCATTGTCAGCGTCGTCGTCGCCGTATCGGGCTTGCCCATTGTCGTCGCCGTATCGGGCTTGCCCATTGTCGTCGCCGTATCGGGCTTGCCCATTGTCGTCGCCGTATCGGGCTTGCCCATTGTCGTCGTCGTCGTATCGGACTCGCCCGCTGTCGTCGTCGTCGTCATATCAAGCTCACCCGTAACACTCATTGTAACAGGCTCACCTGTTTTCTCCATTGTGAAATTTGACTCTCCCTTTGTCATCGTTGTAGAACTGGGCTTACCTGCCGTCACCGTTGTTGTAGAATCTGGCTTCTCCGTTGGCTCCACCGAGTTCACCCATGAATCTAACTCGTCCGTTAGCTCTGTTACCGGTTTCGAAGTCTTGGGTTCGCCCACTAATATAGTGGTACTCCTCGACTCTGGCTTCTCCATCCGTCCTATCGTCACTGTCGGTGACCCGGGATCGCTCGGAGTCATCCAATCAGATCCTCCCGCCGCCATTACAGCAGACTCCGTCAACGACTTAGGGTTTTCCCCTGCCACTTCAGTCGATATCCTCGGAAACTCGAAGTCTCCCTTAATGGTCGCATCTAGTTCGCCGGTCGCCACTTCCTTCATCGGGATTGTATTTAGTTTGCCTAATGGCTTGCTCAACGACTCGATCTCTTTCCATGTATCTATACCCATGGTAGTGGTCTTCACAAGAGCTGCAAGGGGCTCGCCCATTAGTCCCGTCAGAATACCCAGATCGCCAGGTTTCGTCTGGGTTACCCTCTTCAATTCAGTCTCTGTCATGTCAGTGTTGGTATCCACTACCATAGGGTCTTCAAACTCAATTACTACCGATCTTCCCTGTACCTTTATGTTTTTCTTCTTTTTCTTTTTACTCTTCTTTCCCACAATTCTCGCCTCTGAATCCTCCTCTGGTACAACCAACAAACCTACCACGTCACCATATTGCTGGTTCAAGTCAGTCGTCGACTTCACGATTGTGCCGGAGGCAAGAGAACTTGGGAGCATCTCTTCTGAAACTTTAGTTTCTTCCTTTCTCTTATTTTGCTTACGCTTTCGCTTTGCGCGTTGGCGTTGTCGTTCGCCCGTTTTACCTTGCCCTCTACCTAACACATCGGCCGCTGAAAGGCTTCCCCCCAGTTCTCGATCCACCGAGGAGGATGTCTCAGGTACTTCACCACTTCCTTCATCCTGAACTTGTGGAGGTTCTGCAAGAGATTTTTCAAACTCCTCCTCAAGCACAGAGCTAATATTCCAACTAGCCTCTCCATCTCGCCCAGCCCCAATAAACGGCAATGCGTCACTTTCCTTGCTCTTGTTCCCTTTACATCCCTTCCTTTCGCCGTCTTCCCTTCTTTCGCCAAGAGGTGGACGTGGACTATCCACTTCAGACTCTGAAATGGTATCACGTGACATGGGAGGAACTATTCTAAAAGCACCTTCAAGTTCAGTGTTCAAAATGCCACCGTTATTAGATTGCACCGTTTCATCTTTAAGTGATGTTATTTCTCTATTTTCCATAGGGGACTCTCTCTTGACGACTGTGTGTAGATCCGTTAACATTGCATTTTGTCTGTTCTGGCGACTTTCCTCTTCCAAGCTACTTGATAAGGTACTCCTATTCGAAATGCCCTTCAGCAAATCATACATTTCCATTTCCAATAAAGAGGCCTTTAGATCTGGAAGTCCCGCATTAACATTTTCTTTCTTTCTACGCGTGCGAGTTCTCTCCCTTTCATTTTTTATTTCATCTAAATCATAGTCGTCCTCAACCAGCAAACGAAAGCTAACACGTCTGTTAGCATCTAGACCCTTTTCTTTTCTCTTTTTCAAATAATGGACTTTATTCAGGCTTCCCAATGCTATAGGCACATCTTTCATAGCAGTGCCTGACTTCCGACTATATTCATTGACAAGTCCTATCCCTCTAGGTTTTTCCATATAGCTTGAGGCTTTGACCACTCTACTCTCCCAAGGCCTACTTCCTACCTTATTTAGTCCCTCGATATTTGCCATACCAACTTGTTCCATAGAATCTCCACTCCCTTCTGACTGATCTACATTATCCCCATGAGAATATCTTTCACCCAGGTCCGACAATGACACCATAGGAAATGCAAGCGTGGAATGAAAACCGTCAACATTTTTTGTTTTACCGATCACCATCTCATTGACAAAGGATCCTAGATTTTTAGCAGTATCCATACCTATTCCATAACGAGATTCAAATTGCGCACTTTCCTTTTCCTCTTCAAATTCAACAACGCCCTTCCCGATGCTTTTCTTTGACGACCCTTTAGGCAAATGATCTCCGCCAAGTGTTTGGACATGTGTGTTGAACTCCTTGGGTATCTTTCCTGTGAAATCAGGGTTTGTCTTTTCCCCAGTACTACCCATATGTTCACTCACACGACTGGAATCTACAGTACTCTTGAAATCAACGTTAAAGCTAAAACTACCTATAGCTGCATCACTATTCTCGTTAGCCTGTCCTACGTCATTCCAGTATCCTTTCTCGCCTTCGACACCCCATCCCAGTCTCCCACTTTCGTATTCATCATGATCATCTACAGTGTGGTCAACTAAGGAACGTTTTCTTCTAGAATTAAGCACGTCTGTCGTTGAAGTTTTCCCAACTGTCTCTATGTAGTTTAGAAACTTGGAAGACAACTCACCTGTGACGAACCGCTGTAAGAAAGTTATGTGATCATGCACTGGATTACAAGATGCGTAGTTCATAATTGCACCCGTCGTCTCGTTTATGGTTTTTCTTAGGCCATACCGATGGGCTTCCAACTTTTCCGTCCAGTGCTCTAGCAAGATCTGTGCAATATTCCCATCAGGTGTTAAACTAGATGTATTCTTGACGTCTGTATTGTTCCAGTCCTCAATTACGCATCGCAGTTCAATCTGCAACGCTTTTGCGAGGTCACCAACAGTCTGGATGATCTCTTCATGGTCGTTAGTGTTGCTTTTTGTGTCCGCCAAAATCGGATTAGAGAGTTTCACCTTGTAAATGACGACAAGATCCTCCATGTGGTCGACAAACTTCTCGTAATTTCTTAATTCTTGTTCGTGCCACGATTTCACGTCCATGCACAATTCCAGGTACCCAAGGTTTAAACTCTTGGGTATATAAGAACAGCCAGATTCAGAAACTAAATCTAGATATCGTAGCCATATCCTATATGCAAGATCAAGCAAGGTTCTGCTCACAGTACCCAAGTGCTCTCTCTTTGAGAGATCTATCACATTCTTTTCTAATAAATCTCTCTTCAAACTCTCCTCTACTGCCATCTCGTTAAGTAAACATTTGATGTAATTATTGGGCTGAAGTTCTAAATTTAGTTCACCACCGGAACTGAACTGTATGCATTGAATGTCGTTGGAAGTACATCCACTCCCCAAGTCTTCTATATTCTTCACGTCCTTTCCAATGGATTCCAGAGTTTCCAAGAGCCACCCTTCCCCGTAGTCAGGTGTCATCGATCTGCACAAGTCTAAATCACGTTGTCTCATAAGGGTATTCTGCTCGCCATCCCTCACTGTGTAGTATTCATCATAGATTTCTTCCACTTGTTCGATTTCTGGCGTAACCCACTGTCCATCATTCATAAGATGAAGGTGACCTATGTTCTTTGGACCCTCAAGAATCTGATGTCCATGACGAAGAAGAAACTCGTGTTTCCCGTCCTTTATCTGAAAGTAGAAAAGTAGAAACTTCACGTCAACAGCTCAGTATTGATATAGTAAGGTGAATCAGTTGATCATATAGAAACACTAACAATCAAACCGCTGGAATCCTCAAGCCCAACAAATTTCATTACTACAATCGGCTCTTATGATTGGAATTTTATTCTATCGAAATCCTGATAACTATTCCACAGGAGTGAGTTTTGAATAAAAACTTGTTCAAGGGAACTAGACACACAAGCTTCAAGATTCCGAATTACTATGAAACATGGCAATTGAGAAGTTTTCGACCAGAAGCCGTGCTAATAACAGCAAGTCTAGTTTGACTTGGGTGAAGGACTAGCAGGTGTTAATACTAGTTAATCTGACCTCTGTTCATTAACCTAATCAAAGACTACAGGTCCCTCTATTGTAAACGAGATAGTTTAGCATCAGCTACCGTGATTATGAAGATTACTTTTCAAATTAGTACGACCCTTTAGCTCCTTGAGAGCAGAGGTCGACCTAATTTCTTACGCATTTCCATACTTATGTATTGCTGTTCTTTAGCCTCCTGGAGACCAACAAAATTGTGAGCAGTCCAATAACCACCACTAGCTTTCAGTTTGTCGCCTCGCTCTAAATTGCCCTCCCCTCCCCTGGGGATTGTTCAATGGACTTCAGGTTAAGGACCCCCTCACTCAAGTCTATTGTGGCCAAATGTGAAAGTATTTGAATTAGCTAATACTAGATTTCTAGTCCAGCTGGGGTGGGGATAGGGGATTGAACATTGTCCCGATCTGCTCTAGATCTTTTACTGGAGACCATGGCTCTCGGGTAACCCCAGATAACTGGAAACGGCTATAGGTTGATTGATTTTATGAGTTTTTGGCCGACGGCCAGGCACTGGGACCAAAATGATCATTCAGCGCCAGAATTTTTTTTTAGGTCGGAGGGAGGGGACAGCAAGCGGAAGAGAAGGGAAGAGTGGAAAAGGAAGTCTAAGAGGAAGCCGTGTGCGGGGAAACAAGAGCCCCGCCCGGGGATCGGCATTAGTCGCCTCTTACGACACGCAGCCGACGTGGCGGGGGCTATATTCTATACTGAAACGGCTATAGGATCGGCCCACATGTCACTCAAGGTAGAAACTTTTTTACGGGTATGGCTAGGGTGGGATATTTCAAAACTAGTGATCGGAGGTTGATTACTTTTAAAGTAGTTCCTGTGGCCTGCGAAGGTCGATCGAAGTGCTCGTTTTGTGATCAGAACTATATTTTTGCGTGTATTGTGTGGTGCAAGTGGAAGATTGTAGACGAGTAAAAGGGTCTTCCGACATGCAACTTGGTGGCATTTTTACTTGTTACCGAACTTTCAATTTACTAACCATTTCGTCGAAGTCACCCCATACATTTATCTTCTCGACTTCCAGATCACTGAAGACCAGCAAATTGACATGGTAAGCGAGGTTACGATCATTGATGATCAGCTCTGATGTACCGACACCGTTGAGATGACCTTGCACTTTCATGTCTTCCATTTCCAAGTTAGCATACAAGTTTTTCGCTGAAGGGTTAGAAAAGCTATTAGAATACCAATCCTTAACCGACTTTACAATTACGATTAGAAGATACCAGATTAAAATAGGTAGCTTTTGCTCATGCGGAACACGAATTGTGTATTGCTTTTAAACTATTACATTTAATATGAAAACCAAACTGCTGAATTACTCCATGCAGTTCAAATGCATTCACAGCTCTTCAGAGCTCAAGTTATACCCAAAATCCCAAACATTTCCCATAGTGTCAACACGTACCTGTGATGACCTGATGATTGGAGTAATTCTTTTGGAAGATCCGGTCCTCAAGTGACGTCATGTCGTACCCAGAGATCCGATCCACGGCGAGGTTGAACGGGTGCACGATGTCCAAAGCCTCGATGTTCCCTGGATGCAGGGCAATCACGTAAAACAAAGGGCAGATAACCGATTACGACAAGGATCGGTTTCTATGATGGTGACCTAGAAATTACGATAACTGATAAACACTCACCCTCAATGGTGTAGTTTCCACTACGGAGTACGATTGTATCGAGATGTATCCCGTTCACTAATTCTGCCGAGAAGTTGCTGGTGACGAGATTGTCGCAGGTGACCGAGCCTTTTGTGAAGAAGCGGAAGGTTAAAGTACTGCGATATTATAATTCTGTTAGCATTATGTACAGATGTACGTATAAGTGATGCGTCATTGTGTGTGTGTTCGTACGTATAGCAAGCATGAATGTTCCAGAACTTTACAAACTGCCATTTCTGTTTACATGATTATCATTTTTTGTAATGCGAAAGTTGAATGAACGAGATATAGATTATTAATACTATTAAATTTAAATTGTATAACTTTGCCGATTTTGTTTTAATACCAGACTTTTCTATAAGACTGATTTAAAAGAGGTTAAGCTAACTTTTTAGCAAAGTCTGTACAATTTGGCGTTACCCGTTTGTTGCACCACGTTCTCCAATAAAGATAAAATCCCGTCAGTATATCATGTTTAACCATTCCTTTCCATCTTAGGACGAGAAAACTATACTACGTGCTGTTTTGACTTCGACCGAAGCAGCAAGTTACCTTTGTTCTGTGGGCAGGAACAGCAAGAGGAAGCTGTCACCAAGCCATTAGGATGAAAACCAGGTATATGTAGTTCGGAGGAGAGATAGTAGGCTGCACCACACAAGGTTAAAGTGGAGAAGGAGAGGGGGGAGGAGGAGTAGTGAGAGAAAGAGCTACTTGCCCTGGAGTGATTGTATCCCGTCGACGAACAAAATTGTTTGGTGGTCGAAGGTAACACTGTCAACTGTTCCATCAACCTGTAGTTTGTCGACCTGTAGGACGCCCTCAACGATGAGCTTGTGCGGGCTGATGAAGGAGCCATTCACAGTCATGTAGTCAGCCAGGGGCAGGCCGTTGAGTTTGTCTACTTCTGTTGAAGACTAGAACGTGGAAGAGTAAATGTTAAAAGTGAAGCGGAAGTTTATTCAGAGCGTGAATCTTTTTTTTTTTTTTTTTTTTTACAGACGTTACTTGCTCGGCTGGAGTAGGGGTAAACATGATGGCCTTTGCTGAAATTTTGGGATTGAAGACCATTTGCCGTCGCGTGTCGACAACTTTGACCAAATCGTTCACCTACCTTGTTTCCTCCAAACGCCACCCAGAGAGGAAGAATAGATTTAGAATAATCTTGTGTGCTCTACAAGTAGGATGCAGTTGCTCTTTTACTGGACAAAGGAACAAATGTGATCAAAGGTAGTTTGACCAAACTTCAGACTATTTTGTCGAGCTTAGATGTTTCTACCTGGCAAGTGTCACCTTTAGAGGAAAAGTGATCGTGTAAATACTAGGAGGGTACATTAAGCTCCAGGTCAGGGGCGGGTAACCTCCGGCCCGCGAAGGCCTAGCGTCCGGCCCGCGAAGGCCTAGCGTCCGGCCCGCCACCCTGCTAGGCATTATTATTGCAATCCGGCCCGCGAAACTCCCAACAAAAGGAGAAAAAAAAATATATATATATATAAGATATAAAGTTTTCAAATAAATTAAATTATTGGATTACTTTATATTCAATTAGTAATACTAGTTGCAGCAGTTGCAGCAGCAGCATGTATGTAGTATGTAGAAATTTAAGCTAGATCAGATTAGCGAGGTTCTAGAAAAGCCCAAGTTTACACTAGATTCTGCTAAACTTTTAATGGGGAGTTTCAAAATTGCAGAATGCTGAGGCTGAAAATGTGACGCGCGCCAGTTATGAAGTCTCCCGCATCCTTGCTTGCCGAATGAAGCCATTCGCGGATGGGGACTTCAGGGAATGCCTCCTCGCTGTAGTGGACTCTTCTGTCCAGAGCAGCCTTCTGCCTTTGAGAGCGTGAGCCTTTCGCCACGCACGGTTCATCGTCGCATCGAGGATATGTCGGACAACGTGCACGACTCACTCAAAACACGCAGCTCGAACTTCGTCGCCTTTCCCCTCGCTCTGGATGAGAGCACCGACACAAAGGACACGGCCCATCTGGCCGTTTTCATCCGCGGCGTCACCGCTGACCTTCAGGTGTGTGAGGAATTCTTCCAGCTTATCCCGCTGCGCGGCACCACCACTGGGAAAGACATCTGCGACGCTGTGCTTCAGTGTGTTTATCAACACTCCCTGGACCTCTCCCGTCTTGTGGGCGTGACGACCGACGGTGCCCTACGTCAGAAGAACCTTCCCCACGCTGATCAATTCTGATCCGCGGTGGCTAGCTCGCTTGGCCCTGCTCACGCACATCACGGCGCACCTGAACACCCTCAACATGATGCTGCAAGGCAAAGATATTCTCGTGGCACACATGTACGCACACAATACTGCCTTCGAGGTTCAGCTGCGCTTGTGGGAGGCTCAATTGGCCTCTGGTCAGTTTGTGCATTTTCTTCGCCTTGCTGCTTGTGCCCCTCACGACGTGGACCTGGACACTTGAGTTGGTGTCGTCACCTCTCTACGTGAGGAATTTGTTTCCCGTTTTGCAGGAGTCAGGCTGCTGGCTGGGGACTTCAAGCTTTTCACTGCTCCCTTTGACTTCCCCGTGGAAGACGCCCCTGCCTCCCTACAGATGGAGTTGGTGGAGTTGGTGGAGTTGGTGGAGCTACTGTGCAACGATGAAATGAAGGCGACGTTCCGCACTTCTTTCCCGTTGTCCTTCTTCCGCGACATCGCATTGTGGTCATGTTCGGCAGCACCTACTGTTGCGAACAACAACTCCAAAATGAAGTACACGAAGTCTCACCTTCGCTTCCAGCTCTCAGACCGCCACCTCAACGACACTTCCGTTTACTTCAACCATCGAGCCAGACATGGAAATGCTTCATGGCAAACAGCACCAGCAGTCTCGTTGATTTGTAGGGTGTTCAATGCAATTTGTGTAATTTATTCATTGTATTCAATGTATTGTACAAAATAGAGATTCTGGGGATTTCGTTTTTCACTTCGTCCCGCGGCCTCCTTCCAAAAGTCATCTGGTCCTCACTCTTAGAAGGTTGCCCGTCCCTGCTCTAGGTTTAAGAGCTAGGAAATTTGGAGGACCATATTACCCAAAGGTCAAGTTTCTATTACTAGACAACAGCCAGCGACCATTAAATTGGTCCACAATTCAAATAGCATATGGGTATGGGTAGGGCGAGGCAATTTAAGACGAGGCCTTTGGTGTTGTCTGTCCAATGGCTAGATAAAGGGAAGTTCTTGGCAAAGCCTATTCTGTATGTAATGCTTAGCGCTGGATGATCTAAACGCAGTTTTGCTAGTGTGGTGGTTCTTCGAGGGAGGGATTCTTCAAAGGCTAATATATTATATACAGGAGTGAATAGTTTCTCTGCATAAATTTCATCTATAAAACATGCCAAGGACTAAGGGCTCTCGGATGGTAAATCTTAACAAGGTTATTGGTATCCACCTCTACGTTTTTAACATCAGCCAAGAACCATCTAAATGTTATAACGTTGTCCGAACTCCATTCTCCCAAATGAAACTTAGAGTACACCTATCCATCTTGTTTCCCATCTATGTGTTATGTGAAATAGTTCTTAAATTCTGTGTGGTAAAGGAAGCCGTATAGTATGAGCATCACTTTAGGATTACTATTTGAATAAATGGAAGCTCACTGGCCGAGCGGGTTAGGGAGTCGTTGCTTGCGGCGAAGGTCGAGGGGATGGCAGTTCGATCGTTGCTTGCGGCGAAGGTCGAGGGGATGGCAGTTCGATCCCTGCCTGCGGCGAAGGTCGAGGGGATGGTAGTTCGATCCCTACCACCGGCGAAGTTGGACCAAGGACATTGGTCATTAAATTTCACTATACAAAGCCCCGACAAAGGGGGAGTTTGACGTTAAGCCATATTGAATAAACTTCATGAAACGTGGCAGAACATTTTCCCGATGTTACCACGCCGAGTTGGTGTCACAGGTGAGACAAATGGGATGGGGTGTAGGTAATCTTTGTTATGATCCTGGAAAGTGGTACCCATTGCACTATACAACTTCCTTTACTATATACAGAATTAAAAAATTACAAATAACAGATTGAAAATCAGAGAGGTATGTACAAAGTTGATTTGGCACGACGTATGCCACACCTTGAACGGACTGAGCACACAGGCTGTTGTCCGGCATCAAGCTGATAATATTGCAATCCCAACGTTTTTACCACATTTCATGCACGGGGACTTTAACATTTCCTTACCGTGAGAACCAAGTCATTGAACGTCTGAGTCAACGTGAGAGGCTGAGTTCCGTTCAATGGAACGACGTCATCCCAAGTTATCGCTTTTTCTTCACCAAACATTCCAACGGAGAGGTTCTCCACATTGGCATCTTCAAGGACGAGCATGTCGAAAGTCAAGCGCTCTGCGAAGAACAAGCAGAAGGCATTCAACATCGAAGATATAAAATTTTGCTAGATGGAAGCTGTAGGATAGAATGTGGGTGGGCATTCGAGGCATGTAGGGGGAGTCACCCTCTGTAGGCAAGGTTCTTAAAAATATCTCACTTGATTAAAGTCCATTTTATGGCGAGATCCCAGTGAAACTAACAAGGGGAACCTTCCCTTTTGTAGGGGGACACCAAAGCATTCTATGAAATTTTCATTCAAGCGGGAGAGCGTTACCACGACGGAGGGGCGAAGCCGATGTTTTAGTTTCCTTCACTGACCTGGCCATGTGGAGATTCCCACGCGCAGTTTCGTCTCCATCTTCTGGGTAAGGTTGTCCACAAGTTCCCGAAGGCCATTGCTCGTGTCCGTCAGGTTCTCAAGATCCAGTTGAACCAAACCCTGAAATTTGGAACCAAAACGTACAGTGACCCTGGTCATTTTAAGAGGGAAGAACATTCATCCCGGTTTTAAAGTACTCAGGGAGCGAAGCTTTTGAGCCTCGCCCTCCACACAGAGATACCGATCCCCATACCCCACTCCTACGCACAAAGACAGGTCGCGCACGAGCACGCACACACGCGCACACAGAGACCGATACAGACCGCGAGAGACAGATAGGGACAGATACAGACCGCGAGACACAGATACAGACCGCGAGACACAGATACAGACCGCGAGACACAGATACAGACCGCGAGACACAGATACAGACCGCGAGACACAGATACAGACCGCGAGACACAGATACAGACCGCGAGACACAGATACAGACCGCGAGACACAGATACAGACCGCGAGACACAGATACAGACCGCGAGACACAGATACAGACCGCGAGACACAGATACAGACCGCGAGACACAGATACAGACCGCGAGACACAGATACAGACCGCGAGACACAGATACAGACCGCGAGACACAGATACAGACCGCGAGACACAGATACAGACCGCGAGACACAGATACAGACCGCGAGACACAGATACAGACCGCGAGACACAGATACAGACCGCGAGACACAGATACAGACCGCGAGACACAGATACAGACCGCGAGACACAGATACAGACCGCGAGACACAGATACAGACCGCGAGACACAGATACAGACCGCGAGACACAGATACAGACCGCGAGACACAGATACAGACCGCGAGACACAGATACAGACCGCGAGACACAGATACAGACCGCGAGACACAGATACAGACCGCGAGACACAGATACAGACCGCGAGACACAGATACAGACCGCGAGACACAGATACAGACCGCGAGACACAGATACAGACCGCGAGACACAGATACAGACCGCGAGACACAGATACAGACCGCGAGACACAGATACAGACCGCGAGACACAGATACAGACCGCGAGACACAGATACAGACCGCGAGACACAGATACAGACCGCGAGACACAGATACAGACCGCGAGACAGATACAGACCGCGAGACAGATACAGACCGCGAGACAGATACAGACCGCGAGACAGATACAGACCGCGAGACAGATACAGACCGCGAGACAGATACAGACCGCGAGACAGATACAGACCGCGAGACACAGATACAGACCGCGAGACACAGATACAGACCGCGAGACAGATACAGACCGCGAGACAGATACAGACCGCGAGACAGATACAGAGACACACAGACAACCAGGAGGTGCCTCCCACACACACGGTACCTCAATCCTCCACTCCACACCAGAAGATAATCCTCCTCCCCCCCACACACACACCAGAAGATAATCCTCCCCCCACACACACCAGAAGATAATCCTCCCCCCACACACACCAGAAGATAATCCTCCCCCCACACACCAGAAGATAATCCTCCCCCCACACACCAGAAGATAATCCTCCCCCCACACACCAGAAGATAATCCTCCCCCCACACACACCAGAAGATAATCCTCCCCCCCACACACCAAAAAATAATCCTCCCCCACACACCAGTAAATCCTCCCCCCACACCCACCAAAAGATGCCTCGACCCCACCTGCTAGACCACATACACTACTTAACTTACCGATTCTAAGATGGTCAGGTCATCAATGGTGACATTTTCCATGACAAGGTCTCGATCAGAGAAGTCTATTTGTCCTGGCTCTACCCCAGGCATCTGACGGGCCTGGTCTAGGAGGGTGGAGATGTTCGTGGGGCTAGTCTCGAGGGCCTGTAGTGTCTCGTTGCACCACTGCCCCAAAGAACGACGGAAGTTCTGTGCCAATAGATATTTTGGATTTATTTTCCAAATTTTTTCTAATTATCATTCTACTTAACTTCAAGATACTGCACTTTATATATTTTAGTTTTATTTTACCATCTTGATATTGCATTCTATTTTTCTAATAGTGTATTCTATTCTATTTTCGAAGTGTTGTACATTTTATTTGTACAGTTTGTCTTGCCTATTTTTTTCAAGCAATATTTTTTCCAAACATGTATTTATTTCTCCCTTTTAAACATTGTATTTTTATCCAATTTATATTTTATCCATTTATTGACACGTTAGTTCTTAAGTATGCCAGTTATATTTGAACATTCAGGTCTGGATAGGGAGACTAAGCAAAAAATTCTAACCAGGCCTCTACCAAAATCCCAGAGGAGGCAGTGTCTCGACAGAATTGAAATATCAAGTCTAAGTCCCCACATCTGCAACATCAAGACTGTATATTTACTACTGCATCCAAATTTAGCATCTTCATATCAAATACTATCTGTATACCAAAAGACTTCTCCCTTTACAAGCTAGATAACCAGCCATGGCATGCAAACCATGCCCCCAGCTTCCACCCACCCCATATCCATTTTCCCCCTTTTCTCTTGGCTCCTTATAGATTATGGAGCATCACTGCCCCCTGCTCAGGTCAGAAGCAACACAGTAAGACACCACATCCACAGCGGAGCCCGACAGCCTAGCCTGGTCTACACCTCCCCCATTTAATTTACATCGGGACCAACCCCCCTCGTATCAAATACAGTAACTGTAAAAGAATACCTGGGCTCTGTTCTCGTAGGTGTATATTAGCTCGTACAGATTATCTGCATCGCACTTGGGACATGCCATTCCTGTGAAAAATATTAATTCCATAAAGATTAATCATCACTCAAACCTGAACCATGAAGGACATGTAAATATAGCTTTCCCCACTGCATTTACAGTTTTGCTTACAAAAATCACTAGCAAAGGAAATGCTATAAAACACTACATAGTTTGAAAAATCTGCTCAGCAAGCTTGTGCAGCTACCATGCATCACTGATCCGTAATGGCAAATTTCTGAACATAAGAACATAACATAATGAAGGAGACTGCAAGAGACCATAAGGCCTACACTAGGCAGCTCCGTATCCATCACCACCTGTCATCCCCATCCATAAAGTTGTCTAATCGTTTCTTAAAACAACTGAAAGTTTCAGCGCTTACTACATGGTTACTAAGTTTATTCCATTCGTCGAACACCCTAGATCAGGAAACCAGGTACCGACCCATTAGGGCCGCACCTCCTTGCGGAGAGGAGGGAGGGGAGGGAGGGGTGTAGTAGCACGATGCCTTTACGGCCGAGAGGATTGCATCCTCGACGGATTCTCGGTTATCTGTCAGCGGTGCTGCAAAAACCAAGACAAGCAAATTTCTTAGAGTAAAAAAAGTTCCGTGGACTCCAAATTCGCACTACGCTTATCTGCATTATTCAACTTCTTTAGAAGTTATCTCCCAACACCAGATCTAGAAAAAGCCCGGAGAGCTCACATAAGCAGCCGATCCAGTCAAACCAGTAATATTACTCTCTCCAGAAAACCATGAATCAAAACATACAATAGTAAAGTTCGAGAAACCCTAAGCTTCCGCAGCACTGATACCAACTACTGGACAACCCTTTGTAAAAAGTACAAGATTCACCATAACCAATCCAGTACAACAGATGTTGCTTCGAGTTTCACCAAGTGGAAAACATGCAATACTACAGTGGCTGGCAATGGTTCTCGGAACTTCCCATAGGTCGCTGGGAAGACTTTGGGCTGTTGTATCAGTGTGGAACCATTTCTACGTCACAGTTTGAAAATTATACGAAGAAGGAACAGTTGTTGGTCGTCAACTCGTGTGTGAAGTGCAAGAAATTAAAGTTTATAGTGATCTTGAGCCCAGTAGAGAGATTGGGTGTCAGCTCAAGAGCTGCGCATCCTGGGAGGTAAGGAAGTTAGCGGCTTTTGAGAGCTTCGCTGTCCATCTTGCAAGACCACCACATGCAATCACTCTTTGCCCCTCCCCCTTAGTAGAACACCTACATACCAAATTCCTCCCCATAGAACATTACATGAAAATGATAAGTACACAGATCTATGAGAAGCCCTATACCCTATTCACCCATCCCACATCCCAGGCACAACCAGCAGTATACTGTAGTACTATTCTAACTTTGGCAACCTTCCATCTGCACCAGACGTACAAGAGCTTTCATACTCAGACCGCCAAACACGTACAAAACTCCCATCAAAAGTAAGACCTACAATAGCTCGACTGCGTTCAGATCACCATCCAGCACCAAGAAAATATTTTCATGAAAGTGGCAGTTACCGACAAGACTGAAGAGTTAAACACCATATGAGGACGGAGCCTTTATTTGTACGACGTTTCGCTTATTTCAGCGAAACGTCGTACAAATAAAGGCTCCGTCCTCATATGGTGTTTAACTCACCAAGAATATACCAGCACAATATGCCTGGCCGAAGAAAAGCTACCCCAGATGCAACCAGCACAAAGTGGACACCGAAAACACCTTACACTACCCCATCCTAACCATACTATTTCTTTCTCGAGTGACTTACAGCCAATCAGGTGGCTGTTTCCGATTAATAGGGAGCCACGGGTAACCTGCAAGTCTTTACAACAAATTGACAAATGATCCACACTTTCTTTCAAACGTTTTCCAATTCACCCACGAAGCACTTCAGGAGAACTTGCCTATGTAGGTCCTCTGGTGGAAGGACACCGAGGAGACTCCGACCGTGCCAGGCTGAAAGTCATCGATCTCGTCGACAGTGACGAATCTACTCCCATCATAGTGGAAGACCTCGACACTTTTGGACTCGTCCTCGGCGAGAGAGACCAAGAGGAGGAAGACGCTGGAACCAACCTGGCAATAGAGAAGTGTCTTTAACCTTAACACCCAAGTCCCCCACAGTGCCCAAAGTCCCCCACAGTGCCCAAAGTCCCCCACAGTGCCCAAAGTCCCCCACAGTGCCCAAAGTCCCCCACAGTGCCCAAAGTCCCCCACAGTGCCCAAAGTCCCCCACAGTGCCCAAAGTCCCCCACAGTGCCCAAAGTCCCCCACAGTGCCCAAAGTCCCCCACAGTGCCCAAAGTCCCCCACAGTGCCCAAAGTCCCCCACAGTGCCCAAAGTCCCCCACAGTGCCCAAAGTCCCCCACAGTGCCCAAAGTCCCCCACAGTGCCCAAAGTCCCCCACAGTGCCCAAAGTCCCCCACAGTGCCCAAAGTCCCCCACAGTGCCCAAAGTCCCCCACAGTGCCCAAAGTCCCCCACAGTGCCCAAAGTCCCCCACAGTGCCCAAAGTCCCCCACAGTGCCCAAAGTCCCCCACAGTGCCCAAAGTCCCCCACAGTGCCCAAAGTCCCCCACAGTGCCCAAAGTCCCCCACAGTGCCCAAAGTCCCCCACAGTGCCCAAAGTCCCCCACAGTGCCCAAAGTCCCCCACAGTGCCCAAAGTCCCCCACAGTGCCCAAAGTCCCCCACAGTGCCCAAAGTCCCCCACAGTGCCCAAAGTCCCCCACAGTGCCCAAAGTCCCCCACAGTGCCCAAAGTCCCCCACAGTGCCCAAAGTCCCCCACAGTGCCCAAAGTCCCCCACAGTGCCCAAAGTCCCCCACAGTGCCCAAAGTCCCCCACAGTGCCCAAAGTCCCCCACAGTGCCCAAAGTCCCCCACAGTGCCCAAAGTCCCCCACAGTGCCCAAAGTCCCCCACAGTGCCCAAAGTCCCCCACAGTGCCCAAAGTCCCCCACAGTGCTCCAACACCCAAAGTCCCCCACAGTGCTCCAACACCCAAAGTCCCCCACAGTGCTCCAACACCCAAAGTCCCCCACAGTGCTCCAACACCCAAAGTCCCCCACAGTGCTCCAACACCCAAAGTCCCCCACAGTGCTCCAACACCCAAAGTCCCCCACAGTGCTCCAACACCCAAAGTCCCCCACAGTGCTCCAACACCCAAAGTCCCCCACAGTGCTCCAACACCCAAAGTCCCCCACAGTGCCCCAACACCCAAAGTCCCCCACAGTGCCCCAACACCCAAAGTCCCCCACAGTGCCACAACACCCAAAGTCCCCCACAGTGCCCCAACACCCAAAGTCCCCCACAGTGCCCCAACACCCAAAGTCCCCCACAGTGCCCCAACACCCAAAGTCCCCCACAGTGCCCCAACACCCAAAGTCCCCCAACACCCAAAGTCCCCACACTGCGCCAACACCCAAAGTCGCCCCAACAGTGCCCCAACACCCAAAGTCCCCCCCACAGTGCCCCAACACCCAAAGTCCCCCCACAGTGCCCCAACACCCAAAGTCCCCCCCACAGTGCCCCAACACCCAAAGTCCCCCCACAGTGCCCCAACACCCAACGTCCCCCCACAGTGCCCCAACACCCAAAGTCCCCCCACAGTGCCCCAACACCCAAAGTCCCCCACAGTGCCCCAACACCCAAAGTCCCCCACAGTGCCCCAACACCCAAAGTCCCCCCAGTGCCACAACACCTAAAGTCCCAAATCCCCCCAATACCCTTCCTCTAATGCCCCCAATTCACCCACTACCCATCCCACAAATCCCCCTCAAATTTCCTAATATCCCTCCCTAATCACATCAAATCCAATACCCTTCTCCCAACGCCCCCCATACCTCTTCCCTCAACCCCCCAATTCCCGTCCTCAAACCCCTACCCCACTCTAAAGACCAACATTATACCAGGTAAGTTGTACAATTCCATGTAAAGAGTCGTGGTCAATTTTGTGAGAATAGTTTACGAGCGAGACCATAATCACGCGGGCATTAGGTGGGTTCCCTGCATTGAATCGCTAAATCAAATGCCAAGGGTGTGTGGCACCGCATGGAAACTTGAGCCAAATGGTCGCACATACCTGCAAAGGGTGCCACTGCACGGCACCGTACGTGTCGATGTTCTGGAAGATGTGGAACTTCCCCTCGTGGTGCTTGAAAATAGTCGACTTCGTGTGGGGATCGCATCCAACTGAGGAAAAGTGAACAAGAAAAACATTTATTCCCTAAGTGGGCGATGTCGCATTTTACCGTTTTCGTAAAACTGCTCAAGTTGACATGTTTAATATCCCTACGAGGAAAAAATGCCGTTTAAATGAACCCTTCTCCCTTTTTTTCAAGCTGTAACCAAGGGCCGTAAAGGGGTCAAAGTTTACTCTATTAATACCTTTACCGAATCCAACAGAACTTTTAATAGACAAATTCCATTCAGTTATAATCTAATCTTACTAAATTTGTTGCGACAGGCAATAGCTATGGGGAGGCTCCTAGGGTGGAGCCCACGGACCAGTTAACCTGGAAGAGCATTACACACGCACTACAAGCCACTGTGGGGGCGGAATACTTCGTCTGATATTAATGACTAAGAGTGATTAAACTGTTCAGACGCAAGTTGGCGGCCAGCGTTGCTCCCAAACCCAAACACTTGTACTCGGCAAGGAAATCAGTTCTTCGTCACTTTATTACCGTGGATTTAAATGTCAAAACACAAAGGGTAACCCAAGGACCACCTTGCATGTTTTATTTAATGTTATACATGTACTTTTTTGAGGGGGCCGCGTCAGCAATGTTGCAACTACTCTTGTGACGGGTGCACGCGTCAACCATTTGCACGGTAAGTTTACTTTGTAACTTTTGATTAACTCCCACCCCCGATCCCACCCTTGACCGTTTGCCGAAACGATTTTACAGTAACCCAATCAATCCGTTAGCCCCGTCTCTTACAGAGGACCAGTGGCCTTCAAACAACCGGCAAAAGCCTCCGGGAGGGTCCCCAAATCACTTGGGGAAGATGCATCTAAGGATTATTAGTTTGGGGCATTGTAGTGCAAGGTAACACTAAGCCACTTAACCAGGACACCAAGAGACAACTGCTAAAGACTTGCCTTCTCCCACCCTGTCCTCGCAGTTGTTGGCCACAACCAGGAAGACTTCCCGATCCTCTCGAGGCCCGAGGGTGAAGGAGGTAGCGTGGACAGCCCCACGGGTGACGATAGAGTGGGAGAATTCGAAGCCCTTAGACTGGCTCACCAGCTCTTCCTTGTATTCGTACACGTTACTCTCCGCATCGTCACTTCCTGGAGGAGATAGAAAATATTGGTATAAAGGGAAAGGAACAAGTGGTCCCCGTGATCTCTTCCCCCCTCCCCCCTATGGAGTACCTATGGAGTACCCATGACAGACCGGCTCGCGCGGGATCGATAGTTGGAGGGGAAGATGTCTGTATGAAAATTGAAATAGTGTATAAAAGAGGGCTATTTCCACCGGGCAATTCTTAGGGATATTTATTGCTTGAAGTCGTGGCTTAGGAGGGGTGGGCATGAGACCGAGTTGGAGTCCGAAATCAATATATGTAACCTATGAGAATAAACACCTTGTGAGATCGAAACCTTTATTAGTACTACGTTTCGCTTGTTACAGCTTTTTCAAGTACAGACATGACACACACTCTGAGCACATATAAGCCAACAGGGAAGGAACTGGGAGAGGTTATCAGGGAGGGGTGGGTGGTAGGTGGAGGGGGAGGAGGGGGACGGGTGGGACTTGGTGGAGACAAAGGAGGACATTTCGGACAGTTTGTTGAAGTGGACTAAGGGGGACATTTCATACATTTATTTAATGCGGGTAACAGATGGATTATAGGAGGGGCGATGTTAAACATGCCTCTGTTCTGCTCAATGGTTTTGAAGCTTTGAATGGCGGCCGCTTCGAGGCATTTTCTCCTCATCCTGTAACAAGCGAAACGTAGTACTAATAAAGGTTTCGATCTCACAAGGTGTTTATTCTCACAGTCTTGTCGGCTTTTGCCATTGTGATTCATATGTAACCTAAGTTACTTTAGGGATATCTATTAGTCTTAACCTCAACCAACAAGGAAGGAGTAGGAGGCTTAGTCGTAGGGACAATTTTTTTTTTTAAATTCAAAGGTTTTTAGTAGTAGGTAAACTGAAACGAGAAGATTCAGTAAGAGAAAGCTAGAAATTAAAATTTCAATAGAAGAAAAACTCGTGTAGATGTTTGTGCGTGTAGTAGTGTTTTTGTTTGCGATATGTTTGTGTTTGTATGCTATGCATAGAGGGTTGCTTCCTCTAAGCGGGTGTACATTCAACTTTAAAGGAGCGAGACGTCCTTGTTCCGGCCGACGGAACAGACTTCCTGAAGTAGCGGAGCCATTTTGCCGGCGAGAGGACAGGTAATAGTATATTCGTTTGGTGTGAATATGCATATAAATGCACAACATGTTTACAGAAAATATCAAAAGTAAAATTAGAATTTTAACCAGCGAGGACTGAACCCGGCCAGCCATAGCACGTCTACTGAGAATCTGCTACCTTTCCTCAATCTTGCCGCTGGATACAGACGGACTGTCCGTGGCACATCGGGGCACGTCTGGTCACGATCAAAGCTGGTAGAAGGATACGTCCTAAATATGCGCGGCTATACACGATTTTTCGTATACACCGCCAGTGGGAGAGGCGCAACTGAAAAATAGTCTGCACGGTGTGGTCTAGATGTGACGTGTTGTGTCAGGTACATGCGCAACGGTTCATGCGCAACAATTCGCCAGATACGCGTTAAACAAGACTAGTGATGGCATTTGGTAAAAGGTTCAAAGACATTTCAACACATGCATCGTACACTTCCACTTGCAATGTAACCCTTCCACTTGGGTCAAAACCAAGGGTTCAACCTGCCTTTCGCCACTTATCAGACTTGTGTCCTGCCGTTCTTTAGCCTCTTTAAGAAGCTTCCGGTGTGTAGCCCCATTTTTGGCCCCGTCTCACACCCCACCCCCACTCCCAGGGGGTATCTACAGTAGGTATCTATGGTCCCCATTTTGCGAGCCACTGCTCTATCATTCACATCTATCTTACAGGCCTCGATATCAAGATCCTTCCGAAGAGCTAATTGAAGGGGTTTTGTGTAGACTAACAATGCGTCACTCTATACAAGTACTCATGGCAGACACCTGACCCCTTGGAGTTTCCCCCCATCCTATTGTTCCCGTGGACATCAAAATAGTGTGGAAGTGAACTTTGAAAATGTATATACTCGTAGCGACAGTTATAAAATAGATCTCTGCAGGATTCGAACCTTAGCGCGCTACCGATAGATCCACGAGGTGAATGTCAAGAAGACCATTTGGTCTCCCGACAACGGGTTCCCTTTGCACGAGCGTTGTAGTCCATTTCCTCGATCAATGTTTACGGGAGTTCTGGAAACTAAATTGTCTCTAAATTTTCCTCGTAACTGTCGGTAGCGGGTTAGGATTGAGGTGATCTGTCGCCATTCAGCCCAGGGTTCTAATCCCGTAGGCAGATCAATAAGATATTGTATGGTAAGCAATACAAGGCACCAAGTTTTTACAGCCACTATTTAGGACCATTTCCTACACGCTTCGACTCTTCCATCCTTTCCATAAGATGGAAAGGGCGTTTGGTATACAAGATACTACAGAAAAATACTTCAGACAGGTCTTCCACCAACAGCCTCTGAAGGCCCATCACCACCCAACACCACACGAACACTAACCTTCATGCTTCAAGAACTCACCATTCCCGTCCTTCACGACCGTTACAATGTACAAGGTCTCCCCGACGATGACTGGTTCTATATACGAGCTGGCTGGGGCGTCGAAGATGGCCTTCTTGTCGAAGTATGTGCCCATGAAGGCGTAGACATCGACGCACCTCTCGTTTGGGTCTGTCGAAGTGGCGCATGGCTCGCTACCCATAAGAAGAAGGAAGTCTTCGCCGGCAAACTTCCTGCAATATCGCGAAGTAGTAAGGCAGTAGTATGAACCACATGCAGTGTTGTGCTCAGCACTGAAACTATACCAACACAGAACAGATCTGGCCACAGTTTCAAGCTGCTTTAGATCCAACCATCAATACAAAAGACAATGCATACTACAAAGTCCCATATTAACAATCCTTATACAAGACTTCTTCCACGAGACTTGCGAGCCCGCCCGGGGACTGTTGCCGTCTACCTGAAGGCCGCTGGTTTTCTGCAAAAGACACCTGAAGCAACCGACAGATTACGAAGGCGTGATAACCCAGTCTATCCGTTGTCCTCAGACATCATGCAGGGGAACCCCGGCCCCCAAGTAACCGGCAACACCCACGGCATTGCCCCAGAGGTAACAAACATCGTTGTCTTGGTAAGGCTAGGAGAGTCCAGTGCACAAAGCAGCACCCCACTTAAGGTGTAATGGAATCTATTAAGCTTACTGTATCAAAGAAAGGGGTTTAATAGGTAGTCTAAGGTTGCGTTACCTATAACAGAACCCGTTCGAGATCAGACCACCACACAAACCCAAGACCACGCCCCGCTCAGGGTCAACCTTCACATCAATCAGTCACTGTTCCCATTGGGCAACAAGAATTTGCCATGCAAGGTCATATCGTTAACCATAGGTCTGACTATGCGTGGTCTCATCCGGAAAAGGGAATAACTGCAAGTGCAGCACGTGATCGAAGACACGAACTAAAGCCTACCATGCATGCAAGCAGCTTGGAGTCATCCCGAAGATCGTCTGCAAGTGATTACGTTCCACCGTTCCGCTCTGCAGCACAAGCTCGTCGATCATGACCCTGGCGTCAACTTCGTCGGGAGTGGGGATGTAGGCGATCAAGAGGGCATCAGTTTCGAGGTCACCGGGATTGTTGACCTTCCCCACGACGGTGAGCAAGAACTTTGTGCCTCCGAGTGCGACTCTGCTCCTGACAAACTGTAATGAACGAAAGAAAATGGTTTACAATTTTTGTAAGCTTCATTAGGTGATAGGGGGAGAAGACACCAGGTGGTCAGGGACGAGGAGGACCGGATCGGGCCCAGGTGGTCGTGGACGAGGAGGACCGGACCGGGCCCAGGTGGTCGGGGACGAGGAGGACCGGACCGGGCCCAGGTGGTCGTGGACGAGGAAGACCGGACCGGGCCCAGGTGGTCGTGGACGAGGAAGACCGGACCGGGCCCAGGTGGTCGTGGACGAGGAAGACCGGACCGGGCCCAGGTGGTCGTGGACGAGGAAGACCGGACCGGGCCCAGGTGGTCGTGGACGAGGAAGACCGGACCGGGCCCAGGTGGTCGTGGACGAGGAAGACCGGACCGGGCCCAGGTGGTCGTGGACGAGGAAGACCGGACCGGGCCCAGGTGGTCGTGGACGAGGAAGACCGGACCGGGCCCAGGTGGTCAGGGACGAGGAGGACCGGATCGGGCCCAGGTGGTCGTGGACGAGGAGGACCGGACCGGGCCCAGGTGGTCGGGGACGAGGAGGACAGCCCAGAAAGTCGAAGACGAGGAGGACAGCCCAGAAAGGCGAAGACGAGGAGGACAGCCCAGAAAGGCGAAGACGAGGAGGACAGCCCAGAAAGGCGAAGACGAGGAGGACAGCCCAGAAAGGCGAAGACGAGGAGGACAGCCCAGAAAGTCGAAGACGAGGAGGACAGCCCAGAAAGTCGAAGACGAGGAGGACAGCCCAGAAAGTCGAAGACGAGGAGGACAGCCCAGAAAGTCGAAGACGAGGAGGACAGCCCAGAAAGTCGAAGACGAGGAGGACAGCCCAGAAAGTCGAAGACGAGGAGGACAGCCCAGAAAGTCGAAGACGAGGAGGACAGCCCAGAAAGTCGAAGACGAGGAGGACAGCCCAGAAAGTCGAAGACGAGGAGGACAGCCCAGAAAGTCGAAGACGAGGAGGACAGCCCAGAAAGTCGAAGACGAGGAGGACAGCCCAGAAAGTCGAAGACGAGGAGGACAGCCCAGAAAGTCGAAGACGAGGAGGACAGCCCAGAAAGTCGAAGACGAGGAGGACAGCCCAGAAAGTCGAAGACGAGGAGGACAGCCCAGAAAGTCGAAGACGAGGAGGACAGCCCAGAAAGTCGAAGACGAGGAGGACAGCCCAGAAAGTCGAAGACGAGGAGGACAGCCCAGAAAGTCGAAGACGAGGAGGATAGCCCAGAAAGTCGAAGACGAGGAGGCGAACCCAGAGGGTCGAGGGTGAGGAGGACGAAGAGGAAAGCCTAGAGGGTCAGGGTCGGGGGACGAAGAGGAGATACCAGATGGTCACGGTCGGGACGAAGAGGACGAGGAAGAAAGATCAGAGGGTCAGGGATGAGGAGGGCGAGGAGGAGAGCCCAGAGGTTGGGCACGAGGAGGAGAGCCTAGATGATGGGAGGTCAGGAGGACAAAGAGGAGCTCCCAGAGGGTCGGGGACGAGGAGGACGAGGGGTTAGAGAGTCCCAGGAGGTTGGCGGTTGGGGTTCTGAACTACTTTCGAGAACAGTCTTGCTCACCTGGAGGTCTTCGTTCCAGGCTACATGGACGACGATCTCATCCTCAGCGTCCCTAGTCACGGCCACGAGGTGGTTCTTGAAGTTGACGAGTTTGAGGTCCTCGTAGCCTCCGAGGCCGATCTTCCCGGCGTTCTCGACCCCTGTGGCTTGGTAGACCACTGAAGAGAAAGTTTGAAATCTTGTAGAAGACGTTCCATTCAGAATTTTTTTAATTTGGATAGGAATAAATATTAATTTAATTGATTAAATCAGTGAGAAAATGGGGCCACTACTATCTGGCTGAATGACCAGGACAAGTGGTAGTCGCCAGTAGCCTGTTGGAATGACAGGTTTCTATAGGACAGGTATCTAGAGAGGTTCCAATGAACAAGACTAGTTATAAAACATGGTCATGTTTAGGACATTTTATCCAGTAGTTTTAAAGTCTTGAATTAAACATTCGCAAATTTTACAAATACAAAAATACTCTAGTAAAATTACTAAAAAAAATTAAAAAAAATTACTCTCGCTGTTGTATCGTGTCAATTTTCGAAATGTCGACCCTTTACCCATCAAAACAATTGAACCTTTGTAAAGGCTCACTCCTGGAACCTTTGTAGTCTAAAGATGGGATTAAGGACTCAAAGGCTGGGGAGGAGCCAAGATTAGAAATCTAAACGCAGAACATACCCAGCATTGAAAAAAAAGTGATGCAGGAAAACGTTATCTGTCCAAGTGCTACATGGGAATAACTTGCCTCCTGATCCTCCATATATCAAGGTGTCCAGGGAGAGAGCTCTCTTCTTACGGATCACAAGGTCCCCTGAAGTCTCCAGTTCGGCCGGCCTCAAGTCGGGAACTTGCGCCTTCCTATATCCGACGAGATCGAGTCCCGATCTGGTGTAGCCGAAGTTGGGCGCATCGAAACCTAAAGGAATGGGCAAAGACGCCACGAGATTAGCGAGACTACGCGAGACGTAGAAAGGTTCCTCAAATTCTACAACATTCATGTGGGAAAAATACATCTTGGGGGGACAAAAAAATCAGTATGAAATGTATACAAGGCGACAGTGCAAAACTATGTGCATGGTTTAAATTTCCTGCTTAGTTTCAATAATTTGTATCGTACAGTCGCCTCCACGCGAATTCAGTCCCGTTGTAGTTGGGGTCGACTTGACAACGGGGAGTTGTTCTAAAATTTAGGTAACTGTATCGAGAATTAAAAAAAAAAAAAAATCGTGCACTCAGAACTAGATATTTCAAAGACCCTATTAGCATTTCTGGTATCTAGAATTCCTAAATTTCGGAACCTCTCGTTCCGAATACAGGAGACTTTCTAATTCACGAGATTCTTAAGAGAATTATTTGAACCATAACGTTCACTGGTAACTTAAGCCATATTTCCATTACCACTGAGGATTTCTAAAACACGAAGACTTTTTGCGAACGAATTACACCTTACAAGTTTTTACCTTCACAGATTTCTCGAGCTACACAATTTTTTTAAGAGTAGGACATAGTTAACCCCTTCCCCTGGTTTTTGGTGCCCTGGCGTGTCCTTTGCTGTGTTGTTTTAATCCCAGAAAATGAGCATGGGGTAGGGATCATCCTACATTCACAAGGAAGTAAGAAAATTGAAACGTATAGGTGGTGGATGGGAGTGGGGTTGCGGGGCTGAGTGGGTGCACTACTCGAGTGGCTACCCACCTTATAATGGGGAAAAAGCCTCCTGTAGGATAGATAACTAGATAGAAGCGTCAGATTGTGGCTGGAGGTAATGTACTTGTTCGCAAGAACATACAAGTCACTTACCTTTCTTGTCCGGTAGAACGGTGTCCCGTAGACTTGTGTAAGTGTGTACAATGGATTTAGTCCGCTTAGCAAGTCTCTTCCGAAAATCAGACAGTTTTTTCCCTGTGTGGATTTGACAAGAGTCGCTATCAGTATTACAAAGTCAAACCCACATCCCCACCCCTAGCAGTTTAAGGGTAAAGACATTTACCCTGTACAACAACCTTGTCAGTTTATTGACTGTACGTGGTCATGCAGTAGTGATTGCACGACAGCATTCAGCCAATGCTTTAGGGACTAGTCACCCCTATGGAATATAGTACTCTAGTAAAATTTCTAAGTATTAATGAGAGATTCTAATTTTGTACTACAACTGTACCAAATTTATGCTCCTTCTTTGAAACAGTCTTTTACTTGTACATCTTCGTATACCCTGTGGTAGGTTGGAGGGGGAGGGGATAATTCTGCCACCGTGATTCTCGAGTGTCTTGAAAGGCGACAAAGTAGGACGGACTAATGATCCTGCTTTGTATCTTTATCATAAGGCATAAGGGGATCTGGGAGAACAACAAAAATCCTAGAATTTGGGTCATTAAGTGTTCATAGTTGTAGTACAGTTTAGAGTAAACGGGAAGAGATAAGCATTGTGTTGCGAGATTGAAGATGGATGTATTAGTATCAAGTGAAACCTAGTTGAAAGGGAGGGGCGATTTTGAATCTGGAGGTGTGGTGGGGAGTGTGTCGGGAGAGAGGAGGGGGCGAAGAAGGAAAGGAGCAACTGCTGGTAAGTGATGAGATAGGAAAAAGATGGAGTAGAGTAGAGCATCTCCAAAGCTAATGTGGATATAGTGTAAAATTGGAATGGGAGATGTGGATATTTGTAAGCGCGTATGGACCTGGTAGTGGGAAGAGCGTAGAGAAAATAGGCTTTTTGGATATTTAAACGAGTGCTTAGTTTTGGGAGGAATACCAATGTTGTGTTGGAGGATCTCATTGTTAGAGTAGGGGAGGATCAAAGATGCAAGGAATTTTTTTTTAGTACCAGGTAAAAGTTATAGTATAAAGACGTTGGAGAAGGATCTTAAAAGGGAGCTTATAGCGTTTAAAAAGATTCAAGTACAAGTATATATGGGAAAGGATGGTAGATGGCATTAATGGACTATAGCGTTATTCCAAGGAATAATGGACTTCTGGGTGCCCATGTTCCTAGGGGAGAGTAGGAGTGTGTCGGATAATTTTTATAGAAGGGAAATTGAGAGTGGAGGATAAGTGGAAGAGGAAAAGGGTGGAAGGCAGAGATGCTTTGAGTAAATTTGAACGAGAAGGAAAATTAAAAGAATACCAGAAGCTGAGAAGTGTTGAAGGTGACGAGGCATAGAGTAGAGGTAGTAGAAGATGAACGAGTTTGTTTCAAGGAGAAAATGACCAAGTCAGAGATGGTATTTGGAACAAAGAATGGGAGGGAATCAAAGGAAAGGTAGCGAGTGGTGGGATGATTAGACGATGATGTTCATAGAAAAGAAGCAGGCATACGTGGATTGGTTGCAAGTTGGACTCTTGAAACACTAGGTACATAGAAAGTAAAACGTACGACAAGACTACGATAAAGAAAACTGGTATAGAATTAAGCATGTCAATTTTTTTTTTTTCAAACAAGACATTTTGGAAGGACGAGTGAGGGGTACGAGTCAGGTATAGAGAAATAGTTAAAATGTGCAGATGGACAGATGTTAATGGAAATGAAGGCTGTAAGGGAAAGATGAATATAGTATCTTAGAGTTGTTGAATGTGGAAGAGGTTAGCGAGAGATTTATTGTGTCAATGGCAGGTGCTAGGGAAATTATGGGATAGGAAAATAAGATATAGGGAAAGATGAATTACAAGATAAAATTACAAAGGTTGGAAAGCACCCGAGTTGGATGGGTGTCATGCGGGGTGTCCAAAAGGTAAGTAAGGTTACAGTGGATTGGCTAACGAGGTTATTTAAACGAGTGTCTAAGGGAGGACTAGAAGAATGCTTGTATAGTTGTTTTACAAAGGAAATGGGAACAAGTGTGAATGTAGTTTTAGATGGATCAGTTTGTTGAGCGTAGTTGGAAAGACAGTATGGGTTAGGCAAAAGGATGCGTGGATCAAATTTTTACTGTAAGGGCTTGTGTATTAGAAGGCTAACGACAGTAGCCAGGAAGGCACTGTGGGAGGTACTGCAGATAGAGGATTAAGAAAAAGCTTCGTCAAGGGCAATTTTTTTTTTTTTTTTTTTTTTTTTACGAGACTAGTAGAGCTTATGATAGGATTGTAAACGAGGGCGAGTGGTTAAAGATGAGGGTGCGGTTACGTCAGGTCTTCGTCATATTGCCATGGCAATTCAATGCGTAACATGGATGTGGTGGTACGGAAGGTGAATGAAAGGACGAGGGGCAGTGGATTGGAGATGGTTAGAAATAATGGAGAGAAGTGGGAGGTGACCCAATTTACAGACGACTGCGCTTGTGGCGGAGACAGTAGGGTCTAAAGCAGTTAATTACAGTTTGGGAATGGATACGATAGGAAGTTGAAAGTAAATGTGGGTAAAAGCAAGATGCGGAGATTTACATGGGGGGGAGAGTGGCGGCAAGATGGAAACCAGTCTTAAGAGAGATATTAGACGAAGTGGATAGTTTTAAGTATTTGGGGGCCACAGGTAGTAGGAAATTGAGTGGGGATCGAGGTAAACTTTAGAGTGGGGGAAGCAAGAAAATGTCTTTGGGGGACGGACTCGAAAGGGCCACAAGAAATTAGTATCTGGAAGCGGATGCCAAAATATTATATAAAGGAGAAATTGCACCTAGGTGTAAGAGACTGGTAGATAAAGGTAGACAAGTAAGGTAGAGAGGGGTAGGTGGCGAGAATTTTATTGTGTAGGATGTTTTGAAAACTTGAGTCGCGAAGGAGTTGCATAATCTCGCTCACCGTTTGAAATATATAAACAACCGCTAGGGAACAGATTTTAATGTTGATGTGACAATATGTAAACTAAGTCATTTCGCCTCGATATCGAGATTGCTTGTGTAAGCAGTATTGCTTAAGATGTAACAGTGATTGGAGGGGAAAAAATTATTGGTACACGGGAGAAAAGTCACGCCCTTGGGGGAGACATTTATAACGTTAAAGATCATTGGATGAATAAAATGGTGGCGTCGGAGCAGAAGTGACTTAGTGAGTGGATTGAGGATCCCAGGCAGGAGTCCCTTGGTGTAAATTGACAAGCCACGTAATATTCGGAAAGAAACGAAGAAAATTTAAGTTTAATTCACCCCCATTGAGAAATTACTTGCTTACTACAGAAAGATATGAAAGATATACTTACGTGAAGAAAAATTGAAAGTGAATGAAGAAATAGTACCATATAAGGGAACAGTAAACAGAATTAAACCAGTAATTACGGAGAGACGGGAACTGAACATGATGGGGTGAAACTAGGACACTATGGGACGGAGACTGAATTTAAGAGGCAGAGAGGATAACTTTAAAACTGTTCGAGAAGTATCCGAGAAGTATGGAGGAGGTTACAAGGTTGGATAGAGCGAGACTAGATGAAGATCAAGGGTAGGGAGCTGGCACATAGGGCTGATGAAATGTTATTTGGATGGTCTGGGTATATGGAAAGAACGAGTGAAGATTAGAGAAAATAAACACGTGGAAAAGTAGGTGGATGGAGCGAACTTTAGGGGTTGACCGAGGAGCAGATGAATGGATGGAGTGGAAGGATCTTTGATTAAAAGGGGAAGGTTTTGAGAAGGGAAGGAAGAAGGCAGAGGACAGATGCTAGTGGAGTATGGTTGTGCCTGAATATTTTGACGTAGCCCGGAGGGATTTATCAGTCTTGTTTGCCCTATGAGGGGAATGGGAGAGAAACCCGCCGTGTAAACTAAATGGTCCTACTGTGTCTTGCTGCATTTCCTCTGACACGGGCAGGGGATAGGAACGACCCTTCGTTCATGAGGAGACAAGATGAGGAAGTAAACTGGTGTTGGAAGTGGAATAGGTGCGAGTGGATGCACGCCTTAGCTGGCTACCTCCTTAATAAAGGGGAAGATGCCTTTGCTATACAGTATCAAGATTTCAAAATTTCTATATACATTAACGTCTTAATCTATTAATTTATACTTTTTTTCTGTAAACTTCATTTGCCATAGACTCCCAAAAGGAACTTGTCAGTCCACCTACTTGTTTCCTGTGAACTATTCGGAAACATCCAGTTCTTCATTCGGCTGTAGATCCCCGATAGAACACCAGGATCGTCCCTTGGCTCTTCAACATCGGCCTCTTCTGCCGGGGATTTCTCTGCCTTCTTAGAGAAGAGTTCAGGCAACCCGGGGAGATCCTTCCAGGAATCAGAGGCACCACGAGAGGATCCTTCAGCAGCATCGGGAACACGAGCTAGTCTAAAATAAAAAAAAAATCGGAGATTCGAATAAATTAGAAAAATCCAATAAACGAGATATAAAATAATACAAGATCAAAAAGAATAGAATTACGAATAGAATGAACAGGTAAATGAACTAAAACTAGATAAACCAATAGTTTTGAGCCGAAATTATGGCCGAAGTCCCTGCTAGCTATAGACATGCAAAGCCATATTGACAAATGAAAATCCATGTGAACAAGTTGCATAGGCGCGGCAAAAGAAACATGGAGGACTGGAAGTGAAGCGTTTATTCCTGACGTTTCGTCTACCGACTTTCTCAAAGTCAATAGACGAAACGTCAGGAATAAAAGCTTCACTTCCAGTCCACGTTTCCTTTGCCATGTTTATCCATATTGACAAAGTCAAGATTACTTTGTCAGCGTTTTATTCTATTCTATATTTCCTTTCAGAAAAAAAAATGACGGCCCTGGTATCCCTTTTTCCCGTCTTGCCTCACCCTGATTTCAATTCATGTCTTAGAACTTTGTTCTTTGCAACATCTTTATTTTTAGGTTAGAAGATAATACGAGATTGCACTATATTTCATGTTTATCATTGCATATTCAAGAAATGTTATATAGATGAAACAAGTATAGAAAATAAAGAATTAAGAAACAAACAAATCCATAAAACATGGTGACAGTGATAGCCCACCTCTTTCGAGCATTAACTCCCTCACTTCCCCGGTTCTCGTCTTTGACTTTGACCCGATCCCCGGCCACCAGACCATCGAGGAGCAGCACAAGGACGAAGACGCAGAGGAGGAGGCCCCCTCGAGGGCGAGCCTTGCCAGGCACCATGGTCGTCACTGGACCTGGTGCAGGAGTCCAATACAACTTCGTTACCTGTGGGGTTGGAGGGGAAAATTTATAAACAAGTGGATGGAAAAAATATGTATAAAATAAATTTTACAAAACCCATGGTGGGAGTGGCAGAGTCAAGCCATACACACCCATCACATACACCAATACAAAGTCCCATTCGTTATTCTTTCCTTCTTAGGACCTCGTGGACGAAGGGTCCTCCAGCGTCCACAGCCACACCTTTCGGGCCAGGCAATAAAAATTCGAACAATTCAAAGAGCATCGACTGAAACTCAAATACCATACGACTCCAAGACAAGGAAATGAAATGCCAACCAAATTGCTTTACATTCCCTTCCAGTAAATGTTGGATTTTCATTTGGGCGAGTAGCGTGGAAAAAATGCACGAAATTAGACATCTAGGATTATCAATAGACCCGAGTACGTTACACTTAGTTTGCTCAGTTTCATACTACATTCCCCTCCAGAATAAATCTCTTTTCTCTGATGGAGGTTCAATTTCGTTGTTTTATGAACGCTTTGCGTTATTGTGCGTGAAGGGGGGGGGGGTTAATTTTGAACAAAATGCGCGTTAGCGAGTCGTTGCAAGCACGCCGATCTCGCTCGATCAGCTGTGGGATCGAATACCGCACTTCTAAGGCTGCGTTTACATCAAGCAAATCGAATCTATTCAATTTGAAAAGAATCAACACGATTCCTGAATCGCGTTTATTCACCACTATAGTTTCGATGTAACCTTTTATTCCAGCAGGCGAATCGAGTCCATTGATTCGCCTGGCGTAAACGGTTACATGGAAACTAGTGGGGCGAATCAACACTATTCATGAATCGTGTTGATTCTTCATGAATCGAATCTATTAGATTCGCTTGGTGTAAACGCAGCCTAAGAGGGGGTTTAGACGGTCTAACGGTTTCGTCGAACGCGGTTCGACAGACGTGTTTAAAGTGATGTGTGAACGTGTGAACGGGGTATTTGGGGTTTAACCAACGTGTTCGATAACCAAATACCCCGTGCACACGTTCACACGTCACTTTAAACACGTGTCTGTCGAACCGTGACTTACCTCATCAGTGCAAGGAGCGCAAAGGATCAAGGAGACTGCTTCCACAGCAGTTATGCGACTCCTGGCGTAAGTTACTCACCCTTTAGTTTTGTATGAACAACTAGAATGCAATCAACAACTTTTTTTATATACTGGAGCTGTACCCAAGAAATCAAAACACGTTAGAAATGAACAGCTTGGTGGGAGGATACTGATAATCAATTTCAACCAAGTTCGCACTGTACTCTAGTTGTCACGTCACCATGTACTAAAACTGATCAACCTGTTTACTACCATTGCACCTCTTTCACGAGTTCTACCAAAATAAAAGTGGGACAGTTTTGGTTTACGTTAGCTATCAAATGTTCAGATGACAAACTAATACTTTTCTAATCAGTAACAAGTATGGTCAGAAAAATGAACAAACTACCCAATTATCACAAAATACGTCACTTAGTGGCCATGCTACTTAAACACCAGTTAAGCGTATTTTCGAAACACTGCACCTTTATCGATTGAACTTAAGTCTTGAACCCTCTGTTCAATTGAAATAACGTCCGAGAGAAACTTCTCGCCACCTTGTTCTAGACCAGGGGTTCTCATTAGGGAGTGAAAGTCACCCCCCAGGTGGGTGGAAATCTTGGGTTTTCTGGGGGTGAATTGTGACCACAGCAAGTTTACGGGGTGAGGGAAGCAATTATAGGTTTTGGCCTATCTGGCCTGTCACCTGGGCTGGAATTATACCTGTGCTGACCCAAGTTAACCTTTGGATTAGAAAAGTTACGCCGTGCGATAATATAGCTCGCGTAAGAATATTATCGGCTATGGTGACGTTATATTTTCAAATTGCTTTTAATTTGTAAAACTATTATAAACAAACCATGTAAAACTAAATGTATATATACTAATTTGGAAAAAAAAGGATTTTTAGTAATATTTGCATGTTCAGAATGCACCTTTTGAAAATCTTGGAAAGGGGGGGGGATGACATTTCTGACAAATGGCGAAAGGTGTGCATGGGCCAAGCAAGGCTGAGAACCCCTGTTCTAGACCGAAATAACGATACATGTGGAAACTGCCAATCCCCACCCGTATCCACCCGCCCAACCCTCACCCCACACCCGCACGCACCCACCCGACCTTTCCTTGCTTGCTTGCTTGCTTGCTTGCTTCACGCCCACCCACACGACCTTCTTACCTATCTACCTACCTTCACAAACCTTCCTACCTACCTACCTACCTACCTTCACAGCCAACCAACCAACCACCGTCCTTGCTTCACACCCACCCGCCCACCTACCCGACCTTCCTTCCTACACACCTAACCTAAACCTATATTTAGTAATTCGATACCTCTAACTCTAAAGATTATCCAGGTCGTCGTCGTCGTTAGATACTGACGGCCCGATTATCATTATACCTTGGGCAATTAACATGACGGCAGAACCCCGTGCTCTATCAGTCCAAGGAAGCCCTATAGTCTTTGTAAAAGCGCTTATTAACGTCACCTGGAGTTGGAGAACACCCGGTACACAACGTGAAAGCCATCGTCTAACTGACAACGACTGGACTGGACAGACAAGGCGTCTGGACCGTATACTAGCGGCTTCGTTAGTAAATTTGCTTGTAGGATTATTTTGTTTTGTTTTGTTTTTTGTAATTTCCGCCAAGATCTCATGTTATGCTCATGCCTTCTAATTTGAAAATGATATTTTATTTCCTAATGCTATATCGCGTAGTTGTGCACAATTAATACCCATTATCTAATGAATAAACAAATTCACAAACTAGCTATTCACAACCAAGTTTAGCACTAACGTTAGTTGTTAGACGTAATTGGTTTAAAAGTACAAAAGAAAGAACTGGGGATGGGGACTTCGTTTAGTACCCCTGTCGATGCGCCAGCTGAAACTAAACACGTGACTATTTACGTTTGGCTTGAAGTCCTCACGACGTCCACAAAACCGTTAACGTTAACGACTTTTCGCCAAAACATTGCCTACTTATGCATTTCGCCAAAAACAATTCAACTATTCAGTGAACATTCTCTGCACAAGCGTTCCGATGTAAACTCCATAATTGTAATCTTACCGAGAACACAAAACAAGCAATATTTAACAGACGTTAAGTCGTTAAGATTAACGGTTTTGTAACTGCCACAATAGCTATTCAATTTAAAAAAAATGGCTGCATGATACACCATGAACAAAAAGGCAAGCTCAATCCTCCATGAATTAGGTTAAGCCTTAAACCTTCTGTAATAGTTAACCCCAATTCTATACGTCAAAAGTACTATTCCCCGTCTGCAAAAGGGGAGGGGAATTTTTTCGTGTAGCTCTAAATAAGATAATTAAAACCACTTTAGTACACCAATATCGGAACTGGGTTGACCACTTTCAGCAAAATGTTGAGGTGAGCAGATATAGCTTAAGATTTTTAGAATGAAGTTTTACCGGTTATGCATCCTAGTTAGACACCACGGGATTAGAAAATTCTAAAGTTAAGTTCCATGAGCCATATAGGGTCATTCGATTTTGATTACTTGGCCGTGAGGCGCTAGACACCCCCCCACAAAAAAAAAAAAAAAAAAAAAAGATGGTGGGTACCTGTAATTCTACAGATAACCAGGGTCGTAATCTTCGACCTCCGAATCTATTAAAACAAATATGGCGTCTCGAGAGTTGCCGCGACTCCAATCGTTTATGCATCGTCCATAGAAACTTTATCTGTTATCGTATATCACATTAAGGTATAACTTACACGATTATCATTTGATTTTCCAATGCTATATCGCGTAGATGTGCACATCTGAAAAAATGCCTCATTTTCAAAACCCGCCAATCTCCCGACCTTTATTTGGAGGTCTGATACGGTCTCCTGATTTGGACCAAGATATCTATCATCCAACTGAATTTCTTATATTTTTTTACACATTGAGAGCGGACAACGGGCGACTATGCTCTTACCCTAACCACTTTCAATCAGGCACATAGAAATATCCCACATTAAAATACATCAGGCACATTCCAAATTTTCTTCCCAGAGAACGCTGTGAAAATTCCTGAGGATCATTGCCGGCCATTTCTGGGCTGCGGGTTTCCCATTTGGTAAAACTCGGGGTAACAAACGATGGATTGTTCGCTTTGTACAAACTACTCACCCTTGTCGAAAGAACGAAGACAAAGCCGACGATTTCTTAGTTCCTACTTGTTGTCAACCACACAATCAAGTGAACTGACTTACGCGCCGTCGCGGGGAACCAATTCAACCTTGTCCGAACGTTTGTTCTCCCCTTTGGCGCTGGCCTCGGCATAACAAATTACAAATTCGGATAGTAAAGTCTCATCAACGGATTTGTACAAATTAACATTAGAATAAAGTTAGAAATAAGAATGTAAACAAATAAATGAAAATGAATGGATTAATCAATCAATTGATAGATTAATTGATAGATAAGTTAAGTAATGAATAAATGAAATAAAACAAAACGAAAAATAAAATGAATAAATCTTTGTAAAAGGAATCCAATACACTGACAGAGTAGCTAGTAACTATTACTTGAGGTAAAAAAGAAAACTATTAATGACCGTTTTGGACCTTGCGCAACCAATAACGCGCACACCTCATCAGTGTGTGTGTGTGTGATTAACTATGGTCTTGAATCACGTGTTGGACTCGTGATCAACAGTTATTAACCTCCCGGATGAGAGCTCAGAACTCGTATGACCGATCTATGGGTAATACTGTGACCTTACACGCACACACACACCCAACTCCCCGCCCACGAGAGTTGGAGTAACACCCCGCAGCGCAGCAATACTGAAATTTCAGCCCTGGGCGGGAGTCGAACCCGGACCGACGTAGTGGCAGGTGAGAACTCTAACCACAGCGCCACGAGGTGTGTGTGTGTATTTACCTAGTTGTATTTTACGGGAAGGGGAGCTATGCTCGTGGGGTCCCGTCTTCATATCTCATTTTATCTAAACTATTTTTAAATTCATGTATTGTTTTTGCACACACCACTTTCTCATCTAACTTGTTCCAACTGTCTATTACTCTGTGAGGAAAGCTGTTCTTTTTCAAATCTCTTCTATAGCTGTCTTTTTTTATTTTCTTTCCGTGTCCTCTTGTATTTCTGTCATTCCATTTTATCAGATTCTCTCTATCAGTAATTTCTATGCCTTTCATGATTCTGTAAATAGCTATCAAATCTCCTCTCTCTCTTCTTTGCTCTAGTGTCTGTAGTTCAAGTTTTTCTAGTCTCTCTTCATATGGTAGTTTTGAGAGCGTTGGTGCCAGTTTTGTAATTGCTCTTTGTATTCTTTCAAGTTTTTTTATACATTTTTTTGTACTTGGTGACCAAATCGTTGCTGCATATTCCAATCTTGGTCTTATCAGGGCGATTAGAATTTTCTTCACCATTTCTTCATCCAGGTATGTAAATGCAACTTTAATTGTTCATATTGAATTATAATTTTCTCCAAAAATCTTATTTATATGTTGCTCAGGTGACATATTATTCATAACAATGACTCCCAGGTCCTTCTCATTTTCTACTTTTTTTTATTCCTTCTTCTCCCAATTTATATGCTCCTGTTATTCTGTTTTTGCTTTTTCCAAATTCCATTATACTACACTTTTTTGTATTGAACTCCATCTCCCACTTCCTACTCCATTCCTGTACTATATTTAGGTCTCTCTGTAGTGATTCACAATCTTCTTCAGTTTTCACTCTTTTCAGTAGTTTTGCATCATCTGCAAAGAAGCTCATATAGCTTTCAATTCCTTCATCCATATCATTAATATATATAGCAAACATTATTGGGGCCAAAACTGTTCCCTGCGGAACACCGCTTATTACTTCATCCCATTTTGAGTGCTGGTTTCTTATCACTACTCTCATTTTTCTTTCTTGCAAAAAGTCCTCCATCCAATTTAGTAGTTTGCCCTGTATTCCTCCTTCAGTTTCTAATTTCTTAAGCAACTTCTTATGTGGTACTTTGTCAAAAGCTTTCTTTAGATCTAAAAATGCACAGTCCGCCCATCCATCTCTTTCTTGTATTATATCTATTAGCCTTGAATAGAAAACATATTAAATTGGTGACGCATGATCGTCCTTGTCTGAATCCAAATTGCCTTTGATTTAACACTTTGTTTTTTTTTTTTCTAAATATTTTACCCATCTACTTTTGATAATTCGTTCACAAATTTTTGCTATTGTGCTTGTTAGAGAGGACTGGTCTATAGTTTGTAAGTTCTTCTTTATTTCCTCCTTTATATATAGGTACTATATTTGCTTTTTTCCAATCTTCTGGAACTTTTCCTTCTTTCAAGGAACTGTTTAGTATGCTATGTATTTTGTCTGCCAGTTCATTCCTGCATTCTTTCAGTATCCAGTTTGCTATTTCATCTGGTCCATGCGATTTTCTGACATCAAGATTACTCAAGTGTGTCAATATTTCATTCTTTGTTACTTCTATTTCTTCCATAGGGGGGACTTTCTCTTTCCATTTCGTTCTCTTCAGGTTGTATGTTCTCCCTTGTAAACACTGATTTAAAATGTTTGTTCATAATTTCCGCCATTTCCATTTCCTCAGTGTATTCAACTCCCTCTTGTCTTAATTTCTCCAAGTCTTGTTTGTTTTTCAGTTTATTGTTTACAAATCTGTAGAGTAGATTTGGTTGATCTCTACACTTTTCTATGATATCTTTTTCTAATTTTCTCTTTTCCTCTCTGCACATTTGTACATATTCATTTCTATAACAGGTATATATTTTCCATTTTTCAGGTCTTCTGTCTTTTTTCCATCTGGTCCAGGCTTTGTCTCTTTTGTCTTTTAACTCCCTACAGCTTTTGTTGTACCAGCTTTTTACATATTCTTTTTCTTGTTTTTGTCTTGGGACATACTTTTCCACTCCTTTTTTGTAATTTTTTGTCAAAATATTCCATTTCTCTTCTACTGTTGTTTCTTCTTTGTATATTTCTTCCCAGTTTTCCTTTTGAAAGAATTCTCTTATTTTATCAAAGTTTGTTTTTTCATACATCATTCTTCCTTTTCTATATTGTTCATTTCTTTTCATATATTTTTCTTCATTAAGTTCCAGTTCAATCAATATGTGGTCACTTTTACTTATTGGTGTTTTATATTCAATTTTGTCCACTATTCTAGGTTCGGATATAATTACTAGGTCTAGTCTCGATGGCTTCATTTCTATACCCAGTGTTCTCCTGTATCCATTGTGTCATTGTATGGTCAGTAACCATCTCAAGTAGAGCGTTTCCCCATGAGCCGTCTCCACCCTTTACTGTCATTTCTTCCCAGCAGATTTCTTTGCAATTAAAGTCGCCCATCATAACTATTTTTACTCCCTCTTCCATTATCTTGTTTAATGTTATCTTTGTGTCCTCTAACATACTTTTATGTTCACTCTCTTCCCATGAGGCTGTTTTTGGGGGCACATAATTTATCACAAACTTTCTGCTCTTCTTATCTCTGTCTTCTACTTCCATCATTATCATCTCTACTGTATTCTTTCCATATGTGACACACTTCACGTTTATATCCTTCTTAGTCAGGAACATAACTCCACCCCCTTCCTTTTTCACTCTGTTTCTAATCCAATAATTATATGCATCATGTCCTACACTGTTGGGTGGTAGTGGACCTTTTAATTTTGTTTCTACAATTCCCATTATGTCTGGTTCTTTTTCTTTCAAATTATCATTCAGCTCATTCAATCCTGTTATTAATCCATCTATATTTGTGTAAGACACTCTTAGTTTTCTGTCACTTCCATTGTGTTCTCTGTTTCCCTTTTGTTTTTCTCTTGTATGTCGACTTTCTTTAGTTTCATATTCACTACTCTCCAATAGAATCTCTCTTTTTCTGACTCCATTCTTATCTCGTTTTTTTCCTTTGCTTCAAGTCTTTTCTGTTTTTCTTCCTCTCTTTCCTCTTTATTCATTTCCATATTTATACATACCTTTTTGTATTGTTCACTTGTTGCTAGTTTCCCTGTTTTGGATAAGATATTCTCAGCCGTAGTTTGTGACCTGAATTTAATCTTAATTGGTCTGGTCTTAACTGTACTATATTTCCCGAGCCTGAATTCCTCTTCGATTTGTTTCATTATTTCTGGTTCATCTTTCTGAACTAATTCTAGTAAATTTCTTACTGCTTCATTTTCCTCTATGATTCTTGTGGTTCTATCTGGGTTATGTTTCTCTTCCATTCCTAATATAATTATACATTTCTTTCTGTCTGCTAAGTCTCTTACTATATTCTCCTTCTGTCTCATCACTTTAATAACTGAAGTTTGTTCATTCATTTGCTGTCTGATTATGTCAGTGAATGCAACTTTGCTATTTTCATGATTTTTTTCCAACCCTCCTTGTTCTCCTTATTATTCTCCTTTAAGACTTTATTCTCATCTTTTACTTCTTTTAACTGTTTTTTTAATTCTTCAATTTCCTTAGTTAAGTTTTTGTTCGCCTTCTCTAGTTCTTCCAATTTTTCAACTCTCCGTATAATGTTGTTAACATGACCGAACCTACGCTCCAAGTCCTCGATCATCTTATCGACCTTCTCTTCTAGTCTTGTCAGTCGGGGGTGTGTGTGTGTGTGTGTGTGTGTGTGTGTGTTGTGTCCCCCCCACCCTCTTTAAATCCCTGGAAAATATTCTCATCACTTTCTACTATATTGCTCTTATCTATACTTCTAATCTTTACATTTTTATTAGACATTTCATCATCGATAAATTGGTCCGGACCTCTTTTGTTTAGATTTCGTCTGCCTGCCTGGGCCAAGTCCTCACCTTCCTCATTTCCTTCCATTTCCCTCAGTAATCCCTCCCCTTCTCCTTTTTCCTTACTTTCCCTACACCACGAGCAATTTCCCCCCACCCTGTAAAAAACAATCGGTACTTCCTTTGCATTGTGATCCACGACATTTCACTATTCCTTCAGTACTTCGTCTATGCCGTCCGTTCGTTTAAGTGTGTGTGTGTGTGTGTGTGTGTGTGTGTGTGTGTGTGTGTGTGTGTGTGTGTGTGTGTGTGTGTGTGTGTGTGTGTGTGTGTGTGTGTGTGTGTGTGTGATTCACCATGTTCTTTGATCACGTTTTGACTCGTGGTCGACAGCTATTTCCCTCCTGGAAGAAAGCTCAGAGCTCATATATGACAGATCTATGGGTAATGCTGTGACCTTACACGCACACACACCCTGAACTCCCCGCCCACGAGAGCTGGAGTAACGACTCGCAGCGCAGTGATACTAAAATTATTTCAGCCCTGGGCGGGATTCGAGTCTGGACCGCCGCAGTGGCAGTCGGGAACTCTACCACTGCCCCACCGAGTGTGTGTGTGTGTGTGTGTGTGTGTCTATGCACGCAACCACGCATACACCCACGTACACACGCGCGCGCGCGTTTTCGCATTAATGAAAGTATGATCTTGGAAAGATATTACTGCTCTTCCAAAATTCTGGTACATGAGCGAATTTTAGGTAAACATAAAAAAAAATCTCATACAAAGTTATACAACTGTATTTCGTTTCTATTGTTATACAGAATAAAATAGATAAAATATTGGCAACCTCTGGCAACCCATTCCATAAAAAATTCTGTATATTGAAATGGCGTCAATATTTCTATAGCTATTTGTTTTTTTGCTACAGAATTGTGTTTATGGAGATATTTGGCAACTACTCCCACCAGCATACCCCACAAAGACAGCGGATAGGGAACCAGTACTCTTGAAAAGGTCAAAGGAAAGGTGACGTCGCTCCTGGCGTTCTCACCGTATGCAACAATTTTGATTCCTCACCCTGTATTGTTGCTGTGATCATGGGAAAGAAACAAGAGAGTGAAGCGGCAGAATATACAGAGGGCCCATAAGTACCTGACATAGAAACAAGAAGGAAAAAGAAAGAGGAGAAAAGCAGCAAAGCTGCACCCAACACTCCGCAAGCATTTTACTTGCCACGCCACACCACTCATCCTCACACCTCATCAGCAAAGAGGAAATTGAAGATTTGCTATACATCGCAACCATCAAATGGTCGCGAAAATTTAAATCCCCCTGTCCTGTAAAGTTTTTTTTTCTGTTGTAATATCTTCGGTTTTTCTTTATGGCTTTTTTTTTTCATTTTTTTTTTTTTTTCATTTGAAAGTAAACATCATGCTTTTTACTTTGCACAGTAAAAATGAAATAATTTCTATCTTTTTTATTTATGAAACCTGAATTTTGCAGCATTTTTTAATTATTCAGAGTAACTAATAAAAAAATCAGATGTTTAGTTAAAAAAATGTATTGAATGTATCGCAATGAGAGTATCGAGTGTAAAATTGAATTATATAATTATCCTTCTCGCAATAGCTTCATGATAATTTGCCTCCTGTTTTCCGACATCCTTTCTATGCAAAGATGCTCATTCTAGATGATTTACACTGTAAAGACAAATGGGAAGTAAGGGATGGGACACAGCACCATATAATGCTGCTTCCATACAATGGCTAGACACCAACATGTGTTTCTATTGTAATCTGTGAACCTGTGTAGGACAAGACAGCGTTGGATGTGTGCTTGTGTGTGTGTGTGTATTCACCTTGGTCTTTGGATCGCGTGTTGGACTCGTGATCGACAGCTATTTTCCTCCCGGAAGAGAGCTCAGAGCTCGTATGACCGATCTATGGGTAATGCTATGACCTTACACATACACAACTCCCCGCCCACGAGAGTCGGAGTAACGACCCGAAGCGCAGCGATACCCAAATAATTTCGGCCATGGGCAGGATTCAAACCAGGTACTGCCGCACCTCCGTATTGGCATCCAGTACTCTATCAACCGCGCCACCGAGTCATGTACAAGTTTGTGTGCACGTGTACATGTATGTCTGCACGCGCGTGCGTGTTTCACTATGCTCTTGGATAACGTGCTTGACTTGTGACCACCAGCTATCAATCTACCGATTGTGAACTCGGATCTCGTATTTTCCGATCTATGTGATTGAGCACGGTCTTGGATCACGTGTTGAGCTCGTGATAGACAATTGTTACCCTCATGGATGAGAGCCCAAAGCTCATATTTGGCTCGACCTATGGGTAAAACACCCACCCACATACCATCCCGTAAGATACTAGGTAAATACACACGCACGCATGCACACACAAATCGTGGCACAGTTGGTAGAGTTCCCGGCTGCCACTACGGCGGTCCGGGTTCGAATCCCGCTCAGGGCTGAAACAATTTCAGTATCACTGCGCTGCGGGTTGTTACTCCAACTCTCGTGGGCGGGGAGTTGGAGGTGTGTGTGCGTTTAAGGTCACAGCATTACCCATAGATCGGTTATATATAGGCTCTGAGCTCTCTCCAGGAGGGAAATAGCTGTTGATCACGACTCCAACACGTGATCCAAGACCATTTTTTTCAGCCTTGGGTGTAGACCGAATTCATACCTCTGAGTTAACAAGCGAGCACAGTACTACTACATCAGGAAGTCCATGTGTGTGTATTTACCTAGTTGTATTTTACGGGAAGGGGAGCTATGCTCGTGGAATCCCGTCCTCGAATATCATTTTAACTAGTCTGTTTTTAAATTTGTGTATTGTTTTTGCACACACCACTTTTTCATCTAACTTGTTCCAAACGTCTATAACTCTGTGGGGAAAGCTGTGTGTGTGTGTGTGTAGGTGTGTGTGTGTAGGTGTGTGTGTGTGTGCGTGTGTGTGTGTGTAGGTGTGTGTATTTACCTAGTTGTATTTACCTAGTTGTATTTTACGGGAAGGGGAGCTATGCTCGTGGGGTCCCGTCTTCATATCTCATTTTATCTAAACTATTTTTAAATTCGTGTATTGTTTTTGCACACACCACTTTCTCATCTAACTTGTTCCAACTGTCTATTGCTCTGTGAGGAAAGCTGTTCTTTTTCAAATCTCTTCTATAGCTGTCTTTTTTTATTTTCTTTCCGTGTCCTCTTGTATTTCTGTCATCCCATTTTATCAGATTCTCTCTATCAGTAATTTCTATGCCTTTCATGATTCTGTAAATAGCTATCAAATCTCCTCTCTCTCTTCTTTGCTCTAGTGTCTGTAGTTTAAGTTTTTGTAGTCTCTCTTCATATGATAGTTTTGAGAGTGTTGGTGCCAATTTTGTAATTGCTCTTTGTATTCTTTCAAGTTTTTTTATACATTTTTTTGTACTTGGTGACCATATCGTTGCTGCATATTCCAATCTTGGTCTTATCAGGGTGATTAGGATTTTCCTCACCATTTCTTCATCCAGGTATGTAAATGCCACTTTGATTGTTCTTATTAAATTATAGGTTTCTCCAAAAATCTTATTTATATGTTTCTCAGGTGACATATTATTCATAACAATGACTCCCAGGTCCTTCTCATTTTCTACTCTTTTTATTCCTTCTTCTCCCAAATTATATGATCCTGTTATTCTGTTTTTGCTTTTTCCAAATTCCATTATACTACACTTTTTTGTATTGAACTCCATCTCCCACTTCCTACTCCATTCCTGTACTTTATTTAGATCTCTCTGTAGTGATTCACAATCTTCTTCAGTTTTCATTCTTTTCAGTAGTTTTGCATCATCTGCAAAGAAGCTCATATAGCTTTCAATTCCTTCATCCATATCATTAATATATATAGCAAACATTATTGGGGCCAGAACTGTTCCCTGCGGGACACCGCTTATTACTTCATTCCATTTTGAGTGCTGATCTCTTATCACTACTCTCATTTTTCTTTCTTGCAAAAAGTCTTCCATCCAATTTAGCAATTTACCTTGTATTCCTCCTTCATATTCTAATTTCTTAAGCAGGCTTCTTATGTGGTACTTTGTCAAAAGCTTTTTTTAGGTCTAGAAATGCACAATCAGCCCATCCATCTCTTTCTTGTATTATATCTATTAGCCTTGAATAGAAACATATTAAATTGGTGACGCATGATCGTCCTTGTCTGAATCCAAATTGCCTTGGATTTAGTACGTTGTTTTTTTCCAAGTATTTTACCCATCTACTTTTGATAATTCTTTCACATATTTTTGCTATTGTACTTGTTAGAGAGACTGGTCTATAGTTGGTAGGTTCTTCTTTATTTCCTCCTTTATATATAGGTACTATATTTGCTTTTTTCCAATCTTCTGGAACTTTTCCTTCTTTTAAGGAACTGCTTATTATGCTATGTATTTTGTCTGCCAGTTCATTCCTGCATTCTTTCAGAATCCAGTTTGCTATTTCATCTGGCCCATGCGATTTTCTGACATCAAAATTACCCAAGTGTGTCAATATTTCATTCTTTGTTACTTCTATTTCTTCCATAGGGGGGACTTTTTCCTTCCACTCAATCTCTTCAGGTTGTATATTTTCCCTTGTAAACACTGATTTAAAATGTTTGTTCATAATTTCTGCCATTTCTATTTCCTCAGTGTATTCAACTCCTCCTTGTCTTAATTTCTCCAAGTCTTGTTTGTTTTTCAGTTTATTGTTTACAAATCTGTAGAATAGTTTTGGTTGATCTTTACACTTTTCTATAACATCTTTTTCATATTTTCTTTTTTCCTCTCTGCACTTTTGTACATATTCATTTCTATAACCAGTATATATTTTCCATTTTTCAGGTCTTCTGTCTTTTTTCCATCTGGTCCAGGCTTTGTCTCTTTTGTCTTTTAACTCCCTACAACTTTTGTTGTACCAGCATTTTACATATTCTTTTTCTTGTTTTTGTCTTGGGACATACTTTTCCACTCCTTTTTTGTAAATTTTTGTCAAAATATTCCATTTCTCTTCCACTGATGTTTCTTCTTTGTATATTTCTTCCCTGTTTTCTTGTTGGAAGAATTCTCTTATTTTATCAAAGTTTGTTTTTTCATACATCATTCTTCCTTTTCTATATTGTTCATTTCTTTTCATATATTTTTCTTCATTAAGTTCCAGTTCAATCAATATGTGGTCACTTTTACCTATTGGTGTTTTATATTCAATCTTGTCCACTATTCTAGGTTCAGATGTAATTATTAAGTCTAGCCTCGATGGTTCTTCTTCATTTCTATACCTAGTGTTCTCTTGTATCCATTGTGTCATTGAATGGTTAGTAATCATCTCAAGTAGAGCATTTCCCCATGAGTCATCACCACTCTTTACTGTCATTTCTTCCCAGCAGATTTCTTTGCAATTAAAGTCGCCCATCATAACTATTCTTCCTCCGTCTTCCATTATTTTAGTTAATGCTATCTTTGTGTCCTCTAACATACTTTTATGTTCACTCTCCTCCCATGAGGCTGTTTTCGGAGGCACATAATTGATCACAAATTTTCTGCTCTTCTTATCTCGGTCTTCCACTTCTATCATAATCATCTCTACTGTATTCTTTCCATATATGACACCTTTCACGTTTATATCCTTCTTAGTCAGGAACATAACTCCACCCCCTTGTTTTTTCTCTCTGTTTCTAATCCAATAATTGTATGTATCATGTCCTACACTGTTGGGTGGTAGTGGGCCTTTTAATTTTGTTTCTACAATTCCCATTATGTCCGGTTCTTTTTCTTTCAAATAATCATTCAGTTCATTCAATCCTGTTATCAATCCATCTATATTTGTGTAAGGACACTCTTAGTTTTCTGCCACTTCCATTGTGTTCTCTGTTTCCCTTATGTTTTTCTTTAGTATGTCGAACTGCTTTATTTTCATGTTCACTACTCTCCAATAGAATCTCTCTTTCTCTGACTCCGTTCTTTCCTCGTTTTTTGCCTTAGCTTCAATTCTTTTCTGCTTTTCTGCCTCTCTTTCCTCCTTATTCATTTCTCTTTTTATCCATACCTTTTTATATTGATCATTTGTTGCTAGTTTCCCTGTCTTGGATAGAATTTTCTCTGCCGTTGTTTGTGACCTGAATTTAATCTTAATTGGTCTGGTCTTATCTGTACTATATTTTCCTAGTCTGAATTTTTCCTCAATTTCCTTTATAATTTCTGGTTCATCCTCCTGGACTAATTTTAATAAACTGCTTACTCTTTCATTTTCCTCCTTGATTCTTGCGGTTCTATCTGGGTTATGTTTCTCTTCCATTCCTAATATAATTATACATTTCTTTTTGTCAGCTAATTCTCTTACTATATTCTCTTTCTGTCTCATCACTTTAATAACTGAGTCTTCATTATGTTCTTTCAATTGCTGTTTGACTATGTCAGTGAATGAAACCTTATTCCCTTCTTGAGTTATTCTCCAATTTTTAACTTCTGTAGCTATTTTCTCTCTATTTTCATTACTATTCTTCTTCAATTTCTCATTCTCCTCCTTTACATTTCCTAACTGTCTTTTTAGGTCCTCTATTTCTTCAGTTAAGTTTCTGTTAGCCTTCTCTAGTTGTTCCAACCTTTCAATTCTCTGGAAAATGGAGTCTACATTACCTAACTTACGTTCCAAGTCCTCGATCACCTTATCAACTCTCTCCTCTAGTCTTATCAGTCGGGGGGGGGGGGGGTTGTGTCCCCCCCACCCTCTTTAAATCCCTGGAACATATTCTCGTCACTTTCTTCTGTATTGCTCCTCTCTATACTTCTAATCTTTACATTTTTATTAGACATTTGATTCTCGCTCAGTCTTTTGTTTACCTTCCGCTTGTCTGGCTGGGCAAAGTCTACTCCCTCCTCATTTCCTTCCATTTCCCTCAGTAATCCCTCCCCTTTTCCTCTTTCCCTACGTTCCCACTACTCCACGAGCAATTTCCCCCCACCCTGCAAAAACACTAGGCACTTCTCTTTGCGTTGGGATCCACAGACTTCAATTTTCTTCAGAACGTCTTCTAAGCCGTCCATTCGTTGAAGTGTGTGTATGCGTGTGTGTGTACGCACAAGCGTGTATGGATGCATGTGCACTCAAATGTGTACCCCTCTTTTTCCATCTGGCCTTTCTCTGGACCAAAAGGTCCCCCAGCTCTGAAGAAAAAAATGAAGTTTGCTCCAGGAGGCCCAGATTTTTGGGGGTCATTTTGATCAACTGCTCCGATTTACACACCATCTCACCTACAGGTCGAGGTGGGGGGGGGGGCAGGGCTCCTGTGGGGTCCACTTGGACACCGCTCAGGAACCGTACGGGCGCCAGAGGCCCAAAAGCGAAAAACTGGAGAAAAGCCCCCCACCCCTCCCGTCCCCCAGGATGACTCTAACCCAGGGGTGGGAACCTTTTTGTGCATGAAGGCCACCTTACAATTACATCGTCCCATATAGAGGCCGCACTGAACAAATTATTATATTTTTTTCAATTATTCTATCCCTTTTTATAGTAAATAATATACTTTTTAAATAATAGATAATATCTATATAAGTAAAAAATAAACTGACCCTTCGCGTTTGGTGGTAAATCGGTAACACCGCCAACTACGGTGAAGAAGAACTCGAAGAAGAAGAAGAAGAGGAAGAAGAAGAACTCGAAGAAGAACTCGAAGAAGAGGAAGAAGAAGAACTCGAAGAACTCGAAGAAGTAGAACTCGAAGAAGAAGTAGAACTCGAAAAAGAAGAACTCGAAGAACTCGAAAAAGAAGAAGAACTCGAAGAACTCGAAGAAGAAGAACTCGAAGAACTCGAAGAAGAAGAAGAACTCGAAGAAGAACTCGAAGAAGAACTCGAAGAACTCGAAGAACTCGAAGAAGAACTCGAAGAACTCGAAGAAGAAGAAGAAGAACTCGAAGAAGAAGAACTCGAAGGACTTGCGAGAACAGCTAGATGTTGACAAGAAATAAAAAGCAATATGATTTTGATATTTTATTTTCCAAAAAAGGGGCGTAGCCCAGGGCGCGCAGCGCCGCAGGCCAAGGCCCCCGGCGTAGCCGGTGGGCTTGTAATTTTTTAAATAATATGTATATCAAAGGCCGCAGAAGGCCGCACTTGAAGGCCCGGAAGGCCGCAGGTTCCCCACCTCTGCTCTAGCCGCTTCTTTCTGGCATGTCTCAAGCCTCTGGAGTTCATCCGCGTCCACAGTAAGGAGAGCCGGGGCTGCGTAGTCGGCGACAGAACGCATCGCTTGTACGTAGTACGTGCGTAGGACTTGATGTGTGGCACCAAGTCCTCTTCTGCACATGAGCGTCCGCCGCCGCTCTAACAGCTGCAGCTTCTCTTGTCTACTGCCCCTATCCCCCTCTGAATAGCGACACTATTCCACCTCCTCTCCACAAGGTGTGTCTTACATAAACACCACCGCACGGGCTCAAACAAAGCCCGTGGGAGTGGTACTTAAAAAAAAAAAAAAAAAAAAAAAAATGGAGGGGCGCCACGGCCACGCCCTTGGGCCCAGGCTCCTCCCGTCGACCTCGCCGTCCACTGTCCCCAACTCTCTGGGGCAAGTTTAGGCCAAATCGGTCACCCGCCGATTTTCGGCAAAATCCGTGGGTCCCTTGAGATTTTGTTTCCATTTGAACTCATTTTGGTCACCTGCTCCGATTTACACACCATCTCACCCACAGGTCGAAGGCGGCCAGGGCTCCTTTCGAGTCCACTTGGACACCGTTCAGACCAACAGTACTGGCGCCAGAGGCCGAAAGTGAAAATATAGGAGATAAGGCTCAACTTTAAGAGGGGCGCCACCGCCACGCCATTGAGCCCTGGCTCCTCACGTTTACCTCGCTGTGCACTGTACCAGACCAGTAATGTACACAGACATTGCAAGGGGCAGGTGCTTTGGGCTGGAAATTGGGCACTTCACTCTTTTGTATTATTCGTATTTGGCAACTATCTGGTAGGGTGCAACACCATTTCCCACATTATAATTTCTGAATGGTAAGAAAATGGAAAAAGCCTGTGGGAAATAATTTTTCATTCATTCTAATATATTTTTGTGAAGGGCACTTTTGGGGCACAGGGCAAAGGGGCAGGTGCTCGGGCACCCCCCCCCCCTCCTCTGCACGGGCCTGTACCAGACTCTCTCCCTCTAGGCTAAGTTTGGGCCAAATTGGTGACAAAAGTTAAGTTTTCCCATTAGTTAGGCTAAGTGTTGTACATGTCACATTATGTACTTGTTCATGTGGTGGCCGAACTTTTTAACCTATTGTATTATTTTTAGTGTTAACAATATAATCATGAATCTTTTCATCCGCTTACAAATTATTTTTGTATAGTTTAACATTCATGTAAAAAATCATAAACTTAAAAAAAAATTAATTATAGCTTTTCTGTCATATTCTCATTCATTCCTGGAATATTAACTATTGCAAATTGAATTAAGATACGTTTATTACCAAATGAATTATAACTATTATTATGACAGTGGCGATTGTGACAAAACCCTTTGGGATTTTTTGGTTTTGGGATCATTTTGGTCACTTGCCCCTATTTACCCACCATCTCTCTCAAAGGTCGATGGCAGGCAGGGCTGTTGTGGATTCCAATTCCGCTTAGGTCAACAGTACATGTGTCAGAGGTGGAAAAGAAGTGGTGAAGAAGAAGAAGAAGAAGAAACAACAACAACAACCTTTGGAGGGGTACCACCAGCACGCCCTTGGGCCCAGGTTCCTTGCATCTACCTTGCCGTGCACTGTGGCCAACTCCCTCTGGAAGATAGGGCTGATGAAATACTGGGATGGTTTAGGCACATAGGATGACAGAAGACTAGAAATAGTGTAAAAGGAAAACATGGATGGAGTGAAATTTTGGGGGCGAAAGTGAGATAGATGTGATAAAGGGGGCCTTGAGTAAGAGGGGAATGTCTGTTGAGCAGGGAAGGGAGAAGACAAGATAGGTGCAAGTGGAAAATGGTTGAGAATGGACTATATAGTGACACTGCCCACAAGGATTTCTCCTAGTCTTCTCTATTTTTTGATTGATTGATTTTTGGAATTTTTGGCTTGAAGGCCAAGCATTCAGTGCATTCTCTATTTTCTGTGTCTTGCCGGTTTGCTTCCGACCTAGGCCGTGGGTAGGAGACCGGGATAACCCTTAACCCGTGAGGAGTTAAGATGAGAAGGAAACAATGGGTGAAAGTTAGGAATGGAGTGGGTGGGAGTGATTACCTTGGCTGGCTATCACTTTTGTATGAGGATGAGGCACTTTGTATATAGCTAAATACTCTTTTTGCACAAGGAGAGTTGGGTAACTGCATGCCTTGGCCGGCTACCTACCTTATAATTGGTAAAAAGCCTTTTGATATTTAGATAAACACCTGTGGACAGGAAGTTGGAGCTATCTGTAAATGAACCTGGATCTATTTAACAGACCAGGCACCAGCCCATCCAGGCTGTACCTTTGGGTTGAGGTACCGTGTTTAGGCCAATTCCCGATTCCATTAGTAAGCCTTAATTTATTCTTATTTTCAAAAACTTTTGTGAAAACACTGAAATAAAACAAGTGCGCACATTTAGGATATTATTAATGACCAAGTACACAAAATTTTCTTTTTTCTTTCTATCTGCATGCAGCCATAATTCCAGCCACTGAATCAAACTCTATTTTTTCAGTGATATTCTTTGTTTTGACAGTTTCTTCTTGGTTACAAATCATGATGTAGCCATCTTGATTTTCTTTCCAGCCATATTTGTTTAGCCAAGGGAAAAGGCTTTCAGCTGTAAAAGAAACAAGGAAAACATTATTAAACAAATCAAAGTTTCTCCCTTGTACAGGGATGCCTAAGTTGAAGCACACCCTGACAACTTAAAGAAGAAGAATAACAAGATGAAAGGAAGAAGAGAGAATCCTACCTCAACACATTTTAATTAACCTTTTTGGTATGAGCTGTACACGAGTTACCCCGGATTTTGTGAACTGGTTTGATTGTGTTTTCTGTGTTTATTATTACTCAGTAAAAGAGAATGGGTAATACAGCAGTGACTTTATATTCTATAATGCAAGTAGTGTGATGCAGAGTACATATGGCAGCTGATGCTACATGCGAGAATTTCTCAGAAAAAGAGAAGATGGGGATAAATCCCTTCAGGCTGTGTCAAATTATTTTTTTCACACATACTTTCTCACCCTCCATCCCCCACCCACTCCCTTTCATGTATCACAGCATCATCCATACACAACCATTCTCCATTCACATCCATCTTCTGTCCTCTCATGTCCTTCATCAATAGACATTCCCCTCTTTCCCAATGCCCCTTTTACCCCATCCACCCTTCTCATCCTTGGTCGCCCCCTTATATTCACTCCTTCTACCTCTACCTTCCACACCTCTTTTACTAATCTTTCTTCAATCATTCTTTCCATGTGTCCAAACCATCCCAATACTCTTTCATCAACCCTATCTCCCAACTCCCTTTCCATCCCTGTTCTCCTCCTCACCTCCTTGTTTCTCACTCTATCCAACCTAGTAACCCCTATCATACTTCTAAGGTACCTCATCTCAAACACATTCAAACTCCTCCTCTCTTCCTCTTATGTTCCATGTTTCTGCCCCATACAGTGCTGTTGGCACAATCACTCCTTCATACAATCTCCTCTTAGTATCCATTCCCAAATATCTATTTCTCATTACAATTTTTAATCCCCCAAGGCATTTACTTGCTTCTCTCAATCTATATTCTACTTCTACCTCCTCTTTATACAGGTGTGTGTGTGTGTGTGTGTGTGTGTGACAAGTTTTAAAATGCACCCACCCTACACCCATCTAAAATCTATTCATTTTCCTCTTTCACCTTATAGGTGAAGTATCATCCCCGTCTCCCATGACATTCCCATTGCAATGGCAATGCAGCAAGATTAATAATTACTGATAATAATAAATAATGTCTTAAGTTGTAAACTTGAAGAACTAAACCACCAATAATCCTTGGGCCCTCCCTCAGATCTCCTTGGAAAAAATACTGAGCTACTATCTATTTATTTAAGAAAGAATTTTCCTGTCACCAAGTAGTAGGAAAGGAGTGCTTGCCAGTTGTCAGCCCTCATTTGAAAAGTGGAGTAAAAATAATCAAAGTTAATAGATTTTGGGATCAATCCAATGTCAGAGTACAAGAGCGTAACTCCAGATGGATACGAGTAATGGGTTCTGATGATAAGTGGTAGGGAGATAATTCTCTATTCTCCACCTTGTAAAACCCAAGCAGGAAAGGGAAGAGGGAGTTGAGAAGAAAATTCAAGTGCAGAGCATTTGCAGATTCAAAACCTTTTGAATGCAAAGTTATCAGAATCAATTAACAATCAATGTAGAATCAACTTACAATCAACATAAAGTAGCCGTTCCAATACAGGCTTCTCTATGTTCTGGTATGTTATGCCAATTACATGGCAAATGAACTTCCTTACACTGTTGTCAAAATCTTCTATACTCTTTATCTGATGGGATAGATGACACCATGGTAAGAAATAGAAATGCATTACAACAAATTCAAGTATAGTAGTTGATAACACTTAACAGCAATGGAAATTTACTTCTTTGTAGTGTTCAAATAGTTAAGGTTACCTCTCTTATAAAGGGGAAGAAGTCCTTAGTACATTGCTAGATGGATAGAAATATCCACAAAATAATGATTACTTTTCAAGTTCAATATTTGATTACCTGCATTTCCAAGATAAAATTTTGCTACACAGGACTAGTAGCTTTGTCATACTCACCAGATCTTTACACTTTTCATCTTCCTTCACTTTCCAGAATACATTGAACTGGCACATCTCTAAAAGATCATGGAGATACATGATGTGTTCCACAGTTTTCTCTTCCATCTGTAGAATGGGCAAAATTACATGAAATTAATGAATGTACAATGCAGATTGAGAGAAGTGAGTAAATGCCTTGAGGGATTAAAAAGTGTAATGAGAAATAGACATTTGGGTATGGATGCTAAGAGAAGATTGTATGAAGGAGTGATTGTGCCAACAGCACTGTATGTATGGGGCAGAAACATTGAACATAAGAGAGGAAGAGGAGTTTGAATGTGTTTGAGATGAGGTGCTTGAGAAGTATGATAGGGGTGACTAGACTGCAAAGAGTGAGAAATGAGGTGAGGAGGAGAACTGTGGTGGAAAGGGAATTGGGAGGTAGGGTTGATGAAAGATTATTGGGATGGTTTGGACACATGGAAAGAATGAATGAAGAAAGATTAGTAAAAGAGGTGTGGAAGGCAGAGGTGGAAGGAGTGAACATGAGGGGTTGGCCTAGGATGAGATGGATGGATGGGGTAAAAGGGGCGTTGGGAAAGAGGGGAATGTCTATTTAGGAAGGACATGAGAGGACAGAAGATAGGGGTGAATGGGGAATGGTTGTGTATGGATGATGCTGTGATGCATGAGGTGGAGTGAGTGGGGAATGGGGGTGAGGGAGTATGTGAGAGACATAAATTGATGCAGCCTGAAGGGATTTCTCCCCATCTTTTCTGCATGAGGGGATGGAGAGGGGGGGGGGGTCACCGATTTAATGAAGCAGCCTTGCTGTGGATGTGCTGTGTCTTGCAACACTGCTTCTGACCCAAGGGGATGGGCAAGATGCAGGGGTGACCCATCATCCAGGAGGTGCCAAGATGAGAGGCAGGGAAGAGGCTGGAGGGGAGTGGAGTAAGGGATGGAATGGGTGAGAGTAGTTTTTATGCCTTTTTTTTGGGGGGGTACCTCCTTTGTAAGGGGGAAAAAGCCTTGGTATATGTATCATTAACCAGACTGATAATATCATTTATCATAATGCCACAAGATAATCTAAAAAGAGAGGGGTAGGAGTAAGTGTGTGTGTGTGTTTGCCTGTGTATTGTAAAAGGTCACTAAATGGAACTGAGTGTATGGACCAAAGACCCTTAACTCTGTATGTGACTCCATTCAAGGTCAAGGTATAATAGGATCTGGGAGGATTGCAACCAGAACCTGTAACTGGGTCATTAAATATGTGTGGTTGCGGTATTACATACATACATACATATACCAAAGGCTTCCCCCTTACATGGGGGGTAGCCTGAAAGAAAAAGGCATAGAAACCACTCCCACCCATTCCATTCCCTACATATTCCACTCTCCTCCATTCCTCTCATCTTGGCACCTCCTGGACGACGGGTCATCCCTGCATCCTGTCCACTGCCCTGGGTCAAAAGCAGTGTCGTAAGACACAGCACATCCATTGATGAAAGTAAAAGAGAAAATATTGGCAATATGGTTTGAGAAAAGGAAGATGGATGTGTTAGTGCTGAGTAGAATTCAGTGGAAAGAGTGAGGTGAGTTTGAGTTTGGTAGTGCGATGGGGTGTCAGGAGAGATGAGTAAATGAGGGGAGGAAGCAGTGGTACTACTGGTAAATGATGTGACGGGAAAGTGTGTGGTGTGGTGGAAGGATGCATCTTTAAAGGATAGTACAAAAAAGGAAAAAGGGATGAAGGCCTTTTGGATTGATCTAAACAGGTGTACAGAGCTTTAAGAAGAATATAAAGTGGTCTTGGGAGATTTCAATGCTAGCGTAGGATGAGCTTAAAGAGTAATAGGGAGGTCCTGGGTGTCAGGTAAGAACTATAGTGGAGAGATGTTAGAAATGTGTTTACAGAGGACGTTGATGACAGTGAACATAGTGTTCATGGTCATCCTTCATCTGCACGGAGTTAGAAGAAACAACAAATCTGTGGTAGATAGATGTGTGATAAGTGAAAGATGGATATATGCCTTGACTAGGCCAACCTCCTTATATGGGGAAAATGGCTTTTTGGTACAAGTATGTACTGTTTTTTTTAACATAATAGGAGTTTTATGATTACCTAAATATATTTGTTCTAAATGTTACCAATATTTCTATTCGTCTTGAACCCTTTACTTATGTACAATAATAATGACTGTTGCCTATAGTATTACTTAATGGATACCAATAGCCCTAAAATGGCTGGCAATAGGCCTCAGGCCCTCCTATAGGTCTTTTGAGGGGAAAAAATGGATATCTGCCCGTTGTATAGTGTAGAACTGTTTCTATGTCACTAACTGAAAAGATTTGGGGCTCAATCTGAAGACAGCCCCTTGGGACTGCACCTCCAGACAGAGGTGAAAGGATTGACAGTGTTTGAAAATGGGCAGCAGGGAGATGATCCTGCTCTCCATCTTACTGGACTACACAAGCAGGTATCCTTCATTGGTCTCACCTACGTAAAACTTCAATAAAAATACAAACCTTATCCTGCCCTAACAGACATTTGCAAAGAACAAAGTCAGTGTGAGGCAAGTTGGTGAGAGCCTTGAGGAGAATCATGCAAGCATAGTTGCACTTGTACGTGGTTGGGTTGAGTTGGTACAGCTTTAAAAGTGCAAGATTGGCCTCCAGGTCATATGTGTTATCCTGAGCTTGCAACTCCACGTACCTCTCCAGCGTTGGAACATTGTCTGGGTTGTACCTGGAAAGTATAATGGAGATGGTGTTCAATGGGTTTTTATTATGTATGAAGGGTGTTCAATGGGTTTTTATTGTGTATGAAGGGTGTGCATGCTTTCACTCAGTTACCCTTTTAGTGAGGAGAAAGACTTTGGTATATCACAATTGGACTCCATCAAGATGGCATGCAATATGTGAATAGCACTTGAATATATGTTCTACCTATATTAACAATATATAATTTGTTCTTCCTATGAACATATCTTTCATTCAAATATGGAATTGTTAACAACTCTTTAAAATTGTAATGAAAAATGATGGACCACCTTTGATAATGTGAAAGAAATTCAAGTTTAATTAATTTGCCTGCTCGAACCTACCCTCCCTAACCTAACAGCTTCAGATGGAAAGCAGCCAGACACTTCAGCTACAACCCCAAGAGAGGTCCAAGATAAAGTGGGTTGCTCTGTTCAAACACCAGCTGAATAACTAATTAGCTAAATTGGAAGACATCCCTAGATATCTAGCAGGATAAAACTAGAAGGCTGAGGAAAACTAGAGGCTGAGACTATGTGTTGGCCTGGTAAGATGATAAATCCAAACCAGATCAAGTAAAATTAAATATGGGCAAATTTTTAGAAGTGCACACCTACACAATATAACAATAGAAAATTAATTATTTTGTAAATTATAATACATCAATGTAATATGCAATTTTCTTGTCAGAAATCAATAACAAAAAAAGTTGCAAAAACCGATTTATTAAAGAACAAAGTCACAGAGGTTGAATGATATGCCATGTTTGTTTTGATAGATGCTGAGGTCAAAGAAATGATGATAAATTTGTCTATTCTAACCTAACTTATATTTAATAATTTGGTACCTCAAATTCAAAAGATCCTCTGGGTCATCATCATTGTTGCCGGCCTGATTATTATTGTACCTCAGGCAATTAACAGACGATGGTAGAACCCTGTGTTCTCTCAAAAAGTTAACAGTCCAAGGAAGCCCAATTCACTATTGTCTTTGTAAAAGCACTTATTAACATCACCTAGAGTTGAAGAACATCCGGTCCACAACAACGTGAAAGCCATCATCTCACTGGCAGTGACTGGGCTGGACAGACAACAACATGGCATCTGGACTGTATCCTAGCAGCTTTGTTTATAAATTATAGCGAGGTTTTTTGTTATTTCCGCCTAAAAAATTGCATATTACGTTCATATAATTTACAAAATCAATATTTAATTTTCTAATGCTATATCGTGTAGGTGTGCACAACTAAAATAATACCTGAATAGATAACCCAGAGCAAAATAACAAAAACTGGGACCCACATAGTCATCGATGATAGGATCATAGTATGGCTAAACAGTAGTTAGGTCAAGCACCACTAGAGGCGCCACCGTCTATGACGTCCACCAATAGCACGTCATTTTAAGTGCACGCCATTCAAACGGCCAAATTTACATATAGCGGGAAATTTAATTCATAAAAATGTCATACGAGTGTATATACTACAATTGTAGTAAATTTCAACCAATCACAACATCAGTTACATGTCTGTACATAAAAATATAAGATAAACATGGCGGCCTGCATTCAGCACTAAATCGAAAATCAGTTTATGTTTCAATGTGAAAAATGAGCTAAACAAAACTCCATTAAATGGGCAACAGACCCAAATAAACAAAAACTACTAGTCTGAGGGATTGTTCCAATACCAAAATCAGGGCAGGGTATTATGGGAGAACTAAGAAATTGTAAGTACAAATTAGTTTTTTTCCTACCAGGTCGGTTTATTGGATAACGTCAAACGTATTGCGACATTTCAACTGCCGATGCAGACATGACCGTTGAAGCATGCTATTGCCTACACACGTTTTGGCCTGATTTCCTGGGACAAAATAGGCCCGATTTTGTACCCTTCAAAATGCAGTATCTAGGGAACTAGGACAGCTAGGTGGTTAATTCAAACTGCATTGTACTCATAGTGACTTTCTGCATCCCATGAGAACTACTTCAGCTCAAATATCAGGAATTCCATTTTTAGGTTAATCTAACTATAAAGAATAAACAGCCTTTCTGAAAAACGAAGTTCCATGCACTTACTCCCACAATGGTAAACAATATTCATAATTCATTTTGGTCTCATTACCTTTAATATTTGTTCACAACAGGGATGAATTATAAGGAGAATAAACATGAGAAATATGTTGACTTTCATTCATTCTGAATTTCTGATTCTGTGCAAGGTGCATCAAATACATTGGCCTGAAATACTGATTACCTGCACATGTGAGGACCTAACAATTACTAGTGAAGTGCAAAGTTCCCTAGACTTTACATGACCAAACTTAACACTACAAAAACAAGTAATATGATTACCGGTCAATGCCTTTCAGCATGGAAGAAACAGTGGCACGCATAGACTCCGCCATGTTTATTGTAGAAGACAAACACAGTGTGATGGATTATGAACTAACATTCGAACAACTGTCGTATCAACCAGTATAAAAGTGTCGTTTCTTATCACAGTAATTTAGGGTAGGATAATTTTGCCTGTTATTGGCACAGTTGAGGTGGGCCTCCACTGGTTACAGGATCTTGATCTCTTGTTCTCCGTGTAATTTTTGGGAGGGTGTTGTGTTGGGAATTTGTATACCCTGGTGGTGACCACTTAGTCTTTTTTTAAGGTTTTCGGGGAGGTGCCTGTGTGGTCTCGAATCTCTCGAGGGAGAATGTTAAAAACGCGAATACCATTGTGTGTGAGGTAATTGTGCACCAGTGTGCGCACCTTATGTGTTGTGACTTGGGTGGTCTTCACAAACCACAATCTCCCTCTTCTTGGTGGGCGTTTTCTTGTAGTCACACATTTGGTAGTTTCGGATCTTCCACACACATCTGGCAACGTATCTCTCCCTCCTTTGATGATATTTTATTTTTTCATGATCACTAAAATCACACCAGAGTGCAACCTTGGGACCATATATTTAAAGACACCAGAAAATTCACCACTGACGATTACAATGGATTACAGAGGAGGAGCATGCCGACAGACATTTTGGTCCATAACTAGGTCGAATGCATATATATATATATATATATATATATATATATTTATGTATGTATATATATATATATATATATGTATATATATATATATATATATATTATATATATATGCAAAGTAGACCACTTGGAAAAAAGAAACTAACGAAGCAGAGCGCTTTCGTATATTACATCTTCAGTGCAACAAGTACATAGTGATAGGAATACATAGAAAATATATACATGTATTCCTATCACTATGTACTTGTTGCACTGAAGATGTAATAAACGAAAGCGCTCTACTTCGTTAGTTTCTTTTTTCCAAGTGGTCTACTTTGCATAAGTGAACACACGTACCCGTGTTCTTATTAGCATATATATATATATATATATATATATATATATATATATATATATATATATATATATATATATATATATATGTATATATATATGCGAAGATCTGGAGTCTGGGATCCATGTTGAAAGGGGAGAAGCATAAACACCAGACTCAGGGTGGGAAGTTTAATGCCCGACGTCTCGGTCCTCCTTTCGACGAAGCATCGCCGGCAAGATGGTTATCGTTGCTAGAGGCGCAATTTGCACTAGCCAACATAACCGTCCCTCGAACGAAGTTCAACCATGCACTTGCGAACTTAACCATCCCAGTGCTCAACCAGCTCGACGACGATGTCGTTACTTCCGGTGACTACGACCGCTTGAAGAAGGCGCTGATCGACGTCCTTACCAGGTCTCCGCCGGAACTCTTCGATGCCTTGGTCCACCAGAGATCACTTCCTGCCATACTTGTGTGTAGACCTACGCAATAAACTCCTACCAAAAGTACTGTGTGTTTGGCACTTACCACACATGCGACTGTCATAACAATTATCGATATATATATATATATATATATATATATATATATATATATATATAACATATATATACATATATATTTATATATATATATATATAATTATATATATATATATATATATATATATATATTTCTAGGGCACAGGTTCTCACGGAGACAATTTTGGTTAAAATCAACTGCGCTAATAGATTTAACTATCTTAAGTTGTATTTTCTTGAGTTTAAGGAAGGACTTCCTATCAACTTCATTCAATTTATGGACGAAATCATCCACGGTGAACAGAAAAGGAAAAACGCTGGAGGATGCCGACAAATACTATTAAAAATGTAACAGTTTTTTACATGCTGTTGTATTTTTGATAGTATTTATTGGCATTCTCCAGCGCTTTTCATTTTCCGTTCACCTTGGATGATTTCGTTCTTAAGTTGAGTGAAGTTTATAGGAAGCCCTTCCTTAAACTCAAGAAGCTACAACTTAAGATAGTTAAATCTATTAGCGCAATTGATTTTAACCAATATATATATATATATATATATATATATATATATATATATATATATATATATATATAAATATATATTGGTAAAATGAAACTTGTTAACCCACTGTCGGAGAAAATAAATAAGAAATACTAATTATATGTATATTTCGACCACAGACTGTGGTCCTCTTCAGCAGAATGATACAAAGAATAGAGTTAACAAGTATGAATATGGACAGGTAGAGAACAATTAGGAGACGTGGGCAAGAGTCCCCTTGCCCGCGTCTCCTAATTGTTCTCTCCCTGTCCATATTTATACTTGTTAACTCTATTCTTTGTATCATTCTGCTGAAGAGGACCACAGTCAGTGGTCGAAATATACAGATAATTAGTATTTCTGATTTCTTTTCTCCGACAGTGGGTTAACAAGTTTCAATTTTACCAATATATATATATATATATATATATATATATATATATATATGTGTGTGTGTGTGTGTGTGTGTGTGTGTGTGTGTGTGTGTGTGTTTGGAAAGTACGGTGGTTTTACGAGGATAGGTAATGAGAAATGAGGAAGTGAGGCAGAGATTGAGGGAGGTTGTAGAGCTGTCAGACAGGGTTGATCAAACAATACCGGAATGATGTGGGCATATGGGAACAATGAGTAAAGAAAAATAAGCAAAATGAGTATGGAAGGCGGAGGTGGACTCGAGTAAAGAAGTGGGGTGTGTGTGTATGGTCAGAGCAATTATCACATATTATATTTATGAGCTCTTATCTGGGAGGGTAATAAGTGCTGATCACAAGTTCGGCATGTACCCAAAATTATGGTGAATCATGTGTCTCGTTTGGATAGCTAAATTTGTTGCACGACACGCCCCTTTCCCTTGTCACTTCATAATAACAGACGCTACAAACTTTACGCCAGCGATCGCAGTTACCTGGTAAGCGTGCTTGTCGGAAAAATCTCGATATTAGCATTTACATTTTAATATCATTTTTCTATGTTCCCTGTAATAGGCATAGGTACGAGATAATCGAATAATTTCCTTTTCGACTCTGGTTACATTTCATCTTATATTTCATCATAAAGATTAGATTATCCAAAAACTCAGCTAGATTGAATCGGCAATTTAAACGAATGTTCGTTTTATACACTGCCCATAATTATTCTCTAGGTTACCACATAGATATGGCTTTGATTTTAGATAAATACAGAGGTAAATTCAAAATATGATAATCTTTTTACAAACATTTTTCTGCCTCATTCAGATTTTCCCGTTTCTATGGCTACCGACTACAAACAAAACATTGTAAACATTCCACAGTAGTCTTCGTCTGTTACTTGTAGATGGACCCACTATTCTATGCTTTGAGTTATTACAGACGAAGAAAATTTCAGAAATGTACTGACATTTGTACAGACCTTCTTCAAAAGAACCCATATGATCAGGTATGGTGTTATGTCAGAGTTTATAATAGTACAATATATTAATAAGTTACAGGACCTGAATGAATCTACCACACGAGAGAACATCACCACCATAACGAAATATATGCATTTCTACATGATTTTCTGCCGGGAATGAAAACAAACACAATGCTATAAGTCACCATGCATTTGGGAAAGTTGGACTTTGTGACTAAACAAAAGGAACCATCAAAGTCTAGGGTTAAATCTCCCTAACTGTGAAAAATACTAGATAACCAAGAATATTGTTTTCGTTATTTACTATGGAAATATATGCAAAAATTATAATACAAATTCTGTTTTCTCATCTAAATTTTATCTTTGCCAAGAAATTACCCATCACTTATGGGCTATACTATAGGCAACCTGAGGGCTGCAGCTTTTCTGCAACAGACAAAAATATATATGATGATATAAAACTAATAACTAATATGTATGACTTTTCCTCTTTTTGATAATTCTGAGCCTTTATCCAGTATATTTATGATGTTTATAAAAAGTTGTCTCTAATGTTGTTTTGTATAGACAAATATTTTTGGTTTCCAGGCAGTATGGAGCTTGAAGATGAGAGCTATGACGGAGGAGGTATGGGTGGATGAATGTGATGGTGAAGAAGAAGGACTTGCTGATGTCTTCATGGATGATAATTCAATTGCACAAGTTGCACGTCCAGGAACATCATTGCGTACTGCAGCTCCACCCTCGTCAGCACAAGGAATGCCCTCACAGGCTTTCAGGTAAGTTGTTAATTTTATACAGTTCTCCCCTAATGTGTGTATGAATGCATACTGTCATTATTTACTTTTAAATTATCATTGTATGAAGTACTACCCGAAATTATTTGAATAGTGTGAATAAGTTGGACAGAAAATTGCTCTCTGCTGCTAAGTGAAGCGGGTTGCACTTTTTGTCAGTGTGTGCTAATAGGTGTGAAAATGAGTGGATGTTTTATTGAACTATGCTCAGTTTTAGTTCACTGATTTTACAATGGCAGATCTCATATAGCAAAGAACCTGCATCATGTTTTCCTCTAAGATCAACAAGACAACTACAAAAACCCACTGTTTGCTTCAGGCTTTGGTGACAATGCTCTACCTGAAAGCAGAACATTATTCTGGTATAAGCATTTCAAAGGACAGATGTCCATTGAAGAAGACGATTGTTCTGGATCATCAATGAGCACATCAGTAGAAATTGTTGAAAAATACTTAATGGCATCTTTGCAGATCATAGACAAAATATTCATGATGTATCTGAAGAATGTCATACAGTAGTATTCCATGCATTTTGTCAGACTTGTTGAACATGAAATGCCATGATGCAGATTTTGTGCCAAGAATGCTGAGTGGCAATCAGATGGTACACAAATTGCAATTTACAGGGAGCTTAGATTAATTCAAAGGTGAAACTTCATCTCAAAGGTGATGCATGATAGGTTTATGGTTGCAACCTTGAGATGAAACAGCAGTTGTCAGTTGTGAGCATCTTACACTTCATCAAAGTCAGAAAAATATTCCAAGTTTGCAGCAGTTTTTATTTACTTCTCTGTTTATTTTTCATATGAATTTTATACTTTACTTATCTATCTATCTATCTATATATAAATATATATATAAATATATATGGCATCCATATGGATTCCCTAATCCCCCTATGCAGTCAAAATGCCAATAGAGAGTCTTACTGTCAATTTTTGAAGTGGGTGAGGTAAAGCTTCTGTTGCAAATGTCCAGAAATGTGGGAGAGCAGCTGGATTCTTCATCATTATGATGTCCTCATGCACACATAATATGAAGTGAATTAAAACAAATGAAAACAGCAATTTAGAATTGACTGGAGAGTGCATCATGCACAGAAGATAATTACGGACACTATGTTAAATGGAATATTCGTACAGTAAGTCCTTCAATTGATGCTTAAGGGCATGCTTGAAAGAACCAATACTATCACATGATACCACATCAGCTGGTAAAGAATTCCATAAGTTAACTCACCTCAATCTAAAAGAAAAAAGCAGCAAACTGGCTGTGAGCTGTTTCACAGTCCCCATGTGGCATTCACCGTTGGTTAAGGAAGTAGCTCATCCTGCAAGACAGATAAACTGTCATGGAAAATCTTTCTGTAATAAAAGACCTCATGAAGATATGGAGTAACTGGGGTACTTCCTGTGAGTGCAAAAATATTAGCCATGGCCACAGGACCATCTACAGTAGTTCCCTCAGATATCAAAGGCTCCTCTTCTAATACCCCTCTGAAATGATAGTGGAAACCTTCAGGATTCTGGGTCATACAGTCAACCAAAGACTGTTGATAGTTAACTTATTAAGGTAAAGTGAGTGTACAATATTATTATTTAATTTGCAAAAACTGTTGTAGTACCTCACTGGTCTCCACTACTCTTCCCCACTGGGAGGTGATGAACATTAATACTGTCATGATTGATGTCTCCTTGTTTAAGAGCTGAAGGGAGTTCAGACATCTTATTTGAGCCATGATTATGTTCCTGGTGGTAGAAATTTGGTATTTCTGAGTGAAAAATATATCTTATCATAATATTTTTGCTGATTCAAGCTAATCTGATATTTATTCCTAAAATAATTTGTTTTGTTAGTTTTTCACCACCCAAATCCAAGATTTCTCAATGTGGTCCCCCAGATTGTTGGGGTAGGGAGGCAGGTTACAAAATGAGTGATTTGATGAACATAATAACATACTTACTTAGTATATTTCATGAATTCAGACCAACCACACAATCAGGAAGACCTCTGAGTGGTGTGGTACGTCCTGGTAGCCAGGGTGGACGTCCAGGCACAATGGACCAAATTCTAAGGACGCCCCGAACAGCCCACACAGCTCGACCAGTATCTGCTACATCTGGGAGGCATGTGCGACTTGGCACAGCTTCCATGGTGCCATCTACTGATGGCCCGTTTATCAACCTAGCCCGCTTGAACTTGACCAAGTATGCAACCCAACAAAATGTGGCCAGGGCTCTCTTTGATTATATTTACTACCATGAGAATGACATCAGGCATGTGAGTTAATCAGTTCTTATACATTTAACAGTATCACAAACAACTTGTTACACGTTCCTAGGAAGTGAGAAATTTTGACTATTGGATGAACTAGATAGTTACAATTTATTCTAGAAGTCTCTTGGTGTACAGATAAATAGATTATTTTTCAACTGTTGTAAGGACAGTGTACAGTATTAATGACAAAATTTGATTTTTTTCCACTTGATTGGATTTGTCAAAATTGATAGATATTTACAGTTATTCTTGTAGAAAGGTTTGAAGAGGCCTATGTTCTTCCACAAGTAGGAACAAATACTATCAGTTCAAGTAGAACAGCAATAAATGTAAGTTGATAAAGGAAGTCCTCAATATTTGTATATAAATTGTGGAATGGTAGATATCTTTCATGTTCAGGCCCTGGATTTAGCTGCACAAGCAACACAAGCTGAAGAATTCAAAGACTGGTGGTGGAAAGTACAGCTTGGTCGATGCTACTTCCGACTTGGTCTCTTCAGAGATGCAGAGAAGCAGTTTAAAGTAAGGGAAACTTGAATTTGCATTGACCTATATTTTAACTTTGGAAAAACCATACATATATATTATATACCCTGTCTGGGGTAATGGCTGCATGTTATTGTGGCAAAGTAGCATGCAGTTGATAGTTTAGGGTCTATATGGGGTGCCCCTATGGACCAGAGCCACACATATTTTTGTCTATGATAGAGGAAGACAATGCTCATAGAGAAATGATGACACTTTTATTATACTACAACTGTCCCTCCGTTATGCTGTCTCCTAACCCCTTGTTACTGTCCTGTACCATTTCTCTGAATATTCATTTCCTTTTTTTGCCTACCCTGTGGTGGGGGATAGAATGCTGCCACCAAGTCTTCCCACTTGAGTTGTAAAAGGCAACAAAAAATGGGAACGGGGTTAGGACTAGGAATCCTGCTACCTGTAGCCCCACAGGGGACATTTCTAAAGAAGAAAATAAAGGCATACGAGGGTCTAGGAGTTTTCCAACCAGTACCCTAAGGTTTGGGTCTTTTAATGTGTGTGGATGGGGTACAGGCGAGAATAAAAGGGAAGAGATAGGCAGTATGTGTGAGAAAAAAGAGATGTGTTGGCATTGAGTGAAACTAAATTGAAAGGGAGGGGCGAGTGTGAGTTGGGAGTGTATTTGGGAGGTTTTCAGGAGTGAAGAGGGGACAAGGGAGAGAAGGGGTAGCTATACTAGTAAGTGAAGAGATAGGTGTGTAGTGGAGTGGAAGAAGGTTTCTTCAAAGTTGATGTGGATGAAGGTGAAACTGGGAAGGGAGGTGTGGGTTTTTGCATATGGGCCTGGTAGTGAGAAGAGCATAGAGGAAAGGGAGGATTTTTGGGTAGATTTAAATGAGTGCATAGAGGGAGGGAGACCTTAATGCTAACATAAGAACATAAGAATAAAGGAGACTGCAAGAGACCATAAGGCCTACACTAGGCAGCTCCGTATCCATCACCACCTGTAGGAAACGAACCATTAGATGGAGTGATTGGGAAGTATGGAGTTCCAGGTTAAAATCATAGTGGAGAATTGATGGTGGAGATGTGTCTTGAAAGAGAGTTGATGATAGCAAATACAGTGTTTAGGAAGAAAGTTAAGCATAAGTACAAAGGGGAGAGGGTGGTGAATGGAAAGGTGGCAGATAGAGCGTTAATGGGCTGTATACTGTAGTGGTGACCAGGAGTATGGTAGGAAGAGTTAAGGATGTACATATGCTAAGGGGAGAGAGTGAGCGAATATCAGATAATTTTTTGGTGGAAGGTAAGCTGAGAGTGGAGAATAGGTGGCGAAAGAGGAAAAGGGCAGAAGGTAGGGAGGTACTTAGACTGAACTGCTTAAATGAGAAAGAAAAGGAGTATAAGAAGAAGCTGAGAGAGGAATGGGAGGGAGTGAAGGATAGAGTAGAACTAGGAGTGGAGGAGGAATGGGGATGGTTCAAGGAGGGAGTCATAAGGTGTGCAAAGATGGTGTGTGGAACAAGGAGGGTGGGAGGAAATAGAAGGAAGGGTAGTGAGTGGTGGGATGAGGAAACAAAGAAGGGTGTAGAAAAGAAGCAGGCTTTCATTGATTGGCTACAAATTAGAACAAGGGAATTGTATGAGAGTTACAAAGTAAAGAGAGGGGAAGTTAAGTATAGGATAGAGGAGGCAAAGAGGAGAGCAGATGTGAAATGAGGTAAGAGTATGACATTAAATTTTTGAAGTAATAAAAAGATGCTTTTGAAAGAAATTAAGAGACGAAGAAGAGGCAAATCAAGTAGAGAAGAAAAGGTAAAAGGTGCAGATGGAGAGATGATAATGGAAGAGTAGGCAGTGAGAGGAAGGTAGGCAGAATATTTTAGGGAGTTGCTAAATGTGAAGGAGGATAGGGAGGGAAAGGTAGTTGCAGTGGGAAGCGCTAAGAAAATGAGAGTGATGAGTGAGGAAAATGGAGGAGAAATAGGGAAAGATGAAGTGAAGGTAGCTGTTAAGATGATGAAAGCAGGTAAGGCATCTGGGTTGGATGGATGCCATGCAGAATATCTGAAGAAAGGAGGTACAGTGATGGTGGACTGGTTGGTGAGGTTATTTAATGTTTGTTTAAAAGAGGGTAGAGTGCCGGAGGACTGGAGGAGTGCCTGTATAGTTCCACTTTACAAGGGAAAGGGGGACAAGTGTGAGTGTAGTAGTTTCAGAGGGATCAGTTTGTTAAGTGTAGTTGGGAAGGCTTATGGGAGGGTTTTGATTTAGAGGATTAGGAGAGGAACAGAGGGAGTAATTGGTGAGGAACAGTGTGGGTTTCAGACAAGTAGGGTTGTGTAGATCAGATTTTTGTGGTAAGACAGATATGTGAGAAAGCTATAGGAAAAGGTAAGGGTGTTTTTTGGGCTTTTATGGATTTGGAAAAGGTTTAGGACAGGGTAGACAGGAAGGCACTGTGGGAGGTATTGCAGATATATGGGATAGGAGGAAAGCTGTTAATAGCAGTCAGGAGTTTTTATGAGAGTAATAGAGCTTGTGTCAGGATTAGAAATGGAGAAAGTGAATAGTGTGAGGTTAAGGTGGGACTTCGTCAGGGATGTGCTATGTCGCCCTGGCTGTTCAGTCTATACATGGATGGGGTGGTGCGAGAGGTGAATGCAAGGGTAGTGGGTCAGGGGTTGGAGATGGTTAAAGAAAATTGAGAAAAGTGGGAAATAAGCCAGCTGTTGTTTGGTGACAACACTGTGCTTGTAGCAGGATCAGAGGAGGGATTGAGGAAGTTAGTGACAGAGTTTGAGAAGGTGTGTGAAAGAAGGAAGCTGAAGATAAATGTGGGCAAAAGTAAGGTGATGAGATGTACAAAGGGAGAGAGTGGCAGCAGGCTGGAAGTGAGTATTAAGGGAGAGAGACTGGAAGAAGTGGATATTTTTAGATACTTGGGTGCAAATGTGGCAGGAAAGGGAGGAGTGGGGGTGGAGGTAGAATGTAGGTTGAGAGAAGTGAGTAAATGCCTTTGGGGATTAAAAAGTGTAATGAGAAATAGACATGGATGGATGCTAAGAGGAGGTTATATGAAGGCATGATCATGCTGATAGCACTGTATGGGGCAGAAACATGGAACATAAGAGAGGAAGAGAGAAGGAGTTTGAATGTGTTTGAGATGAAATGTCTGAGAAGTATGATAGGGGTTACTAGGCTAGATAGAGTGAGAAATGAGGAGGTGAGAAGGAGAACAGGGGTGGAAAGGGAGTTGGGAGATAGGGTTGATGGAAGAGTATTAGGATGGTTTGGACACATGGAAAGAATGAATGAAGAAAGACTGGTAAAAGAGGTGTGGAAGGAGTGAACATGAGGGGGCGATCTAGGATGAGATGGATGGATGGGGTAAAAGGTGCACTTGAAGGTACATCTCTTCACAAACACATGTGAAATATATGTTTGCAAGCACATTGATGGGTGAATGCCCCTTTAGATGGCAAATTTTTTAAAAAGATATTGTTATTATTATCATACATACATATACTAAGGGTTTTTCCCCCCTACAAGGGAGGTAGCCAAAGTCAAAGGCATTATTATAAGTCAAAGTTATTATTATGATTATATTATTATTTTTTACAGTCAGCACTCCAGCAGAACGATAATGTGAGCACATACCTCTTATTAGGCCGTGTATATATCAAGCTAGATCAGCCTATGGCAGCTCTTGAAGTCTACAAAAACGGACAAGATAAATTTCCAGGGGAGGTTACTCTCTTAACTGCCATTGCAAGGTCAGTCACTTAATAAATATATGAAATGTCTTTTAATGTAGCTTATTTTTCTTACTCTTAAATGAAAGAACGTCAGTGTTGAATGAGTTGTAAATTATATTTGCAGGATATATGAAGGTTTGCACGATCTACCTAAAGCTGTGAAGTTCTACAAAGATGTGTTACATTTTGATGCAACACATGTGGAGGCCATTGCTTGCATTGGCACCAATCATTTTTACACTGATCAACCTGAGGTTGCACTGAGATTCTACAGGTAATATTGGCCATTTGGAGCCTTGGATTTACTAAACAGTCATTCTTTACATTTATTCTTTCATTCTTCTTATATGCTTCACTTTGTGTGGAGACCATAACACTGCTGCATATTGTATTTATCTGATTGTAATATATAGGAAAGGGGCTACGCTCATGCTTAATTTTCTAGCGTGACTTGTGTCATCTTCTAAGCTATTCTTTGAGCTGATGAATCTGTAAAGAAAAAAATATATTGACAGGTTTTAAACTTTTGGTCCTCTTCATATTATTGCCAGTAGCTTTTAAAATTCTTCAAAACAAGATCTTTCAGTTTTATCTACTCCCTTTAGTGACCTGAACACTTCTACCAATTCACCTCTCTTCTTTCTTTCAATGATAGTAAGTCCAGTGTTTTTAATCTCTGTACCCCATCTGGGGTATTGGCTGCATGTTGTTATGGCAAAGTAGCATGCAGTTGATACTTTAGGGTCTATATGGGGTGCCCCTATGGACCAGAGCCACACATCATTTTGTCTGTGATAGAGGAGGACTCTGCTCACAGAGAAATGATGAAACTTATTATACTGTTACTGTCCCTTCGTTATGCTGTCCCCCAACCCCTTGTTGCTGTCCTGTACCATTTCTCTGAATTTCATTTCCTTGTTTTGCCTACCCTGTGGTGGGGGGAAAAGAATACTGCCACCAAGTATTTCCACTTGGATCATAAGAGGCGAGAAAAATGGGACGGGGATTGGGACCAGGCATCCTTCTCCCTGTAGCCCCACAGGGGACATTCCTAAAAAAAGTAAAGGCATAAGAGGGTCTAGGAGTTTTCCAACCAGCACCCTAAGGTTTGGGTCTTTTAATGTGTGTGGATGTGGTACAGATGAGAGTAAAAGGGAAGAGATAGGTAGTATGTTTGTGAGAAGAAAGATGGATGTGTTGGCTTTGAGTGAAACTAAGTTGAGAGGGAAGGGTGAGTGTGAGTTTGGGAGTGTAATTGGGAGGTTCTCAGGAGTGAAGAGAGGGTGAGGGAGAGAAGGGGTGGCTATACTAGTAAGTGAAGAGATAGGTAAATGTGTAGTGGAGTGGAAGGAGGTTTCCTCAAGGATAATGTGGATGAAGGTGAAACTGGGAAAGGAGATGTGGGTTTTTGTAAGTGCATATGGGCCTGGTAGTGAGAAGAGTGTAGAAGAAAGGGAGGCTTTTTGGATAGATTTAAATGAGTGCATAGAGGGATTAGGGAGGAACGTCAATGTAGTAGTATTGGGAGACCTTAATGCTAAGGTAGGAAATGAACCAATTGACGGAGTGGTTGGGAAATGTGGAGTTCCAGGAAAGAATCGTAGTGGAGAGTTGATGGTAGAGATGTGTCTAGAGAGAGAGAATTGATGGTAGCAAATACAGTGTTTTGGAAGAAAGTCAAGCATAAGTACACATGGATGAGGGTGGTAGATAGAGCATTAATGGAGTATGTAGTGTTAGATAGGAGTATAATAAGAAGAGTTAAGGATGTACATGTGCTAAAGGGAGAGAGTGGGGGAATATCAGATAATTTTTTGGTGGAAGGTAAGTTGAGAGTGGAGGATAGATGGAGAAAGAGGAAAAGGACAAAAGGTAGGGAAGTGCTTAGAGTAAACTCTTTAAATGAGAAGGAAAAGGAGGACTACAAGAAGAAGCTGAAGGAGGAGTGGGAGGGAGTGAAGGATAGAGTAGAGCTAGGAGTGGAGGAGGAATGGGGATGGTTTAAGGAGGGAGTCACAAAGTGTGCAAAGATGGTGTGTGGAATAAGAAGGACGGGAGGAAATAGAAGGAAGGGTAGTGAATGATGGGATGAGGAAACAAAGAAGGTTGTACAAGAGAAGAAGCAAGCTTTCATAGATTGTTTACAAAAATAGGATGAGGGAGACATATGAGAGGTAGAAAGAAAAGAAAAGAGAAGTAAAGCACAAGGTAAAGGAGGCAAAGAGGAGAGCAGATGTGAAATGGGGTAAGAGTATGACAGAAAATTTTGAAAGTAATAAAAAGATGTTTTGGAAAGAAATTAAGAGAGGAAGAGGAGGCAAATCAAGTAGAGAAGAAAAGGTAAAAGGTGCAGATGGAGAGATGATAATGGAAGAGAAGGCAGTAAGAGGAAGATGGGCAGAGTATTTTAGGGAGTTGCTAAATGTGGAGGATAGGGAGGGAAAGGTAGTTGCAGTGGGAAGCACTAAGAAAATGACCGTGATGAGTGAGGAAAATGGAGGAGAAATAAGGAAGGATGAAGTGAAGGCAGTTGTTAAGATGATGAGAGCAGGTAAGGCACCTGGTCTGGATGGATGCCATGCAGAATGTCTAAAAAAAAAAGGAGGTACAGTGATGGTGGACTGGTTGGTGAGGTTATTTAATGTTTGCTGGAGAGAGGGTAGAGTGCCGGAGGACTGCCTGTATAGTTCCACTTTACAAGGGAAAAGGGGACAAGTGTGAGTGTAGTAGTTTCAGAGGGATTAGCTTGTTAAGTGTAGTTAGGAAGGCTTGTGAGAGGATCTTGATTGAGAGGAACAGAGGGAGTAATTGGTGAGGAACAGTGTGGATTTAGGACAGGTAGAGGTTGCGTAGATCAGAGGGTGGAGGGGAGGGGAGTGTATTTAGGGATGGAATGGGTGGGAATGGTTTTTATGCCTTATTCTTTTTTGGCTACCTCCCTTGTAAGGGGGAAAAAGCCTTTGGTATATGTATGTACATTTTATCTGCAATGCTGGGAATGATTTTGGTCACTGATCTCTATAAGCTTGTTTGCACATGTGCATATATATCTGATCTTACAGGAAAAGCCATATTCGTTACATTTCATCTTGAAAAATTGTTCATCATTCATGTTGGTTGAACTACTCTGGGTTATACTAAAATTTCTGAATCAGTAAATATTCATACCCTATTAATTTTTTTTTCATTAAAATATTTGTAACCCCTTATCTTTCCAGACGTCTGTTACAGATGGGAATATACAACTGTGAGATATTTAATAATCTGGGCTTATGCTGTTTTTATGCTCAGCAATACGATATGACCCTGACATGTTTTGAACGTGCCCTTAGTCTGGCTACAGATCAAACTGTTGCAGATGTATGGTACAACCTTGGGCACATAGCACTGGTACGTAAAATTTCTGTTTGAATTTATAGTGGGTGTTAATTACTTTCATCCAGGATATATCTCTTGTGAAACTGGTAATGACTATAATATTTTTAAATTATAATTCTTTTTAAGTATAGGGTCACTGTATCATGTGAATTTCACTTGTAGAATAAGTTGGAAAGGAGTGTATTGTTTTTTCTTTTTTCAAATGTTTTTTCTGTTGTCCCTTTTAATTGTCATAACAGGGAATAGGTGACATAAATCTGGCCTATCAGTGCTTCCGTTTATCCTTGGTGTCTAATAATGACCATGGTGAATCCTACAATAACTTGGGTGTACTAGAATATCGGCGCGGTAATCTAGAAACAGCAAGAGCATTCTTCATGACAGCAGCAAGTTTAGCTCCACACATGTTCCAGCCACACTACAACCATGCAACCTTAGCACATAATGTAAGTTCAGATCTGCTACAGATGTTTATTAAAACTTCAGCTGTACAACTACTGATGCCCGCTTGACAGAGATAAACAGTGTAACAGGAATTCACATTATTGGATACATTAGGTTACTGACTATGCCTCACATTGCAGAATCAGGATTATTTTTCGTTATATGTACACAATATATAATTGTAATATCCACCAGGCCTTTATCCCTTGGTTGCAACTATGACAGGTTTATTTAAATGTCTTTCATGCAGTTAGAAAAACTGTAAGAGTGGTCATACTATTATAAGCAATTCAAAGTCTTGAGGTTGTTGTAACAATTGGGGCAATCAGGGCAAACCTTGACACAGCTCTAGAAGTTGTGAAACTTTGTATCACTATGGAATTTATTGATATTCCTGACTTTTGTTCTTATTTCCATAGATTGGAACACCACTTAAAATCTTTTCTGGACTTACTGACCTTTTTAGTTGTCACAGCCTTCAAACCAAAGAATGTCCCTCCACTAAATATATAATTATTAAGTATAGATATAGCTGCTAATACATACTATTTCCTATTTCAAAAGTGGCAAGTGTCCCTGTTGTTACAAATTCATTCTTTTTGCAAGAATCAGGGCCTTCAGTTTTCTCCATAGTACCAACTGGTTCAAATTTTGTATACCATCTCTGCATCTACATTTTCACCCAACACATGTTTTGTGTAACCATTTCATTATTCATTGTAGTTATTTCATGTACATGGTAATGGTTATTCTGCAGTATGGGCAACAGAGAATCATTTCTCTGCTGCTCAATTTCAAAAACATGTCAACCTCATCATTTCCATCCGGAGTTGCAGCCTTGAGGGGCTGATACTGTCTCTGGACTGGGCCCAAGATCTCCCTATCAACTCCAATTGTAATTCGTCACCTTTTACTTTTTCAGAGCCAACAAATGGCAACTACTTCTCTCTTACTACTTTCAGTCACTGACATAGAAACTGCCCCACAATTCAAAAAATAGTCCAGGGTTTCATTCATTTATTCTACGAAAATTATATCTGTAATATTTCTCAGAATTTAGCCTCTTGAATACAATGATGCGTATGCATGCGTCATGAGCCATGAGTAGGGTATACGAGAATGCTGATGTCAGCTTCCTGAATATATTTATGTTACTGTAGCTGAGTGACCCCCGTACTCTGTGAATAGGCTTGATCCCATTTTCTCTGAGGTTATGATTATTCAGGGTGAAAGAGAACAACTATAACAGCAGTAGATTTATATTTTGTAATGTTCATTTTGTGATGCATCATTGTCCATTAAGCAACCTGATGTGTGCATATTTGATTTGTATTGAAGAGATTAAGCTTAAACAAATGGATTACCTAGTTATTGTGGTCATTACAAAGATCTTTCTTTTAACCAGAATTTTTTAAATGTGGTTTAAATTTTATAAAATATACTAAAACATTTTCTCTCTTTTTACAGACAGGTGACCTACAAACAAGCTACATCATTGTACAAAAAGCTCTAAATGTCTTTCCTGAACACGTCGACTCAAAGGAGCTTTTAAAGTCTTTAGAGTCCCACTTCCACACGCTTTGATATTGTATGACTTTCACTTATCAATTCATTTTCATCTAGTCTCCACATGAAAGGTGTTGCCAAACATTGGTACGTTTATATAATCTTCAAAACTAAGAGAAAGGGGAGGGTGGGACTAGTGGCAGATCCAGGATCAAATTTGGGGGGAGGGAACCTGAATTTTGTAAATGTAGATGATACTTGGGGGGGGGGAGCTAACCTGAATTTTATAAATATAGACGACACTTTTAGAGATGTACTCTGTAGCACAAATACGATGATTTTGAATATAAATTGAAGTATTCTCACTTTAGTTTTTTTCAGAATATAGGGCAAAAGTAATACTTAATCTTACATTTTAAAGATTTACTCTCACTGATGTGTTGAATATACTTCTGCCACTGTAATAACACATGGCAGGTTTCTCAACCTCTACAATGAGGTAATGAAAACAAATTTAGTGGGGGGCTTCAGCCCCTCTCTGGATCCACCACTGGGTGGGACAAGTGAAGAAGGTGGAAGCAAAATGCATGGTGTGAGAGGCCTAGAGAAGTGCAGGTGAGTTGTGGTAGATATTTGATTGAGAATTTTGAGAAGAATAAAAAGATGATTTTAAAAGAAATGGAAAGAATGAGGGAAGGTGAGGTGGGTAGAAGGGAGAAAGTAAAGGGAGCAGAAGGTCAGTTGTTACTGGAAGTGAAGATTGTGAGAGGAAAATGAGCACAGTATTCCAAGAAATTATTAAATGAAGAGGAAGATAGGGAAGTTTGTATTATGGTGGTGAGAGATACAAGGAAAACAATTGTGATAGGAAAGTAGATAAAAGTAGCATTGAATGATGAAATCTGGAAAGGCACCTGGGTTGGATGGTTTAACATGGAACATCTAAAACAAAAGATGGGGGGTAGTTATAGTTGAATGCCTGGTAAAATTGTTGTATGCTTAAGTGAAAGAAATGTGTATGTAGTGAATGTGTGCTTTGACTTGGCCATCTTACTTATGAAGGGGAAATGGGTTTGGGTTTGTGTGTATTATATCTATAAATGGAACCCACATGTAGCATCGGGTATTATTCCTGTCTTGTACATGGGAGGTCCAGGTTCCATATTCAGTAAGTGCCTGGGATTTGTTCAAGCTATATTTTCATGGCTTTCCAACCCATCTCTGCAAAGATGGGCATCAGAAGTGCAGTAGACCAATGCTGTGGTATAGTGCTAGTACCTAGTCAGTATGGTTGAACTTATTACACTTGTTTCAGACTACATTCATAACCTCAGCCACTCCAACATGCTTAAAACTACACATGCACCTCTCACTACACATACAAGCTTACCAAACTGGATTAAGCCTGTAGTGAGGTACAAAGGTTGTATCATCCCCCCAGGGTAAAGTCAGTCCTGCAGTAGACCATTATGGGTGTATTCTTTCACCTCACATACACATACACACACTCTTACTATGATATATAATTGGAGACTATGAGACAGGATCTAAATATTGCTCCTAATATTAAGGTAAACAAACACACACACGTGTGGATGCACCAATATACAAGGGAGGAGATAAAGAAAATCTAACAAGCTATAGACCAGTATCCCTTACAAGCACAATTGCAAAAATATGTGAAAGTTATTAAAAATAAATGGATTAAACACTTGGAGGAGAACAACATACTAAATTCCAAGCAATTTGGATTTAGAAGTGGAAGATCATGTACTACAAACTTTATATGCTTTTATTCAGGATTAATTGAAATAATACAAGAAAGAGATGGTTGGGCAGACTGTGCTTTCTTGGACTTACAAAAGGCTTTTGACAAAATACCACACAAAAAGATACTTAGAAAAATGAAAACAATGGGTGGAATACATGGAAAATTATTGAAATGGATAAAATACTTCTTGAACGGAAGAAAAGTGAGGGTGGTACTTAGAGAGAAAAGAACTCAAATTGGGTAGATATGATAAGCAGTCCCCCAAGGCTCTGTATTGGCTCCAATAATGTTTGTTGTTTATATAAATGACACAGATGAAGACGTGGAATGTTATATGAACTTCTTTGAAGATGATGCGAAACTATTGAAGAGTAAGTACAGAAGAAGACTGCAATTCTTTTCAAGAAGACCTGGACAAAGTCTGGAAATGGAGTGTAAAGAATGAAGTGAATTTCAACATTAAGAAATGTAGTATAATGGAAAAAGCAAAAATATAATATTGGGTCAATACAAAATTGGTACAAAGGAAGTAATAAAGGTAAGCTCAGAAATGGACCTAGGAGTAATTTTCTCAAATGACATGACACCAGACAAACATGTAAACAAAATAGTTGGAGAAACTTACAATTTAATAAGATCAATGAAAGTGGCCTTTGACTACATGGATGAGGAAATGGTAAAGAAGATACTAGTTACACTGGTAAGACCAAAATTGGAATACGCAGCGTCTCTATGGACACCTAGTAAAAAAAAAAAAAAAAAAAAAAAAAAAAAAAAAAAAAAAAAAAAAAAAAAAAAAAAAAAAAAAAAAAAAAAAAAAAAAAAAAAGAAAAAAAAGAAAAGAACAAAAAAAAAAAAAGGCACCAACACTTTGCAAGTTGACATACGAACAAAGATTGGACAAACTAAACTTATCAACTCTAGAACAAAGAAGAGAAAGAGGCAATTTGATAACCATCTACAGAATTATGAAAGGGATGGAAATCCTTGATAGGGATGACCTACTAAAATGGGACAGAAGAAATACAAGAGGACACGAGAAGAAACCTAAGAAAGACAGAAGAGATCTGGAAAAAAAAAAAAAGCTTTCCTCACAGAGTAATACATGGAACAAATTGAAAGAGGAAACAGTAGCTAAAAATATACATGATTTTAAGAAAGAACTGGATGCAGAAAGATATAACTGGGTCACTACAAGCATAGCTCTCCTCCTGCAAAATACAACTAGGTAAATACACACACACACACACGCGCGCGTCAGTTGAAGTGACAGCGAAGTTTGGAACCCCAGGAAAAATTCAAGTTTCGTTGATCTCAACAATGAGGGAGTACCTTTGTTGTATTAGTAGGGAAGGGGAAAGCTCATGGTGTAGTGGGAAGGTGAAGAAAAAGGAGAGAGGGATTACTGAGGAAAATGGAAGGAAATGAGGAAGGGGATGAATGGGCCCCGGATGTTAGAAGGGGTGTAAACAAAAGGAGTGCAGAACACACAGATGAGGTAGAACAGGGGAGCAGAGGTGTCAAAAGCAGAAATATAGATAATAGCAGCTCAATGGAAAGAGAAGATAACTGCTTTTATGGATTTAATGAGGGAGGAGATGACAACCTCCCCGACTAGTATATGAACGAAGCATGGGAGGTTAGGTTTAACCAATTAACACTAGTTACCCAAAGAGTTGATAAACTGGAAGAACGAAAGGAAAATCAAAATATAAGTAAAGAAATAGAAGAATTAAAAAGACAGTTAAAAGAAGTAAAAGATGAGAATGAGGAATTAAAGAAGAAGAATAAAGAGAATAATGAGTCCATAGCAAAAGAAGCAGAGGGTTGGAGAAAAAATCCAAGAGAACAACAAAATTGTATTTAGAGATATACTGACACAACAGATGAAAGAACAAACTAAGGAGTTATTAAAGTGATGAGAGAGGAGAATATAGCAAGACTTATCGGACAAAAAGAAATGCATATATTAGGGATGGAAAAGAAGCATAATCCAAATAGGACTACAAGAAAAGAGAAGGAAAAGGTAAATGAGATATTAGAAGTAGTTCAAGAGGATGGACAAGAAACAGGGAAAGCCTAATATGCTGCAAACCATGCAGAGGTTTTGGGTTGCCACACAAACTAGAAAGATGCAGTAAAAATACAAAGAGCATCAACCAGAATGATCTTGGGCCTATGTAATACGACATATGATGAGAGCCTGGAAAAAGTGGGATTACCCACATTAAAGGAACATAAGGAGAGAAGTGATATGATATTTAGAGTAGGGAAAAGAATTGAAGGAAAAAAAAAAAAATGTACACAGAGGATCAAATATGGGATGGTAGAACAAGAGATTATATCAAAATTTTAAAGAAGACAGACTGCTTCATGGACGTTTGGGACCATAGCTTTCCATATAGATGCATCAATTTATGGATCACATTAGAAGAAATAATCCAGGCTAACAACATAAATGAGTTTAAGTGGAATTTTGATAAGTGGGGATACTGAGATGGAACCCCATAAACATAGCTCCAACACTGTAAAAATACAGTTAGGTAAAACACACACACTTGTTGGAAATTGAAATCTTTGTGAATGTCTTCAAGATCAATTTCTTATTACTCTTATATTTGTAAACAAGCATTTGTATAATCCATAATAATATACTAAGGATTTCAATAAGATACTTAATTTTTATTAAGAACACTTTATTCTTTTGCAACAAATATAATGGGAATCTCATCTAGTCATTATGTAACAACTTGCCAAATATGATGTGTTTACAATTAATTTATTTTCTTGATAGACAAATATAGTTTTAACTTACTACAGTGTTACCCTCAACACCATCTCCTGCCTTTTTTCTTTTGTGTCGCTTTCTTTTCTTCAGAACTTTTTCTTCTGTCTGTGATTCTGTTTTTTCTTTCTTCTTTGTACTCTTCTTACAGGAAAGCGGGTTTGGATTTTTCTTCTTTCTTTTCTTCTTTGGCTGTTGCTCCTTTTCACCAACATAAGCTCTTTTGAGAGTCTTGAGTGTACTTACTTCATGTGTGGAAATGGATCTGTAAACATGAATGGCAACAAAATTTTTGTTTTATTTGCCCACAATAAAAACTACCTACAGGAACTTCTTGGGAAAAGGCCATCCCTATTAGTAAATCCTATTTACATTTCTTTCTGTTATTACCTGCAGTACTGAACTAAGAAATCAACAATCATGTTGTTAAGTTGCTGCTAAACCATTAAACTGTGCAATAAGTCCTAAGTAGTTCATGAATCCTTTGATACCTGGGATTTACCTAGGATGGAAAAACAAAATAATATTGAAAAAAATACTACTACTTTTAAAAGGTTAATTTTCCTTGACTACCATTACATCTTTATTGGAATCTTACAAATGGCATCTGCATGCAACACTCCTGCAAAAATCAACCTCCCCACCATTTATTTTCAAATCCTATCAATAACTTCAGGTGCAGCCTTGAGAGCCTGGCACTTGAATCTTCAAACTGGATCAAAGATCTTTCTGTAAGTTTCAGTTATGTTTACACTTTTTTATGCATGGAGAGCTGACAACTGTCAACTATTCCCTTCCTCTTTCTCTTATCAGCTGTTAATGCAGAAAAGCTGACACTAAGGGGACCAATGACAGGTACCTGCAAGATGGACTGCAAATCTGTCCATTTTCAACACCCATTATCCATCTCACCTCCATCATGAGGGGTTGACATGGCCTCTGAACTGAGGTCAAGATATATCTCAACCAACTTGCAACTGTATTTCTTACACTTTCTTGCACATGATGAGCATCTGGCAACTATTCCCATTCCCTTACCATTTTTAGCTGGTGACATAGAAACAGTCCCACACTAATACAATGCAGATGACAAATATTTCTTCCCAGATATCTATAGGAGGGCTAGAGGACTGTGTGTGTGTATAATTAACCAGTCTTTACTCATGTGTTGGACTCGATAAACAGTTATTACCCTCCTGGATGAGAACTCAGAGCTCATATATAGTTTGATCTATGGGTAATGTTATGACCCCTTCTTTCTCTCTCTCTCTCACACACACATACACACAAACTCCTTGGTGTGTGTGTGAGAGAGAGAAAGAGAGAGAAATTTGTTAGAAGTGACTAAAAACTAAGAATAATCTCAGTAAAGTAAGGTGATATGTCTTATAGTGTAAAGGAAAAATAACTTACTTAATTTTATCCTTGGCAGTTTCTTCACATCTGGCAGAAGGTTTCTCCAATGTAGGAGCAGAATGGTGCAGATAAAGAATTGGTGTAGCAATAACTTTTTCATGTATATGCTGTCTCAAGTCTGCATCCTGTGTGGCTATAATATATCTGCAAGTTATAGAAAAAGCATTTTACATCTATCTATATACCAAGGGCTTTTTCTTGACCTTATAAAGGAAATAGCCAAGTCAACAGGCAAGCACCCACTCCCACCCATTCCACTCCCATCCACCACCCTTTCCTCCCTCTCATCTCAGCTCCTAGATGATGGGTCGTCCCAGTCTCGCCCCCACTGCCCTGGGTCAGAAGCCATGCAGCAAGACACAGCACATCCACAGCAAGGCAGATTCACTTAATCAGCAACTCCCCCACTCTCCGTCTCCTCCTTGCATTACAGTATTATCTATACACAGCCATTCTCCACTCACCCCTATCTCCTGTCTTCTCCCTTCCTTGCTCAAGACATTCCCCTTTTCTAAATGCCCCTTTCACCTCATCTACTCATCTCATCCTTGGTCATCCCCTCAAGTTCACTCCATCCACCTTTGCCTTCCATGCCTCTTTTACTAATCTTTCTTTACTCATTCTTTCCACGTGTCCACTTGAAACCAAATTATTATCATTTATCTATTAATTTAACTTTTCATTTGAGGGCCAGGAGTTGCTCTTTTTTACTACATCATACCAAGGTTATGAACATGGTCCTCATGAGAGAAAGTACAGACCTTCCCTCCTCTATGTCACCTTATTATGGGGTGGTGGATAAAGAGTTAGGAAATGCAATAAACTTAATCAGTCATAGGATGATTACTTGTTTAAATTCTTCTTCTTGATCAACCCTTTGATGCAGCTGGAAGCAGCCATGGGTCGACCCTCATGACCACATTTATGCACTGCAAACTGCTTAACCACAAGCCATGCACCATACAGCTGAGGACCTGAGAAAAAAAGAAAAAAGAAAGCTTGACACAAGTTATATATTATCCCTTTCAATACTGAAGGGATACCATACAGCTGAATAAAACTGCTTGGTGTTAGGAACAAAATAAAAAGTATTATGGTGGGGAAAGTGCTCATCAAGATTGATTTCTCTTCTTTTTAACACAAGAGTATCACACAGTTGAATAAAATTATCTGGTATTTGCCAGACTAAAATATGGAATACAATGATGCAGAACCAAGATAAGAGAACAATGATTCATATATAGCATTACATTAATACATACATATACCAAGGCTTTTTCCCCCTTACAAGGGAGGTAGCCAAAAAGGGAAAGGCATAAAAACACTCCCACCCATTTCATCCCTACATACACTCCACACCCCTCCCACTCTCCCTCTCATCTGAGCACCTCCTGGATGACGGGTCATCCCTGCACCCTGCCCACCGCCCAGGGTCAGAAGCAGTGTCGCAAGACACAGCACATCCACAGCAAGGCCGCTTCATTTAATCGGCGACCCCCCCTCTCCGTCCCCCCTTGCATATAAGGAGAGGACGGGGAGAAATCCCTTCGGGCTGCGTCAAAATTTACTCACACATACTACCCCACCCCCCACCCCCCTGCCCATTCCTCCTCATGCAATCACAACATCATCCATATACAGGTAAACGTCGACTTACGATGGCCGCGACTTACGATTGTTCGACTTTACGATGACGACGACGACGATATGATATATTTAACCCCTTCCATACGGTGCCGCACACGTAGGCGTCATGAGGAGCAAGTGGATTCGCGACACTGCCATATCGGCGTCTTGATTATATTTATTGTAGTCGCCCCTGTGTTTTTACATTCTCTCAAATGTGCCCTGAATCCCATTCTCTGTGGTTTTCAAAATTCGTTGGTGAAAGAGAGAACGATCGATATAAGCGGTGACTGTATTTTATGATGCGAGTATTTTTACGACACGTACGGTGGCATTGGCTGCTGCCCGCGAGATTTAAGTTCCGTACTGAAAATACATATTATAGTGTTTGAATATGGTAAAAAGGATAAAAATAATTAAATAAACTACTGTACATGTTTAATAGGCTATATTCAGTATCTCTGGTGGTTAATATACAGGTAGGCTAGGTACAGTGACCACGGAACAGAGTGATACACAAATTGGGGATCGACTTACGATGAAATCGTCTTACGATGGCTCTATCGAAACCTAATGCCATCGTAAGTCGACGTTTACCTGTACAACCATTCTCCACTCACCTCTGTCTTCCGTCCTCTCCCTTCCTTCCTCAACAGACATTCCCCTCTTCCCCAAAGCCCCCTTCACCCCATCCATCCACCTCATCCTAGGACGTCCCCTCATGTTCACTCTCACCACATCTGCCTTCCATACCTCTTTTACTAGTCTTTCTTCACTCATTCTTTCCATGTGTCCAAACCATCCTAATATTCTTTCATCAACCCTATCACCCAAATCCTTTTTCACCCCTATTCTCCTTCTCACCTCCTCATTTCTCACTCTATCCAGCCTAGTAACCCCCACCATACTTCTCAGACACCTCATCTCAAACACATTCAAACTCTCTTATGTTCCACGTTTCTGCCCCATATAGTGCTGTTGGCACAATCACTCCTTCATACAGTCTCCTCTTCGCATCCATTCCCAAATGTCTATTCCTCATTACACTCTTTAATCCACCAAGGCATTTACTCGCTTCTCTCAATCTACATTCTACCTCCACCTTCACTCCACCTTTTCCTGCTACACTTGCACCCAAGTATCTAAAACTATCCACTTCCTCCAGTCGCTCTCCCTTAATGTTCACTTCCAGTCTACTGCCACTTTCACCCCTTGTACATCTCATCACCTTACTTTTACCTACATTTATCTTTAGCTTTCTTCTATCACATACTCTCCCAAACTCTGCCACCAGCTTCCTCAATCCCTCCTCTGACCCTGCCACAAGCGCAGTGTCGTCCGCAAACAACAGCTGGCTCACCTCCCACTTTTCTCCATTTTCTTTAACCATCTCCAATCCCTGACCCACTACCCTAGCATTCACCTCTCGCACCACCCCATCCATGTATAAGTTGAACAGCCAGGGCGACATAACGCATCCTTCACGAAGTCCCACCTTTACTTCAAACCACTCACTCTCTCCATTTCTAATCCTGACACAAGCTCTACTACTCTCATAAAAACTCTTGACAGCTCCCAGAAGCTTTCCTCCTATCCCATAAATCTGCATAACCTCCCACAGTGCCTTTCTGTCTACCCTATCATAAGCCTTTTCCAGATCCATAAAAGCCCAAAAAACATCTTTCCCCTTTCCTATAGCTTTCTCACATATCTGTCTTACCACAAAAATCTGATCTACACAACCTCTACCTGTCCTAAATCCACACTGTTCCTCACCAATTACTCCTTCTGTTCCTCTCCTAATCCTCTCAATTAAGATCCTCCCATAAGCCTTCCCTACTACACTTAACAAGATAATCCCTCTGAAACTACATTCACACTTGTCCCCTTTTCCCTTGTAAAGAGGAACTATACAGGCACTTCTCCAGTCCTCCGGTACTCTACCCTCTCTCCAGCAAACATTAAATAACCTCACCAACCAGTCCACCATCACTGAACCTCCCTTTTTCAGACATTCTGCATGGCATCCATCCAGACCAGGTGCCTTACCTGCTTTCATCATCTTTACAACTGCCTTCACCTCATCATTATATAAACTTTATATAAACATGCACCAAAAGTCTATAGTTAGTAGGGTCTTTCCAAATTAACATACAAACAAATTGGAACTACCAACACTGGAGCAGAGAAAAGAATCATGAAAGGCCATGAAAAGAAACTCAAAAAGGATAACTATAGATGAAATCTGAAAAAAAAGAAGAAAAAAAAAAAAAAAAAAAAAAAATGCTTCCCACACAGAGTGTATCTGGAATAACCTAGATAAAGAAACAGTATGTGCAAATACTATAAAAGATTTTAAGAAAAAACTTGATGCTGAAAGGTACAAAGATGGGTCACCACGAACATAGCTCCCTTCCCCTGTAATACAACTACAGATTGACCTCTCATTAACGGATGTTAATTAGCTGTGTTTGCTGTTTTTGGTGCTGTTGTTTAGTGCTGTGCAATCACTCTGCCACCCAAAAAACACTCCAAATCAACGGATTATTCACATCAACAGACACCATTACCCCCCTTTTAGTCCGTTAATGAGAGGTCAATCTGTAGGTAAATACAACTCCCACTTCTTTCCATTCTCATAAACTCCAAACCCCTGCCCAGCACCCTCATTTTTACCTCCCACACGTGCCCATTCATGTGCATGTCAACATGGCAACATACAGAACTCTACTGCAGTCCCACCTTCACCTCAAACCATTAACTCCATTCCCTACCCTCACACAAGCCCTACATACATACATATAAAAAGATCCTTTCATGCTTATAAAGGGTGTAGCCAAGTTCAAAGCATATATCCACCTTTCACCCATCCCACATCCATCCTAAAACACAATGGCTGTCTCTTTTCTTCTCTGCACATTTGTACAGTCTATATTTTCCATTTTTCAGGCCTTTTGTCTTTCTTCAATTTTATCCAAGCTTTATCACTTTTGTCTTTTAACCTCTTTGTGGAGGAAGGGACCATCCCTGTCTCCCACACATGGCTCACATCAAAGGTGATGCAGCAATACACAGCACCTCTACAACAGACAACTGAATCTGGTTTACTCCCACTGCTTCACTACATGGCAACCCTTCCCTCTCATCCACCTGACAATTTATATAGCAAACAAAATTAAATCCCTTCAGGTTGTGTCAATTTATTATCCATTGCTTTCAAAGCCTTTTGATTCTCTTTTCCTCATCCTATCATTCACCTCTTCCATCACATTCATTTTCATGGCATCTCCCATGGCTTCTAGAACCCTAAGTTTATATCACAATATAGCCAACATAAGGAATAAAACTATTACTTACACATCTTACTAAGCTGTTCCACTTCTATGATGACACACTGGGTAGTGACCAAGAAAACCTGTGCACCAATATATTTTGGGACCTGCTCCTTGATATTCACTTTAGCCTGGAAAAAAAGGTCAGTATGTAATTTGATTACATTTGTAAATTCTTGAGTTACAACAGTGGTTTCAACTCTTATTAATCAATAAATAACATAGACATGACCCGACTTTCGTGAGAGTTAGTGGGACATTAATTTCCAAGCCCCATAGGCCCATTCAATAAACAAAGAAATAACCACTGGAAGGCACCTCAATCAATTTCAAAACTTCGAAGTAGCCAGAACCATCAAACACAAACTCTATTCAACACAAAATAATATTAACTGGTAACTGTGAACATGTGAATCTGTGAATGTCAGGGGTCATCCGTTCTTGAGTGTATAAATAGCTGTTTGATAATAATGTAAAGCACTGTATATCATTTCCACAGTAACTGATGATGGTTATCTGCCGCATGAGGTGCTCCTGCAAGATGGAGGTCAAAGTTATCTCCCTGTGCCCATATTCAAAACTCAATGTTCCTAAATTCCATTGCTTCAATGGGCTGACACAACCTATAGACTGGGCCCAAGATCTCTCTATCAACTTCGACTATATTTCTTTCACATTTGGACTCGAAGAGAACTAAAAACTGGCAACTTCTTTCCTTCTAATAGTACAAACTGGCGATAGAAACAGTTCCACACTAATAAAATGCAGGAATTAATCCTAAATTTCTTCCTGGAGAGATTTATGGAGATGTTCATGGACTAACACTAGCTGCTGTAGGACTGCAGGATTCCAGTCTGCAAAATCTTGTAACTATTGGGCCCTGTTGTGGAAATGCTGTGTCTTTCTAATTGCCTTTAACCTGAGCAATGGCAGGGGACAGATGATTCTTCATCTAAGAGAAGCTAAGATTGGAAGGGGGGGTGGGATAACTGGATATAGGATGGTAGATGGGTGTGTGATTTTTGTGTGCAGGGTAAATTTGACTCGGCCATCCCCCTTACCAGGATTAGAAAGCTTTTTGGATGTGCTGATATGTATGTATGATAATTGGAGAATAAGGTGATATAGCCAAATTTAAACCATATATGATGTTTATGTTAGGTTTGATAATTTAAGTGTAAAAGATAAGACCCCACGAGCATTGCTCCTTTCCCATACACTACAATTAGTTAAATACACAACAAAGACAACCTCAGTAGTACTCTGTTCAAATACTTGTAAGATATCGCCCAGTGCCCCACAATACCATCAGACCTCTCCCAACACAACTTCACTGTACATGAAATTTCATGTTTACACGAATAGGTAAGATATTCCAGCATTTGCTGAACACGATCATGATTCATAATAGCATGATTTGAATGTCCTGTTGCGTCATGTTGTGTCCCAGTGACTGGAGAGGGTCTGGGAACCTAACCTATTTTTTCCCATAAGAACTGATATTTGCCCAACAGTAATTTCATTCTACACGACAGCTAAGGAAAACACTCATGTTTGGTGAGGTCTATACATCCAAATAAAAGTATATACTCACCAAGATTATAAATCAAACACTATAGTATACTGCCAAATTTTATACTTCACCAAAATCCCCAAGAAATCAACCCAGCTGAGAAGCCACTCCCAAGACAAGAAAGAGTTGCAATGACATGGCTGCACCACTGCAATGACATGGTGTGACCTAAAGGTCACACCAATACACTAAAACAGTATGATACCAACAGAGTTAGCCTGCAACATACATATTGCCCCAAACACAATTGCCACATAGAAGACACAACACCTTAACCTTACACTACAGTGTTTTACACTCTTTCCAGAAAAAAAAAAAAGAAAAAAAAAAAAAAAAAATTATATTACAAAAGTTAAACAAAAGTATATTACAGTGTTTAACATTCTTTTTCAGACAGCAAAACAACATCTTTTTATTGAATGACTTATGAGTTTAACCAGTGGCAGTGTCTGGTTTTCTAAGGGCTGAAGTTTTCCTACAACAGAAAATGGTGTCAAAATTTTTATATTTACATGTCTGGAGACAGTCAAAAATTTCCAATACCAATGTGATATCAAAGGATAGATATCTTTGAAATAACTAACCTCTAAGGCTGCACTGCAAAATGTTCCATCCAAGAGGATATTGTATGGAGGCTTCAGACCAAAATTATGCTGGAAAAATCCAAGTATTCTCTGAGCTTTCTTCTGTCGTTTTAACTTCATGACTGTTCACCTGCAATAAAAGATAGTTAAGGTATCATGGTTAGAAACATTAGAAGCTACAAGAATTCCTTTTCAAGAATAAGAACAACAACACCATATATAACTTTCCCTACAAAACCTGAACACAGAAATGAATTGATATGATCTGTGTTGATTATCTTTACATGACTGAGATAATTGAATTGGAATCCCCATAGATCTTTCACAAGTAAGATCTAGGGGGTACAGCACCTCAACTACTAGGAGAGATTGTGAGCGCTCAAACTTTATTCACTTCAGAGGCACAGACAGCATTACATTGTCATGTGTCTGAAAAACTCTTGAAAAATTGGTACCTAACACAAACATCAGGGATATTAATCATTTCCATACGGTGATGCCTACATAGGCGGCATGAGGAGCAAGTGGGTACTCGATGATGCCGACGTTGGCATCTTGATTATATTTATTGTAGTCGTACCTACGTAATCTCCATTCTCTCTAAACTGGCTTCATCAATTTTCTATGGTTATCAAAATACACGGGTGAAAGAGAACGAACGATTGAGCACTGACTTTATCTTTTATAATGCGATTATTATGACGCAACATCGCACGTCGGGCAGCTAATGCTGCCAGATGTGCGATGTACCCCGGAGTGAAGAGGTTAACAACCAAAGAAGAGGGAGATTGTGCTATGTCACAAGCATACATGGGTCAACACAGGGACTCAGGTCAAGACTTTGACTCACCAGTTTCACCTACATTGGACCCAGACTTTTTAACAGCATCCCATCAAGACGGCACAAAGTGTCAGGTGTATCACCTGACACTTTTGAGAGGCATCTCGAAGTATGGCTGACTGAGATCCCTGATCAGCCACCAACACCAGGCTACACCAGCACTAACTCAAAGTCAAACAGCTTTCAAGACTGGAATAGGGAGTGGAGAGAGCTACCTGGTTATAGTGAAGCACCGCTTCAGCTGCATCGTTAATGGATGGAATTCGACTCGGTACACTAAGTAAGACAGACTTAGGAGACGTGTCCTGCCTAGTGACAACGGACGCTGACAGCTGCATCCTTGGATGGATGAAACAAACTAAGTAGACAGTTAGGGATTCAATTGTGTTAATCTACTGTATTAACGTACCTTATATGGGAGGAAATAAATTGCCCAATGTTTCACTTTTCAATGATAACTTCAGGTTTTGTCTGGTTCTTTTGCATGCCAATATGATAAATATGCATAAGACATACGAGTAATCATAAAAAACATATGTCAATAGCATGACCAATCCTCAATCAAAATTTACTATAGATTTCTATACTCACTACGGGAAATAACCACGATTACTCATTTTACAACATAGCTTTCGTATTTTGTCACGTTGTTTTGTTTACGCATTACAATTTTGGGGCTTTTGTCACTTTAGGATAACATTATCAATATGCATATGATATACGAGTAAACATAAAAAAACATGTCAATAGCATAACCAATCCTCAAATAAAGTTTACAATAGATTTTTATACTTACTACGGAAAATAACTACGATTAATCACTTCACAGCATTGCTTTCGTATTTTGTTACGTTGTTTTGTTTACGCATGACATCTTGGGGCTTAAGGATAACATTATCTAAAACACAATGAAAATAGATATGCGATCTAACTTCATAAAACATCTACAATACATAGAATAGTCATAATTAATAGAAATTATAAGTCTATCTTTGCTTGATAATCTTATATACATTTCCATGTGCATTTCTGTGATTAGAGGTTTTCCTTTGAACTTATAATTTCTACTTTTATTTGTGGATTTAAATATACTTTATTATTATTATAAAACGTGTTAGAAATTGTAGTGATATATCAAACAATTTTACATCATCTTACCATAAGATCAACTGTAAACAAACATCACTCATTCAATTGTCTCAATCAAGACTTGCTATTCTTGGATACCGATTGCGCATGTTTGAGATTTCAAACATCGATAGTAGATACAGGTGTTATATTTAGAATAGTACTGATTAGATTGTTCTTGAAATACGTTTTAAGTTCTTCTGTAATTGTGGAAAGGTAAGTACTAGTAGAAATCAATCAGGTTAAATATAAATCTTAGAACGACATTTATTATCTCAGGTTTTGCAGACCTTGAGTCTTGACAGAAGGACTTACGGACACGAACTCATTTCCGTGATACCAAGTAGTACAAGAATAGGAGTACTTACAGAGTGATTCAGTTGATTTAACTTTGCTAGGTGTTAGATCGATTTGCTATTCCCTAGTGTCACATTAATAAATTACTTGTAATCAGTGTGAAGTGAAGTTGAGATATAAACAGAATTGGGGAGGTGACAGTTTTTTTGTTGTTGCAGATATTTACAGTTATTGTCTTGCCTTGGGCTATATCCTGAGGAGAACTTAAGACATGATTTATGTCCAGTCTATAATCAAACAAGGCTGTAGATGAAGGATAGGAACAGGTTCTCTTTGGTTGTATTTTTGTGATTTATTCATAAATTCTTATAGAAAACCACTGGAAGATGCTCATAGGATCTTGCTCACTTTGGTGTCATGTGTCAGCATTGCATTTCAAAGTAGTTATTGTTCAACTGTGGTTGTGTCAGGAAAAAAGCATTGCCTATCAAAGTAGTTTTTTGTTAAACAACTGGTGTGTCATAGTACTTGAATTTTAGACTTTTCCAACCAACTTTATAATTTTTTATTTTAATTGAAGTATTGTGGCTTATTGAACAAAGTATCCAATGTCATAGATCCATGACTTGTTAAAAATAGACATCTTTTTGTATGGTGGAGTTGCTATTAATCTAAAATAGAGATCAACACAGACCTCTTGTTCACATTTCCCTTGAATATAAAAAAAAAGAATGTTTCTAGCATATTCCTTTCAGAAGCCCCATGTGGGATATTGACCACACAAGTTTAACACTGTCATCATAGGGAGTGACATCCCGACTGACCAGAATCAAATGGATTTTTTTTATAATTGGAGACTAATTGCTTAAAAAAAGAATAACATATAGTTTTAGATTCTTTTATCCCTACTGTTTACTGATTATGCTTTAGGATGTATTTATCTAAATTATGGCACCATAGTGTGTGTGTAGTTATCAGGGAGGAGACCAGTTTTTAGAAGGAAATAATATAAGCTTCATTCACTGCTACTACTCTAAGTGTGTAGTGATTGTAAGGGAATTGGTAACCCAGATGAACAAACTACCACTTGGGATAATATTGAAGAAAGAATAGATACATTAGAAGTTGCAATTGAACAGGTCAAAGAAACTGGTGAAGAGTTGGTCATGTTTAAGAACGATCGTAGTGAAATCATATTAAAGGTAGAACATGACACCAGTAAGATAGTAAGTGAAGAAGTAGGGCTTCCAAAAGACCTTCAAGAAGGTGTGATAAAGTGGAGGAATTCTTTATAAAAGTTGAGAGAGTAGAAAAAAAAGGGCAGACTGCATAATTGAATGAAGGAGCAAAATGAGTCGGCCATATTTAGATATTCTACAAGCTGCATAGTTATCAAAGGTAAGGAGGAACATGCATTTGGTTTTGATGAAAAGAAAATAATTCGGGTACAAAACCACCTGAATAAAAAGAACAATGATATATAATGCAGCATGGGATACCAGAAGAGATAAGAGAGTGAGATGAATCTTGCTATTAAGTCTGGGAAATTTGAACATTATATGATATTTGTTGAATTATATGAGATGAGAATGCCTTATTTTGATAGTGATATTGAAGAAATTAGAAGACTTGGAAGGATTCAAGCTCCAACTTGTAGACAACACCTAGACCTATTCTAGTGACCCTCCTCCTGACATAGGCTCCTTGCCTTCCCAAGTTCCTTCTGTCTTAAAGGGTGGAATTCAAGAAAGAATACTCATATTTGTACACTTTGAATGAAGCAAGCAATGAGGCATATAGGAAAATAGGAGTGACACATAATATCAAAAAGGATGAGGAACATGAATAGGCAGTGATGAGACCTGAAGCAAGGAAAAATACAAAAGAAAGGAACAAGGTAAATTATTATGAGATGCAGTGAGGTCCTTAGAAAAGATACATATTCCAATTGAAGCAGGTGACAACACTCAACAAACAAGCAATAGCAGAGATAACAGTTGTCTAAACAAACTTGGTACTAACATTAGGAAATAGTACAGTAGATTTATGTGCTCCATTCAGTGATGTTGGCATGTTTTCTAGTGATAAAGTAAGATTAGATTAAGGATTAAATGGAGCAGAGTTATCTCCACATGTGATAGCAACTGAGGAGAATACCCCCCCCCCCCCTTTTTTTTTTTTTTTTTTTTTCTTTTTTTTTCTTTTTAAAGGGGCACCTGACCAAATTTCCCATAGGACATGGCATACAAGAAAAACATCCAGCAAAGAAGGTGGTAGAAGAGTGTTATTGTGTATAAAGAAAGGGGTTAGACAAATTAATATTACTTTGAAGAAAATTAAGCTATGGAATATATTAGGGCAAAAGTTAATGAAGATTTCCTATTTACTTAATATATATATATATATATATATATATATATATATATATATATATATATATATATATATATATATATATATATATATATATATATATATATGTATATATATATATATATATATATATATATATAGTCCAGATAGTGTAGATGACTGAAAAACTTTAGCACTTTTACATGAAATAGATAATAAAACTAGACTAAATGATAGTCAAAGACAAGTAAATTGAATGAATATGAATGCTGACTCTAGTTGTGATAGCTTTGGAAATAAATTTATTTTTAAAATGAGAGACATACTTCATACAAATTATCCAGGAAATGACAAGATTTAGAAGAAATTCACCACATAACTATGTATAACATACATATTATCATTCCATCAGGAAAGTGTGTAGACCCAATTGTTGTAAACAAAAAAGGAGCAACGTTTGTGGGATCCTGTCTCTTGCTCCGCCATTTATCATACCTGGCTTCAAATTTATGTACAGTTTGAACTTGTGCTATATCTTTATTTTCCAATTGTTATCCCTAAATTTGAATTTATATATTGTTCTAATTTGGATTATATCACCTAAGCTATTTCAGGTATTTGTATCTGTATGGAAAACTATTTCTTCACATTCTTTATACATTGAGTCTTTCACATTTTGTTTCCATGACCTCAAAACCTTCCCATCCTTAATCAAGAGATCTTTTGTTTATGTAATCTATCCCCTGTAAAGACTTAAATACTATTATCATATCATCTCTTTCTCTTGGATCTTTCAAAGTTGGTAGACCCAGTGCTTTTAGTCTCTCCTCATATAGTTTATATGCCAGACTGTGAACCAATTTGGTTATTGACCTTTATATTTTCTGTGTGGGGACAATACTGCTGATACATCTAGTCTTGGGCAGATCAGGGTCTCTACAACTTGTTTTTGGTTCTGCTAATATTTCTGTCAGGTGGCAGATTGTCTTATATCAACACTCCCAAATCTTTCTTTTCCTTTGTTTTTGTAATAGATTCACTTCCCAAGGAATACTTTAAAGATGGTCTTTTAGGGCTGTTGCCCATTTCCAGTACTTGCATTATTTGATATTGAAATAAATTTTTCATTCTTGGCTTCATGGTATAGTGTCAAGATCTCTTCTATAACTATCTTTTTTTGAGTTTCTTTCCATGTCCTCTTGTGTTTCTCTTGTCACAATTTAACAAGTCCTCTTTATTGAGTATTTCTGTGCCCTTCATGATTCTATAGATGGTCAGTAGGTCCCCTCTCTCTCTTGTTTGCTCCAAAGTCGGTAACTCCAATTTAGCCAGTCTCTCCTTATATGACAAGTTTGAAAGTGCTGGAGCCATTTTTGTGGTTGCTCTCTGGATTCTTTCAATTTTCCTTATATTCTTTTTGGTACTGGGTGACCACAGTGTTGCTGCATATTCTAGTCAAGGCCTTATCAGGGTGACTAATATTTTTTTAATAATTTCTTCGTCCAAATAGGTAAATGCTATCTTTATTGTTCTTAGCAAGTTATATGATTCTTCTCAGTTTTGTTTATTTGTTTATCAGAGGACAAGTTGTTTGGGATAATTACTCCCAGTGCCATCTTTGTCGTTGCTCTTTGAATTCTCTCAAATTTATCCTTTAAGTGCTAGGTGTCCATAGTGTTACAGCATACTCCAATTTTGGTCTTATCAATGTAACTAATATTTTCTTTACCATTTCTTCATCCATGTAGTCAAAAGGCCACTTTCATTGATCCTAATAAATTGAAAGTTTCTCTGACTAATTTGTTAATATGTTTGTCTGCTGTGATGTCATTTGTGATAGTTGCTCCCAGGTCCCTTTCTAAGTTGACTTTTTTTATTTCCTTTGTCCCAAATTTGTAATGTCCCAATATTCTATTTTTGCTTTTTCCAAATTCCATTATATTGTTTTTCTAGATGTTGAAATTCACTTCACTCTTTTGACTCCATTTCCAGATTTTGTCCAGGTCTTCTTGTAATGATTTGCAATTTTCCTCTGTACATACTCTCTTTAGTAGTTTCACATCATCTGCAAAGATGTTCATATAACATTCCACACCTTCATCCATGTCATTTATATATATATATATATATATATATTATATATGTATATATACTTTAACACAAGTAAATGCAAGGTAATGCACATAGGTAAAAATAACAGCAAGTACGATTACAAGTTATTTGGAAATTCGTTAACAAAAGTGGATAGTGAAAAAGATCTCGGCGTAATTATCAGTAACGACCTCAAATCATCCAAGCAGTGTATTTCAGCCTCTGAGAAAGCTAATAAGATTCTGGGATTGATTGCGCGATCTTTTGATTTCAAAAGTCCATCACTCATTAACAAGCTATATAAATCGTTAGTTCGTCCACATTTGGAATATGCTGTTTCCGTATGGTCACCGAATCTCATTAAAGACATTGACAGACTGGAAAAAGTACAACGGCGAGCCACAAAACTGATTCCAAATATCAAAAATAAATCATACGAAAATCGACTTAAGCACATGAATCTGTTTTCCCTAAAAAAGCGTAGACTCAGAGGTGACTTGATACAGGTCTTTAAGATTTTAAAGGGAATTGACAACATCAAAAGTGACCAAATTTTTACATTGAATGAGAATCAGACAAGAAACAATGGTCTCAAACTGTCCGGAAATAGATTCAATTTGGAAGTAGGTAGAAACAACTTTGCCAACCGCGTAGTTAATGAATGGAATAAACTTCCTGCACAGGTAGTGCAATGTAGTTCAGTTCGAAGCTTTAAGAATCATTTAGATAAATACCTAAGTAAGATGCTGTAATTATTATAATTTATGTTATATTATTTGTTTTTGTTTTGTTATAATTTGTCTGTCTGATTTTCATTTATTATTAGTTATATGTCAATTTATTATCATTTACTATTTACCTGTTTGTTTGTTATTCAACTATACCAATGCATTTATTTATGTATTTTAATTGTTATTTACATTGTTATAGTTTTAAATTATTATTAAATTTTTTTTTTTTTTTTTTTTTTTTTTTTTTTTTTTTTTTTTTTTTTTTTTTTTTTTTTTTTTTTTTTTTTTTTTTTTTTGCATCCGACCTAGATATGGATCAAAAGGTCTCCTGTCGGCATGCTTTGCCTTTGTAATCCTTTGTAATATATATATATATATGGCAAACATTATTGGAGCCAATACAGAGCCTTGTGGGACTCCACTTATTATTTCCTCTCAATTTGAGTGTGTGTATACATACTGTATATGTACATATATACTGCAATACTTAAAAATGTGTATTTTGATTTATTTCTCAGTGGTTACCAATGATTTCCTTATATCTTAATTGATGATTTTTCCACAGGACTGGTTATTTGCAAAGATTATATATAATTATATAGAAGATCCCATCAAGACAAGATTTATTTCTATAATAGTTTATAAACCAGAAGTCGTGCCTACACAACATGAGTGGAAATACTAATTTAGTTCTCATGGAGGTAGGAGATAAAGGTATGTAGGAGGTTGAATTATTTATGTGTAGAAATACCCTGTACATTCAGGTACCTCTTAATTTACATGTATGACTTGTGAGAAATGAGTTGGTGAGGAGGAGAACAGGGGTGGAAAGGGAGTTGGGAGATAGGGTTGATGAAAGAGTATTAGGATGGTTTGGACACATGGAAAGAATGAGTGAAGAAAGACTAGTAAAGGAGGTATGGAAGGCAGATGTGGAGGGAGTGAACATGAGGGGACGTCCTAGGATGAGATGGATGGATGGGGTGAAGGGGGCTTTGGGGAAGAGGGGAATGTCTGTTGAGGAAGGACGGGAGAGGACAGAAGACAGGGGTGAATGGAGAATGGTTGTATATGGAAGATGTTGTGATGCATGAGGTGGAATGGACGGGGGGATGGAGGGTGAGGTAGTGTGTGTGAGCAAAATTTTGACGCAGCCCGAAGGGATTTCTCCCTGTCCTCTCCTTTATATGGGGGGACGGAGAGGGGGGGTCGCCGATTTAATGAAGCGGCCTTGCTGTGGATGTGCTGTGTATTGCGACACTGCTTCTGACCCAGGGCAGTGGACAGGGTGCAGGGATGACCCGTCATCTAGGAGGTGCTAAGATGGGAGGGAGGGTGGAGGGGTGTGGAGTGTTTTCAGGGATGGAATGGGTGGGAATGATTTTATGCCTTTTCCTTTTTGGCTACCTCCCTAGTAAGGGGGAAAAAGCCTTGGTATATGTATGTATGTATGTATGACTTTTTTATATGAGGTTTCGGTGGAGGAAAATATGATTACATGCGCTCTTGCAAAATAACACATGTGAGGAAATAATAGGTAATAGTTTGCAGGACAGGCACACCATGGTTCTGGAGTTTGTTTATAAATAGAGTTCATTTCATATGTTGCTGTTGTCACACATAACATCTCTCCTGCTTGTTAGAGCTACAGTATGTATGTAATACTACATTTGGTATTCTATTGGAACAACCAGACAAAACTTGCAGCACCATTATGTTTTGAAAGAAAAAAATCATGTCACAGACCTATGGGTAAACCTGCTGGATGCAGATTGGCATGGTAGCCATGTTAAAAACAGGATGACGAATAAAGACATGGCATAATCCATAGTATCAACATATAATTAATTAATTTTGTGGGTGGGCCCTTGTCATTGTTTTACGAGTACTGTTGGTGTTAATATATGTTCCTTGTTCTTGAAGATGGTGGGAATGGAGGACTAAGAGAGGTGTAGGTCCCATGATATGTTTTTTACTTTTTACCTCCTTCATACTGCAGGATTACTATCATCCTCAGCTCAAAATTAGTAGCCTTCCTCTCGTGGCTGGTCTATCAGCAGAATTGATACTCTTTCTCATTGTTGACATTTTAAATATTAGAGGAGGAAGCCATTGAGTGAAAGTTAGCGAGAAGAACACACTTGTGTTTGGGAGATATGTGGGAGTAGGCATATGTGTTACCATGCCATGCCAAATGGAATGAATTCAAACATAATATTTACATTGCCTGCTGTGTGACACTCAAAGTGGTCATAAATGGAATTGGTTCAAAGCTGCTTAGGCCATAAGTTAAGGACTTCCTGTAGTTTGTAATGAAATAAAGAAAAGCTTGCAACCAAGATTGATTATACAATCATAACAAATCGTGTAATATGTTTGGGAATCGAAACATGCAGATTGTATAAATAACCCATTGTATAGTAGTCACACATAAAAGATTGTTGTATTTCTTAGTTATATCTAATTTACACAATTTGTAAATTGCAGTTGGTCTTTATGTATGTAACCCTAAGTAAATGAAGAGGTAAATGTATGTACACTCCTGTGTTGTCTACACTGATGCCAAATAGATTTTGAGTACTCACAAGATTATGAATTCATAACATAATGATTTTTCAGGTAGTCATCATCATGTGCATTTCTCAGAGGATACAGATCAAATGGGAAACACACTCATAACAGTTGAAGGAAAAGGACCTGACAAATATGAGGCTCATGTTGGGTTCTTGCAGGTATGCATTAGATCAGTGGTTCTAGCACTTATTTTCTAAATTATACCCCTTGGTACACACCCACTTCATATATAGTTAAAACCCATCCCAACTCATCCCTCCCTCTCTCCTTCCCTCCTACTGGAGAGATTGTATGTTGGTTTAGGTTTAGTTGTCCTGTGTTGAGTTCACTGTAGTACATTTAGGATGGGGTGTTGGTCTAGAACAGTGGAAATGAAGCACAAAACCTTGAATCTGGGGGTATGAGACATGATAGCCAGTGCATGATACTGTATATTTATAATGAGAAAGCAAAGCAAGGTTTGTATCACAATTCTTTTCATATGTTTGCATTGCATTTGTATTGGATGGGGGTATAAGAAATTTTTCTGAAATATCAAGGGGTACAGGCCCTGAAAAATGTTAAGAACCACTGGTCTAGAACTTTATTTCCTCTTTGAGGTATTGATTATATTTGTAAACATGGGGGCAGTGTGTATTGAAATATCTACCCAATGGGTAGATTGTCAAGTTATTCAGTAGTTGGAGTTTGTCTGGGTATCCTTGGGGTGTCAGTGTTACAGATGGTATGTAGATGTCTTTATGCATGAGTGCTACCCATTTTACAAGGTTTTATGTCCTAACCAATGGAAAAAGGGGCAGTTGTGAGTTTGTGTATGCACAAGTCTTTTAGTTTTAGTGGTGCAACAGATCTGGATGATTTTTAGGAATACTCAAAGAGAGGAAGTAATATTTGTGTTCAGCTGATATGATAATTTGAATGGTGAATATAGGGACATAGATTTAACATTAACTTATTCATATTTGCATTATGATCCATTTGTCATGTTGTACTTATTCATATTTGCATTATGATCCATTTGTCATGTTGTACTTTTATTTGTCTGCATAATTTTTGTAGTATGTTACCTTAGGCCTGTCATTATAATTGTAATGCTTCATAATTCTCATCCCTTAACTATTGCAGAATTTCATGTTAACTAAATATTTACAGATCAACCATCGGTACAGTATAACAATTACACTTCCTTTTAGCAATGCCAGTGAAGGCTATCAAGTAAAGGAATCAACAAATCTCTTCTGTCGTGTCACAGAGTTAAATGTAAGGATATGTTGCATTATTTGACTAATCAAATTAGGCTATGTATGGTGCGTAGGCAAAATAGAATTAGTAGTAACAATTCTCTGCAGATCTGAGAAGACCAGTTGTGCTAACCCTCAGTAAAATATTTTGTGATTTCTAGTTGTAACAAGATTCATGAAAGGCACCCATTTTCAGAAATTGAAGTACTCAATTTAGTCTCATGGTGCCTGGTAATTGTGATATGATATACAATGAAATATAATGAATATTACTAGATTTGTAAAGTTAAGTAAATTTTATGGTTAATGTTTCAGACAATTGATTCTGGCCATCTAGAAGTATCTTTTGAGTTCCTTGCATACAAAGAAAGGCTTCTTAGGGAAAAACTATTTCTTATTTCTCCAGAGGGTGTTGAAATCTGCATAGTGGTTTTAGCAAGAGTGCTTGGTAAGTTGTATCTCTGAAGGTGCTACATATAGCTGCTTTATCTATGAATTAACATTTACCATATTTTATGTCATATAGGACCTTATTATTATTATTAAAAAAATGCTCAGAACATTCACTCCAGATCTAACATGTGAATTTGAGACATCTTGTAGGTTAGTGTTTACTCAGATGCTGTAGACAAATCATACAATGACCAATGTGGTGGTCTTGCAAGATGAACAGCAAAGATGTCCATTTTCATAAGCCATCAACCCCCTCATCTTTATCAAGAGGTGCAGCCCTGAGGGGCTGGTACTAGGTCTCCAGACTGAGCCCAAAATATCTCTACCCTTTTGTTCTCATCTATATTTCATCCATGCACATTCTGTAACCAAGTTACTGGGTTTCTGGTTGGAATCATGCTCCTCCCAAGCCATGCTTTGACTATTCATAGGAGAAAAATACAGAGTGAGGAAGCCCGAGTCTCCTCACTCTGTCCAATTTAGTCTTCTGGCACATTACCCTCTCCTAGACACACATTAAACAACCTCACTAGCCAGTCCACTATCATTGTACCTCCCTTCTTCAGACACTGCATGACACCCAGGTACCTTACCTGCTCTAATAATTTTCTGCCCATTTTCCTCTTACTGCCTCCTCTTCTGTTAACATCTGTGCCTTTTATCTTTTCTTCTCTACTTGACTCACCTCCCCTTCCTCTCTTAAGGTTTGGGTCTCATAATCTGTGTGGGTGTGGTACAGATGAAAGTAAAAAGGAAGAGAGAGACAGTATGTTTATGAAAAGGAAGATGGATGTGTTGGCATTTAGTGAAATTAAGTTGAAAGGTAGGTGTGATTTTAAGTTTGGAAGTATAGTGGGGAGGGTGTTGGGAGTGAAGGAGGATGAGGAAGGGAAGTGATGGCTCTACTAGTAAGTGAGGAGATAGGAAAGCATGTGGCTGAGTGGAAGGAAGTTTCTTCAAAGGTAATCTGGATGAAAGTGAAACTGGGAAAGAAGATGTGATATTTGTAAGTGTGTATGGGCCTGGTAGTGAGAAGCGTGTAGAGGAAAGGGAGGTTTTTTGAGTAGATTTAAATGAGTGCTTAGAGAGTTTTGAGAAGAATGTCAATGTAGTGGTATTAGGAGATCTCAGTGTTAGAATAGGGGATTAACCAATAGGTGGAGTGGTTGGAAAGTTTTGAGTGCCAGGTAAAAAACAGTGATGAGCTGATGGTGGAGATGTGTTTGGAAAGAGTTGATGATAGCTGTGTTTAAGGAAAAAGTCAAGCATAAGCACAAATGGGAGAGGATAGTGGATGGAAGAGTGGTTAATATGGCATTAATGGACTGTACATACATACATACATATACCAAAGGCTTTTTCCCCCTTACATGGGAGGTAGCCAAAAACATACATACATACATATACCAAAGGCTTTTTCCCCCTACATGGGGGGTAGCCAAAAGGAAAAAGGCATAGAAACCACTCCCACCCATTCCATTTCCTATATATTCCACTCCCCTCTGCCCTCCTCCCGCTCTCTTATTTTGGCACCTCCTGGATGACGGGTCATCCCTGCATCTTGTCCACTGCCCTGGGTCAGAAGTAGTGTCGCAAGACACAGCACATCCACAGCAAGGCCGCTTCATTAAATCGGCGACCCCCCCCCCTCTCAGTCCCCCCATGCAGAAAAGGAGAAGACAAGGAGAAACCCCTTCGGGCTGCATCAAATTTTGCTCACACATACTACCTCACCCTTCCATCCCCCCACCCATTCCACCTCATGCATCACAACATCATCCATATACAACCATTCTCCATTCACCCCTGTCTTCCGTCCTCTCCCGTCCTTCCTCAACAGACATTCCCCTCTTCCCCAAAGCCCCTTTCATCCCATCCATCCATCTCATCCTAGGTTGCCCCCTCATGTTCACTCCTTCCACTTCTGCCTTCCATACCTCTTTTACTAGTCTTTCTTCACTCATTCTTTCCATGTGTCCAAATCATCCCAACACTTCCATCCACCCTATCTCCCAACTCCCTTACCACCCCTGTTCTCCTCCTCACCTGCTCATTTCTCACTCTATCCAGTCTAGACTGTAGTAGTGTCAAAAAGAAGAGTAGGAAGAGTTTTGCATGTCCATGTTCTTAAGGGAGAGAGTGTGGGAATATTAGATCATTTTCTGGTGGAACATAAGTTGAGAATAGAAGATAGGTGGAGAAAGGAAAAGGGTGTGAGGTAGAGAGTTACCGCTTAAATGGGAAGGAAAAGGAGAAGGAGTACAAGGAAAAGCCGAGATAAGTGTGGGCGGTGATAAAAGATAGAGTAGAAGTAGGAGTGGACAAGAAATGGAGGTGTTTCAAGGAGGGAGTGACAAGGTGTGTAAAGATGGTATGTGGAACAAGGAGGTTTGGAGAGAATAGAGGCAAGGTTAGTGAGTGGTGGGATGGTGAAGTTAAGAAGGTAGTAGAAGAGAAGAAGCAACCATTCAAGGATTGGTTGCAAAGTAGGACAAGAGAAACATATGAGAGGTACAAAGAAAAAAAAAGAGAAGCAGAATGTAAGATAAAGGAGGCAAAAAGGAGGGCAGATGTAAAATAGGGGAGTATGGCATAAAATTTTGAGAGTATTAGAAATATATTTTGTAAGGAAGTTAAGAGAGGAAGGGGAGGTGAGTCAAGTAGAGAAGAAAAGGTAAAAGGCACAGATGGACAGTTATCCCTTAGTGGTACTAACAAATTATTATATTGTGCAATAAAAGTGGATGGAGGGTGGAGGGGGGTGGAGTGTATTTAGGGATGGAATGGGTGGGAATGGTTTTATGCCTTTTTCTTTTTGGCCACCCCCCTTGTAAGGGGGAAAAAGCCTTGGTATGTGTATGTATGTATACATTAAAAGTATGATTTAGTTGAAACCTATTTCATCAATGTTTTATATTGGTTATGTGACTTGTAGTACAGAATATGGTCAGGCTTAAGATCTTTGTTTACATGTAGTTTACTGAAACTAATATTGTTCTGAATTTTTTTCATAGGCAAAGGAAAGGGCACTCCTATGCTCCGTGATGGCATCAAGTGCACTGGTGTGCAAATGGAGGACGAGTCAGAGGCATCTGATTGGCAGGGTTATGAATAAAAGGTTTATTTGTGTGAATAAACAGACTCTCAACGCGTGCCATGGAATTCATCAAGCTGAAGAATGAATATGAGAATGCAAGGAAGCAAGTAGTTCCTAAATTTGTTTCTGTGGTATATGTGATGGTAAGGTACAGCACTTGTTTTATAGAGGAAAGAATTGTTATTTTATGGAAAGGAAAAAAGTTTCAATTATCATTGTCATTGTAGATAGTAGCATTTATGAAAGATTTGTATGCACATTATGTTGATTGATCTAATTGTAAAATGACATTGGTGTATATCTTTTGTATGACTAACTACTGAAGCTGCTCTTTGTATTTTTTTTTTCACCAATTTTTGTCCTAACTCTGATTATTGGATTCCTAATATATTTGAGCAAGTTGACTTGCTTATTGTGGGTAACTAAGTTGAGAAGTACTTTAGGGGAAGGATATGATAGATATGGCAAGATTTTGCTGTTCCTTCATGATTAAAGTAAGAATGAAAACTTGTGATTAATTGTCGCACATTTTATAGCATGTATTTGTGCACCTCCATTTCCATTCTGTGCGATTCACAGATATGAATGGGTTAATGCGATGTTGTTTAAGTGAATGTTGATATGATCTTTTATGTTAATAATGAAATTATTTACTCTGAAAGATTAGTTGGTAAATTGCCAAGAGTTACATCTAATTATAGCTCACTATAGTTACCATTTTTAAACAGGTCATTTGATGTATGACATAGTCATTCAAAACGTTAGCTATTGAAAGTGTAAAGACAACCTCGGAGCTGCCATGTGGATTTACTCTGGCTAAACTAATGGTCTGCTTTTGTGGGTAGTATGAGCATACATACGAAAGAAGCATGGTATGTGTATGTAAACATGATATTGGCCTGTGAAAGAGCGTGTTTGTACTAACACATGCATATATTTACATAATATTAAGCTACATAAAGAAATGTGTCATAAATGTTTGGAAAGGCTTACATTCTGCTCATGGAAAAGTATTTCAAAGGTGCCTTTTGTGAATCACAAAGACAATATCCAGGACTGATCACACAGTTTTACTAGTTTAGTAAAGTTACCCAATCCTACTTAATATAGTTTAATTTTGAGCTTGTAGGTTACCCACCATTCTACACAAGTCATTGATAAAGATTGTAGATTGTACTGTAACTAGATAGCTTGTATATCATTGTATACTGATGTGTCACAATTGAAATCAGTTTCGTTGATGCAAGAAGACCAAATTTATATATATTAGAACATAGTATTTGCTTTGCATGCATTTATAAAGGGATTCTAGAGTAGACATTTCTAAGGATTGCTATAATTACATTGTATTTAGAGTTCATCCAAGTAAAGTTTGATCAACTGATTTGGGGACGGAAGTATACTTAAGTGAGACTAACAGACCAGAAGAAGTTCAACCAGAGATAAATATTCACTTGTAAGTCCAATGTTAGCATGTGCATGCATTTACAATGTCATTTATAAAGTAAATATTAATAATATTTTATTTCAATAACTAAGGTGATATGATGTGGCCAGAGCATGTGTTCTCATCTACTTCATAAATTATTGTGAGGAGATGGGATTGCCGTATGATGAATCAGTGGGGGTAAACCAGCTCCTGCTGTCAGGTTCTGCTATAGGAGAGCTGTGCTCACTGCATTACTTCTGACCAAAACTGTACAAGAAGGGATAGGGATGACCCTTTATTCCAGGGGTACAGAAGTAAATAAGGTGGTTAAATGGATTTTGATTGTGTGTGATTTGGTTGTGTGCTTTGACTCGGCCACCTCTGTATAATGGGAAAAAGGCTCATTGATATATGTAAGTGATATTAGAGATAAAGTGAAATTAGATCATTTCATTGGGGAGAGTAGATGAGGATATGTGTGTATGGTCATATCATTACCCATAAATAGGGTCATGTATGAGCTCTAAGCTCTCATCTGAGAGGATAACTGCTGTTGATCATGAGTCTAACACATGGTCCAAGACCATGGTGAGGAACCTCAGAATTATTTACTAATGCCTTTCACTTGCATGATAGCCAAAATGTGTGAAAAATTTGTAGAGGTAGATGAATGAATTACTAGAAGGATAAGGAAGTCTTGGTTGGCAATTCAGATTCAGAAAAGTAGTCATTTGTAACCAACCTGTTAACTTTCTATTCTAAAGTCATTGATGTGGCGCATGAAAGATTATTGGGTAGATTTTATATACCTAGACCTGGAAGAGGCTTTTGATAAGGTGCTGCATAAAAGAAATATGAAAGTTAGAAAATATAGGACTCAAAGGGGTCATATTGGAATGGATGAAAGATATTCTGACTATTGGCTGTATATGAGAGGTGAAATGTCAGATTGAAGAGAAATGATTAGTGGTGTACCACAGGGCTTGGTACTGGCAACAGTTGTAGAAGTTTGATTTCACCTTTTTTTTCTGTTTCTCTTGTGTTGTGAATTCCCTTCAGTCACCTTTTTTGAAGAGTTTCCTTTAGCCTGTTATTTTTTCCCCCAATGTTGTGTATGCCTTGTCCATGTAATTTACGTGTAGACTCCATATCTCCTGTCAATTGAAATTCTAATTGTCTGTGATATTTTTTCCTATGGGGCACATACACTTTTAAAGAATTAGTTATGTATTAAGTATTTTGTTGACAGTAACCAGTACTTCTCTCCTAGACTATTGTCCTCAAGAAGTGTGGTTATCAAGAGTAATAAGTGGGATATTGAAGGAGATTGTAGAAGTTAAAAGTGATAAGGTATTCTTTTTTGAGTGGAAATTAGCTGCTGGTCATTAAAGAGTGCTGCCTGACTTCACCTGTAGGGGGTGTTACCAAATGTTTTTAAATATTGTAGGCTATGCATAAAACATGCTATCAGTAACCCAAACATGGGTAATTTATATCTGGCTTTTTGAATAGCAGTAAATCCACTTTGGCTGGTGTCTCCTCTTGATCTTAACATGGTTTTAAACCCATCATTGTGTGTGTGATTCATCATTGTCTTGGATCACATACTGAACTACCAACATCTATTACTTTCTGGGATAAGAGCACAGAGCTCTTATATGGCCAGATCTACTAGTAATGATGTGGCCTTATGCACCCCGTCCCCTACCAACTTCTTGTTCGCTACAGTTGGAATGCCAGCCAACAGTGCAATTATGCTTAAATTTTCAGCTACGAGCAAGGGTCAAACTCTGACCACACAATTAGCAGTAGAATGCAGTACCACAACACCATCGACCCATGTGTGTGTGTGCGTGCACATGTGCACCTAGTTGTCATTGTATTTACCTAGTTATATGGGGTTGGATGTGTGCTCATGGGTTCCCATCTCATTGCCTCCATTTATCAAACTTTGCCTTAAGTACTTCAGTATGAGTCAAATTCTCATGTGCAGCATTGGCTGCCATATGTACGATGCATCACACTACTTTCATTATAAAATATAAAGGCACCGCTGTATTACTTGTTCTCTTTTACTCTGAGAAATAATGAACACGGAAAACATGATCAAACAAGTTCACAGAATCTGGGGGTAACTACAAAAAAAACATTATCTAGATGCAGACGCCAGCATCCTCATCCACCCACATGCGCCTCATGACGCCTACATAGGCATCATCATACTGAAGTGGTGAAATTCATTTATGTTGTTGCCTGGATTATATTTCTATCCAACTTGTTCCAAAAATCTATTGAATAATTTTGTTTTTTCAACATTTTATTATGACTTGTACCATTCCAGCAGGTCATTTGTCAGTTTTCTCTATACCGTCTTTTTTATCTTAATATCATTATCACATGTCACCTCTGCCCTTCTAATATGGGAAGTTTCAGTTCTCAATAGTTCCTCATTTAGGTTACAATTGTCTTGGTTGCTGCTCTTTGTATTCTATTTTTATTATATTTTTCTTTAGGTGTGGTAAGCACACCACTGCTGGAGATTTTAGTCTGGTATGAATCAGACTTGTGACTTGTCTTATGACTTTGGCTACCTTCCTTGTAAGTAGGGAAATAGCCTTTGGTATATGTATGTATGAATCAGACTACCACTTTTCATATCTTTCACTGTGTGAGAGGACCATACCACAAATACATATTCCAGTCTTGGATGGATCAGGCTTTTTACATTTTGTTCAGCAGTCTATAGGTCTCTACCACATTCTTACTGATACATTTGTTTAGTGATGATGATATGGTTTAATGTCACAAACTCCCCCCTATCGGAAGGCTAGGACGGTGCCCCTCACAGAGGGCTTTGTAGCATGGAATTTAATGAACCATGCCCTTGGTTCAACTTCGCTGGTGGCAGGATTCGAACCGCCATCCCCTCGACCTTCGCCACAAGTAACGACGCCCTAACCCGCTCAACCAGCGAGCTTAGTGACAGGCTGTATTTTACCAATTCCCTAAATCTTTCCCCTCTTTTATGCTTGTAATGGATTAATTCCTCAAGGAATAGTTTGAAGGTGGTCTTTCTGACTTGCTTATTTCTATTAGTTTGCATTTTTAGTTTTGAAAATAATGATCCATTCTTGGTTCCATGTGAATATAGTGTCTTGATCTTTTTGCAACAGCTGACAATTCTCTTTCTTCACTCTTCTCATGATGTATGCACTATCTGCAAACATTTAGCATAGCTTGTGTCTTCCATCATGTCATTTACATAGATAAACATTATAGGTCTAGCACTGAACCTTATGTATCTCTGTTGGTCACTGCTCTCCTTCCTGATGTCATACCCATTATTATCCTATATCCTTATCCTTATGTACCTGGATATATACATATACCAAAGGCTTCTTCCCCCTTACAAGGGAGGTAGCAAAAAAAACAAAAAAAACAGGCATAAAGTCCACTCCCACCCATTCCATCCACATGTACTCCACTTTTATCCACCCCACTCCATCTCTTATCTTGGCTCCTTGTGTACCTGGCCCTCAGAAAACCTTTCATCCATTTCTGTTTGTATGTGCTTTTCACCGTGATTGTGGATAATGTGTTGGACTCATGATCAGCAGCTATTACATCCCAGGATGAGAGCTCAGAGCTCATATATGGTGTGTGGGTGTGGGTGTACATTTGTGCATGTGTTGATACAAGCATATGCTTTGTCATTTATTTCTGTATTTAAGATAAAACACTTTCAAGAGCTAAGGTTCAATTTGGACATAGGTTTTTGCATGGATTTGTATGTATTTATCACCATTAGATGTCTTGCAGGTTCCTTTACTATTGTATAGTGCCATACCATATATTTGAAAGTATGATATTGAAATTCAGCAGGTATTCTTTCTTCTTTATATGTCAAATTTTTGTCGGAAGTAGGTTTTGCAGTGATTTTATATATATAATTGATGCCAGTTAACCATTTTTAGTATGCATACATACGAAGTCAGTTGATTGTTTCTATTAAGTATTTGTTAGTTTCCTTAGTTGGTAAACATGTTATTGTTCAAATGTTAGATGTTGAATATTTCGGTATACATTTAGAAAGTTAAGGAAATTTCCAATTATTCCCCTATTTGCAGTGGTCCAGGTTGAACCTTGATCATGATGCAGTTCACTTACTATTTGTACTATATGACTTGACGAGGAGGATTGGTTCAGCAATTGCTGTACTTGTGTTCTAGGTGCCATTTAAGATTACTTAGGTATTGTACACAGTCTAGGAAATACACTTAACGAGTATTGTGGAGATATTACAGATAATGTATTGATAGTTTTGGTGCCAAATTGGGACCTTTGATACAACACCATCCCAAGATTTGTAAGTGTCCTTAAGGGAATATTGTAGTCATGAAATGAATAACTTAGTGCTTTCTACCCAGTCGGCCTCTGGAGGCAGTATGAACACAAATCTATATCCAGTATTAGTAGATTTTGGAATCTATTTTTCCAGTGGATTGACAATAATGCAGTTGTTATTATAGCACTGAACTGTTTTTCAGTTAGATCAATTCTCATATTGCTTTATTAGTGTATGTTTACAGATAGTATAGTATTGTTGCATACATTTGAATATGCAGTATTAATATATTAAATCCACCTGTATATAATTTTTATCTGGCTTTACTAGAAATTCAAAGTAGTACATGAGGAAATAAATGTGAAAGAATGTGAAAAGGTATATATAAATGTTTTTGTCACATTTTCCATTTAATTTAATCAGTGATAAGATTTTTGTCATGCAGTTTCATTAGATTTGGTTTTTGTTTGCATATTGCTGTGAAATTATGTCTTACATATAGTTTGGTGTTTAAAGTTTGATAAACATCATCTACATATTTTGTTGATTATTGTGATTTAAGCTACTGATGAACATTTTATTCTGAGGCCTACAAGTCCTGCCATTGTCTATAAGAATCTCATGTTTGGTGTTTCACAGATGTTAAAATGTTGTCCAACTTCATAGACTGCATACCCTGTTACCCCTTTGATCATATTCTCAAACCTTTTCATAATCTAAAGACCTGTAGTGTAATACTCAATAATTAGAATTTGCAACTGCTCTGCCAAGTAGATCCTTGATCATAAATTTTCATGAATTTGATAGGTGATATACACAACTACATGCCTATTTACAAACTAGAAGTCCTTGGAATTGTGCAAGATGGGAAGTACATCACAGAGTACAGCTGCACAGAAAACTATCGTTAGTAAATCACGCTAATCGTTTTGACACAAAACAACGAAACTATTTGAGACAAGTTGAAGTCTCCATCGGAAATAAGATTATCATGTCATAGTGAATCCATATGAACTCCGGAACTATTATTCGATTCATATTCATTCAGAAGGAATTCGAACAATTCGAACCCCAGAAATACCAACCCTTCGGTATCATACGGTTATGTTCATTAGTGAATGTTTAGACACCCCTACTAACGATATTTTTATGTGTAGCTGTACATCTTAAAATGATGATCCCCTAGGTGTATTGGTTCCAATGAAAACTTGTTTCACAAATTTATTTTGATATGATTCAGAATAGTATCTAATGTTTACTTTAATGCTTTACTTGACATGCAGTACACATTTGTTTGACTTGTGGAAGAAGACATTACTTTCATTTAATGCTGGTTTATATAAAGTGTAAAGATCTAAATTTTGGAAAATGGTACAATGTATTGGCTATTTGAAAAGTTTTATGTACATTTCTTTCTGATTGGAACACTTTAACGAAAGAAACTGCACTGTGGTTTTCCAAGAATTGAATGATCATATTCATCCCTATTTTTATAGTAGGGTTTCTAAAAAGGAATGAAAGGATTGGGTAATACAGGCAGATCTCATTATATGATCAGGTTGTATTCCTATAATGCTGATTTTATAGCAGACATATTTAGTAGGCTTGCATGCAGAATCAGCCAAGTAGAACTGAGGGATTGGAGAGGAATCGTGTAAGAATTTACACTTGGCAGTTGTGAAGATCATTTTTACAAAACTGCAGTATATATAAGTTGATTGAATAGTGACAAAAGGTAATGCAGTCCTACGATTGTGTGTTAAATACTGTTTAGCTATTGATCACGTGGGTGCAGAGTTTTTTTTAGCAAATAATCGTATAACAAGGTTTGCCTGTACTGATCTTTACAATAGTTGGTATAACTGGTGTTAACTCTTTTGACAGGTGATCTGTTTGTGAAAGCTTTCAGACATTGAATTCTTATGAATTTTTGTTCTGACATGTCATAAAGATTTATACAATGCTTTTAGGAGACTTAGTTGTGCGTTGATTTGCATGTAGTAGTTTTTAACCCTAAGATATTTTTAGTAATAAGATAATTAATAACTGATATTTGAGCAGGATGTTGGGCATTTCAGATTCTATTTTACATGGGGTTTAAGATTATTGCACAGTATTCTATCCTATAATAATATTGACCAGTTTTGTTTGTTTACAAAATAGTACAGAAGTTGAAGTATTATCAGGAAAGCTCCTTAGTTTGTAAAAAGAAAAGATTATGTCGCTGGATGTTTGATTTTTTTGTTTTTCATGGTGTCAAACAGCATATATGCTGGTAATAAAACTACAGCTTATTTATACTCTGGAGAATTTGTCTTCGAAAGAACATGCAAAGAATTTGTAATAAGCAAACCCTTTTATGTATGATTACAGGATCAAGCCCTTTAACCATGCTTTGTATTCTTATGTAGAAACTTTCAAAAGGCATCCTGGTAATACAGACAGCTTTTTTTTTGGCAAGGTAATGTGATAAGTATTCCCCCCCCATTGGAATTGATAAATGTATCCTTTACCTTTGGGAGAGGAGAACAATAATAGTTACAAAAAACATTAAAAAAGAAAAACTGGTAGGGCACCTGGGATAGATGGTTGTCATGTGGAATGTGATAAAGGCTTGAGTAGTTATAGTGGAATGGTTGACAAGATGTTTAATGTGTGTCTAGGGGAAGGAAATGTACCAGTGGATTGGAGTAGGGTATGTGTAGTTTCACCATACAAGGGGAAAAGGGATAAGTTCTGTATGAAAGTAAAAAGTTTTCAGGGCATCAATGTGTAGTCAGGAAGGTGTATGGTTATTAAGAGAGTGGAAACAAAATGCAAGGTGAGAGAGGTAAAAAAAAGAGAAAGTGGGGCAGGTGTTTATTGGGGATTTTGAAAAGAATAGTAAGATATTTTGAAAGAAAGTGAAAAGAGTGTGAAGAGGTGAGTCAAGTAGAAAGGAGTGGTTAAAGAAAGCAGATGAACATTTGTTAATAGAAGCAAAGGCTGTGAGAGTATGGAGTTAGGTTGGGGCCACAGTGAAAGAATAGGTTACTAAGTAAGTACTTTATTCAGTAGGTGCATGGTGGCATGTGTTGCACATGGGAAGGCTAAAGGAAATCTGTCGGCATGGGCACCAACAGGGTGTGTGTCTTTTGCCTTGCAGGGCTAAGACATTACAGAGTGTTTTAATCTAGAGCGTTTGCAACTCTACCTATCAGCTCTGCACTTTGGATGCAGTTACATGTGTGTGACATTGGTATACTTCTGAATCTCTGCACTCCTACCCACAAGTCTCATTATCCTGCTAAGTGCCTATTTGAGTAGTCACTTGTGTCTATGTGGCACCGTGGTCACGTCTGGTATGTGTGACCCTGCATGACCCTCTTATGTAGCTGCCCATCTGCAAGGGCCATTGTTTGAGAGGCATTGCTACTAATTAGGGCATCACAGTGTCCTACTATACCGAGCTGTGCTATGTACGCTGAACTGTACAGTATGTCACAAATGGGTGCAATATTTGAAGGAATTGTTAAATGTAGAGGAGGGGAGGCAATGATTTTGGTAGTGGGTAATGCCAGGAGGGTGATTAACGGGGGAAAGAATGATGAGGCAAAAGAGAAGATGCAAGATGCATTGAAAAGACTAGAAAGATATCAGTGCTAGATTGTTGTCATGTGGAATGTCTGACAAAAGGTGGAGTAGTCATAGTGCAATGGCTAGTGAAATTATTTAATATATGTCTAAAGGAAGGAAGTGTAGGCTACTAGTGGACTGGAGGAGTGCATGTAGGGTTCCACCATACAAAATGAAGGGGAACAAGTGTGAATGTAGTAATTTTAGAGGCATCAGTCATTTGCATGTGGATGGTGTGTGTCTTTGGAGAAAATTAGGAGGGGAATAGAGGGAGTCATTGAGGAAGAGTAGTTAGGGTATGCCTTCAGAAGAGGAAGAGCGTGATTAGATAAAGTATTTGTATTGAGATATACATGCACATATAAAGATTTTGACACAAGGGAATGACATTTTATGCACTTTCATGGTTGAAGGCATATGACAGTTGATACAGAGGTAGTGTGGAGTGTATTACAGATGTACGGGGTAGGGAAACTTTTAAAGGCTGTCAAATTTTTACAGGAGTAGAAGGGCATTTGAGGGTTAGGAATGTAGAGAATGGTTTGTATGCATGAATGCTTACATGTTTGTATACTATTATGACTACATATGCACATGCATGCATGTATAATATATATACATGCATTACATATGTAATGTGTGTGTGTGATTTACCATTGTCTTGGATCACATGTTTATCTCATTATTGACAGCTCCTGCCTTCCTAGATGAGAGCTCAGGGCTCACATATTGCTCGATCTGTGTGTATATAATTTTGTATGGATATGCAGGCATACTTCATTTTATAATCAGATTCAGTTGTGCAAAAAAAATTGTTAAGCAATGAGTTCTTTAATGGTAAACATAGTAGATTTTTTTTTTGTTCCCAGAAACCCAAAAATAGCATTGAAAATCTTGAAGTGCTTTCATTTGCAATGGTAATCTCTTCAAAATATAAGAATGGAAGCTTAAAATGATCAAGGAAAAAGTTGGAGACACTTTTTTGTTACAGTTATTCTTACTGAGATAAATTTATATACTTTTTTCATAGTTTACTCGACTGATTCAGCTGATAGACTATAAAACTAACTTTATAATTGAATCTAGATATAGTACTTTTGTTGTTATTGTTTTGTTATTGATTGTGCAGTGAATATCACAGTCTGTTGAGAAGACATTGTGGACCAAGGTCATGGTCAGGGAAGTCGATTGATTTATTTTGTAAGACTTTTTCATCTTCTTTAACACATTCCTCATAGAAACTTTTTTTAATGTATTTTTAATCTTTTTGTGCACTTGTATCTCAAGTTAACTTTGACATGCATACATTTAGATTTGGAAGTGCATAAGTGTGTGAGAAGGTTAATTGTCAGGATTGTGCACTTCTTAGTAGATAAAAATGTGCTTGTGGAGATTTTTGAATATCTTACTGATTAATGAAAATACAAATTTGATTTGTAGGAATTACTGTAAATTTGAACAAAGCTTACAAATGAGTTGTGATGTGTCCATATATAGTAAATTTTCAGTCATCTTAACCTGTATATGTACAAAATTATTATGTTTCAGATTCAAGTGAAAATTAAGTTGGTGCTTGTCACCCCTACTGGTCTGCTTACCCAATCCAAAAATGAATTAGATTACTTGTCAGCAGCTAAGACTTAATGACTGAAGTTGTAAAAGACAGTGTAAGGGTTAGTTGCGGCAGACCAAAGATGTTTTTAACCTTTTCACTTCAGAGGGGGCTTCCTTCATCTGAATAAGGTCACATGGCAACAGCTGAAATAAATTACTATTAAGTGGAGCAATAGGGTTGATTAAATTACGTGAAAAATTAAATTAAACTTATCCTTGTCTTCATTATGTCTATAGTCACGGCTTATTATATGCTCCTCCCTTAATTCTCATGTAGAGAGAATATTTTCATGTCTAGACCTTTTCAGTCCCTTTGGTCAACACCTGGCAGAAAGTTTCGTGTCACAAGTTGATTAATGCCATCATTATGACAGTAATAGTAATATTGATAATTGTTGCCTTGAGTTTCCTTGACTAGAAACTTACAACCTCTTGACATACTTCAGGCCTACTCACAGATCTCTCTGGGAAGACATTTTGAACTGTTTTCTGTATTGTGTAGTGTGCCACTGTTGCTCCATCATTGCCTCTATAATATTTTTCACTCCATTCTTGTATCCCACTTGATCTCTCTCTGTCTTTCAGCATTATTCCCAGTATTAATCTTTCTGTTTTCCTCTGTGCACTTCAACCTAGTCTCCATCGCTTTTGTCAGTCTAAGTTTCTGATCCATAGATCATAGTTGGCATCATACATTGTAAACTTTTCATTTCGGGTATAGTGATAGAAAGCATGTCATGATGTTCCTATATTTACTAGATATTTGCCAGCCAATTGTGATATGCCTTTTTGATTTTTATGACCAGTTTTAGCATCTGACCCAAATGATTATACTTTCCAACTTCATCAAGATCCTCACCACTGTTCATAATTTGCTATACTCAGATTTTTTTTTAGCTGAACATTAGTTTTACTCTTATACAAACCTACTTTGAGACCTTCCTTGTTGAGATCACTCAGCATAACTTACAAATCTTCTGCTGTTTCTGAAATGAGAATAATATTTTCTGCAAATTTAAGGTGATTGAAATATTCCCCATTAATGTTCAAGCATTTTCCTTCCAAACTCAATTCTTTGATAATCTTTCCCAGGCATGTTATGAATAGTTTGGGTGAAATTGTATTGTTTTACCATACTTCTTTCTTGATCTCTATAATTTCTATATTTTTGTGCAGTCATTTGCACTTAGCATATAGTTTAGTATTGCAATTTCTTCTATCAAGTCAAAAGCCATTTTGTGATCAACAAAGCAAAACCAAAATTTTGATACTATACTCTCATTTCCTCAATACAGTTGTAGAATATTTTCTTCTAAAGCCGGTGTGTTCTCTGTGCTGATTTTCATCCAAAATTTTACTAAGTCTGTAAGAATCTTAGAAAACACATCATATGCACTTTGTAAGCTAATTATTTGGTAAATACTAAGGTGTGTCTCATCCCTTATCTTGTAAAGTGAAATCACTGTAATATTACTCCATGATTAGTAAGCCAATTATTTGGTAAATACTAAGGTGCATCTCATCTCTTATCCTGCAAAGTAAAATCACTGTAATATTGCTCCATGATTCAGGAATGCTTTTCTGATGTTAGCAATTGAGCTAATCTACAATGAAATTAATTTCTTGTGTCTTTCAGAAGATCTATAGATTTGCTATTTTTCCATTTTGATATTTTTTAGTGCAAAAATGATTTCTTCATTTGTTTGCTTCTGGTATAGTACTATCATCTTCAAATTAATATATCAACTGAACTATGGTAATTGCTAAAATTCTTCAATTTTCTTTCAGTCTGTCCCAGCATCTAATGATGTTCCCATTTCTATCTTTCAAAGAAATCATCTGCTGGTTCCCTTATGTTGGTTTGTGCTGGGCTTGTTTAATATTGTTACTTTTCTGAATACTTTCATATGGTCCGTGTTTCTCTTCCTTTCCTTAGGTCTCTTGACTCATATTGTCCATTCCAGCTCTCTTTATTTTGCCCCTCCTGTATAAGCCTCCTTTTCTTAAATCACTCATTACTTGGTAGTATTTGCCGTATCTAATGTTAAGGGAAAGGTGGAGGGGGAAACACGGGTCTTTATCTGATGATCGAGTTTATTCCTGACCGGTTTCGCTTACAATAGCTTCTTCAGAGGAGAAGCGAAACCGGTCAGGAATAAACTCGATCATCAGATAAAGACCCGTGTTTCCCCCTCCACCTTTCCCATAATTTGTCCCAATATCTCTACATTTGTATGTATCTAACGTTGTTTACTCTACTCTCCATGGATTACCCAGTGATACTCAATGAATTACAATTCATAATCTTGATAGTGCCCTTATTGTTTTGTAGAGCTTCAAATCTGTTTTTAATTCCCAACTGAAATCCCTTCTTGTTATTTGTTATCTTAGCAAGGCTTGGTTTTTCTCAAAGACTAGTTATCTATCTCAGCTCGGAGATTAAAATTGGCTGTGCAACCTACCATTCTGTGGTCAGTCCATGTATTTACTCCATTTATAACAATAACATTGCTAACACAATTGCCCTCATCTCTTAATATAAAGCCTATTGCCTTTGTCATTTGTCTTGCTTACTCCAGACTTCTAAATGCATGATTCCCCTTCCATGTTCTCCCCACTTTACCATTGAAATTACCAACTTTCGGTGCATGTTTTTGTTTTTGTTTTTTCCTAGATGTGCCTGAATTACATTATCATAGAAGGAGTCACATTGTCTGAAGTCAGTGAAGTTAATGTATCTTTTACACAGTGTGACCACAGTCCAAGCTACCCTGTCTGATACACTACTGAATTTCACAACATAGCCAGCACTGGATCTTTTCTTCTTCATACTTCAATAGTAGAACAGTTAGTGATTGTCTTGTAGCTGCACGAGTTTTTCTTCTTCCCTTTGGACTTCACTCAGTTGCACACTATCCCAGCTGATGTTCTTCAATTTCTCTAGCATGTGGTGTTTTGAGAGGGTTTTTACATGATAAGTGTATATTCTCATCTTTAGGTTGTTTATGTTCAAAACTTAGATCTGTTTGGACAGTCATTTGGTGACACACTACCTGTAATCACAGGAGATAATGTAGGTGAACCTTCAAGAGACTGATCTAACATGTATGTCTGTTTTTACATTGTTTTGCTGCCCATGAAGCAAAATCTGGGAGATTATGACAATAATCTCATCTTGCCACAAAGATTATGCTGAGATCTTTGGTGCCAGCTTACCGGTATTCACTGTTTGGTAGAGCACATCTTTAGTGCCATCTTATTCAATATATTTGGTAGAGCCCTCTATATCTATAGGATACCCAATGATCCACACTCATTGTGGTGGTACCTAGTATATCTATGAGGAATTTCCTTGTTCACCAGCAGGGCTGTGTCAGTTAGTAGGTTCTGCAACTGTGTGCATAAGCTGATTTCTGTCACATTATTTTTAACAAGACCTGTTTAGTGACTGCTGAAATTTTTAGTTTAGTGACTGTTTAGTGACTTTTTAACAAGACCTGTTTAGTGACTGCTGAAATTTTTATCGCTGTCAACACAATTCTTGAAGTTGTTGAGATATCCAAGGATATCCACCAATATTAAAGTTTGATTTTTCAGATAGGATGCATGACGTAAATGCTTCTAAATCTTATTTAATATAAAGATTTTCTGGAATTATGTATAGATTCTTGGTTATGATCACAGTATGGTTATGGGCTTTTGTCATCTGTGCATGTATGTACAGAGAGTATATACTTTCCCCTATGTAATAGTATTAGGTTTAAAAGAAATTATAGACCAGATATTCATTATATTAGTATATGCATAACTTATTTTCAAAGGTAAAGTGTGCCATGTGACATCAGAAGAGCTAATATAAGGAAAAGGTCAGTCATTATTGACCTACATCTTTCTGTATTCATTAACCATCTTCTTAAAAACTTGAATTAGTCAGAATAGTCAACAAGGTTAAGTAAGTATTGCTCCTCTGTAAAGTGATTAAACTAAAGACAAACATAACAAGTAAGGATGAAGATGGATAAACCATAATAGGCCAGTGTGAGAGAAATAGTCTAAATAGTATTAATTTTGTGATTTTTTACCAAACTGTAGCTGTACAGTAACATTTTATGCATTTTTTTTTTATAATAGAAAATTAGGTGCTTTTGGAATGTATATTTGCCAATGGAAAGTTTGAAGATCCTGCAAATTCATTGTGAAAACCTGTTCGTATTTTATGATGTTTCCATTTACTGATAAGAGATGTACAAGCCTCCATGCATTCTGATTCATGTAAGAGCAGAAATAGTATTCATTACCATGCCATAGTAATACAGCCACATCATACCTAATAATATCATGCATGAAATGTTCCCATGTAATAATACATTTATAGAGCCAAAATGAAAGTTACCTTTGGCTAAACTTCATGCAGCTGAAAACATTTAGAGCTAAGTAATTTTGTCAATTCATGTTAAGTCAGTATAATCAGTGCAGTGAGAATTAAGACCCAGTTACATTGCTCACAAAATTATAGGGTTCTAGAAATATTGCACAAAGATACTATGAACTGAGAATCTCAAATCTGGGGATTTCTGGCAACTCAGGTATGCTGTAGGGCTTACAGCACTTAGTATTTACCTAATTGTAGTATACTGTACAGGATGCAGTTAGCACACAGAAGACACTAAATACCTCATCCTACACTGCCCTACTTTAGACTAGCCCAGACAACAGTTTTGTGTCTCTTCCTTGAGTGACTTAGAGCCAATCAGGTGGCCATTGCCAGTTGCCTGGGAGGCATGGCTCACCTACAATTGACCTAAGGCAGTGGACTGATTGATTGATCAATTAAGTGTTAGGAGTGAGGTCCCAAGCAGAAGCAAGGAGTCACACAATGACTGCTCTGCTCATACCCAATTACATTCTGATGTCTTTTTTTATTTACTTTTTATTCCCTTAGTACAGGACTTTTTACTTTGCCATCGAGTTGTTTTGGACTCATGCTAAAGTGCATGGGTCAGTGTACACACACTTTATAAAGGGAGCTAGAAAAATTACATTGCAAAATAAAGGAGAACTGAACACTCATGACCCATTTGTTTTCAGAAGTGCACTTAGTGGTAAAAGCCCTATAGCAGTGATCCCCAACCTGTAGCTCACCTTAGGACGCTATTATGCTCCCGCAAGGGTCAACCAGAAAACTGAAACATCCTTCATTTTAACATTTGTATATAAGTATATATATATATATACTTCTCTCTGGGGGAAGGCGCACTCCGCTGTGTTTATAATGACAGATGTAGCCCTCGGCCTACAAAAGGTTAGGGACCATTGCCCCAAAGTATGCCAGAACTAGCTGCTTGTCAAATACCTCCAAATTGGAGATTCACAGCTCATAGTATTTTTGTAAAATATCTCCATTATCCCTACCAAATTTGAGGGTAAAATGGGAGTGAGTCACAACTCCCATTGTGTTGAATGTATCATTTGCTTACAGATTTCTTATAAGATGTAAGGTCTGTCTTGTTTATTTTAAGATGTCTTTGATTATCATAACTGCAGTAAGATGCACTGATATATTGGATGTTATCTTCCTAAACAACTTGTGACAGTCATTTATAAGCTAAGTGTATAATTATGGTTATGTGTAAACAGTATAAAGAATATTCCTTTTAGGTAATTTGTTATGTGTTTTTTGCATTGATAGTCAGCATAGGTACAGTGTTCCTTCGACTTTCCTATCATAGTCCTATGGAAAGCAATAATACTCACCTCCCACCTCGTAATTACTTGGATATGGGTAAAATTCCAATGGCTTTTGACGATTACAATTTGCCCTGGCTGTGTAAGCATTTATGGCAAAGGTGGCAGCTTTAGTCACAATGAAATGCTTTAGGCATAAGTTTCTCACATTTCACATAGTGTCCTCGATTCATATGATCTTTACATGTTCAAAAAAGTCCCATATGAAGTCTGGATTTGGGGTGACCATTGCCAAATAGTTCAGTGGACTAATAGCTATACTTCTCAGATTATAAACATTTCCATGAATAGCTTGCTCAAATATGATAGATATACCAAGGCACTATTTGTTAAATTTCTTTTCAACAACCTGTTGCTGGTCTTTAGGTTTATATTTTTCCCGGTTTTACTTATGAATAATTACAAATATGCCAACCAGTGCCCTCTCCCAGGTATGCCTGTGCCATAAAGAACAAATTCCAGATGATAGTTACCTGTATTAGGTGTATAGTAATAAGTTTTAATGTATTCATTGAAATAAATTTGTGCCATAGACAATTTTTTTTCTGTTTTTTTCCATACATTACCTACAATTTTTTGGATGTTATGTTACCTGGTAGATTTGGTAGTTTTTCAATTATGATTAGACTTGTTTCTTGTGATTTGATTATTACAAATAGTTGCAACAGAAAAGAAACACTGCAATAGTTATGAAAGCTTTATTGAAGTTCTTACAAATGTAAAAACAATATATCGTGTATACCTAAGTCTAATTTGTACCTAATAAAACTAATCTGATAAAATTAATACATTCATTAAACAATTTTTATCATTTTATAATCGTTATTAGTAAATTTGATAGATTTAGGCATTGGCATTCTTACAAGGCCAGACTAAAAGGTAGGTATTTCAATGGGAATAAACAAATACCTGTTGCTTAATACTGTACAGTGGCAAGCACCTGTCTATATATACATTGATGTGACAGAGGATATATATGTGATGCTCTTTACATGTATGCTTTGTGATTGGCACTAAGTTAACACAAAAATACTAGGACTGGGCTTGTGCGTAATGTAACATGTGTATCCACTACTTCCCACCCAGCGAAAAGTCGTGCTGCAGTTCAGTGCACAAAACAAGGAAAAATAGACTAATGTATGGCAAACATAAAACAGTTGTATTAATAACTATTTACAATAATTTTCACTTCATAAATTTTATGGTGTTTAATTCGGATTAAAAAGTTTCCTTCAAACACTTTGATTAAAGGAAGCCAAAATCTGTTCTACTGACAGCTACATTACACTTTGGGTTGTTACTTTTTGGTGATGTCTCAGCTGCCATGTTGACCTCTACCAAAGTGTCAATGCTGTTAACACTAACACCATGAAGTAATTTCTGTGCTGCCAGGGACTTGAAAGTGATGTGCAAATCTGAAACACTTGGGTATGTTCTCACGGATCCTGTATCTTCTTCAAGAAAGCCTGGAGTTGTTCCTGAAGCTGGAGTGATTGTGGATTTCATGTTTTCTGTCACTACCGAGTCTCCTACTTTGTCAATGGCCACTTTGTTAGAACCTGACTTTTCCTGGAGCGGTATAGCCGATTCTATGGTTTCATCTTTTATTTTATCCTTCTCTTTAGGAGCTTCTTTATCCTTTTCATTCTCCTTGTCATTGTGTAATTGGTCAAGACGGTCTGCACATAACTGTTTGTCACATTTATCTATGTCACGATACCCAAGATTACGAGAGGCAAGGTCACTGCTGGACCCTTTGGTTAAATCATTTGCAGACCCACGTTTTGCTTCAGCCAACATATTATTCTTAAAACTAAGACCTTCAGTTCTTGAAGGAGAAGATACAATCTTTCGGGAGTTGTTCATATGACTACTGTCTTGGTTATGAACGAGTTTTAAGTCGAGCTGCAGAGAGGCCCTGTTGTATCTAGATCGTTCTTGTTCCTCACTGGGTTGTGTCTTAGGCTCATCTCCCTTGGTTTCTACTTTTGCCACAGTTTCCTTTGGCTGACTGCCATCATGTCGCCGTGCATCTTTGCGAGGTGAATTGAAAACTTTTGTCCATTCAGGTGGTGGCGGCGATTTAGAGGGTTTTCTATTATGTCCAGCATTTTCTGTGGACCGTTTACCTGTACCTTCCCCTTTAATAGTCATACCTGGAGGAACCCCATTTACTTTGAGTGAAGACATGGATTTACGTGATTCAGACTTGTGATGTTGGAGTTGTTGGCTTTGATGCTTTTGCTGTTGTTGGTAGGTTTCGTTTTGGTAGGGGTAATGCCGATATCTTGCTGGTGATTCTGAAGCGGCACGGATGTGGGGGGTCAGATCAACACTGTGGTGCCTCAATGGAATGTCCTTGGGTGGTCTTGGAGGTCGGCCATTCATTTCAAGAGTGTGCATTATGTCCATAGAGGAATCAAGCCCTGAAGCTGTAGCAGGGCGCTGGGGATGGCTTGAACTGCGAGGGTGGTGTCGTGGTGTGGAATGAGGAGAAGGAGAAGAGGAGGAGGTGAGTGCAGGTGACGGTCCCCTTGATAAATGGCGCACGTGGAGGATCCTGTCACGGGGTGGTGTGGATTCAGCGCGGCGTAGGGGGCGGCGGGGAAGAGTCGAGGAGTGTGGTTGGCCAACTAATACACCTGGTACTGGGGACCAACTGCATTCGCTCTCATGCTAAGGAATAATTTGTAGGCGATCATTAATAGAATGCTGGGTTGTATGCAAAAAGAATTCAAATATATGTATATACACACACATATGTATAATAGTACAGGTAATGTAAATTTCATTGTCTCTACTCTTGATCAAGAAAAAGAAATGAAACAGTCTGTTTAATACATTGTTTAATAAATGGTACTGGAGGGTAAAGTGAATTAATCTGAATTCATAATATTTTTTTTAAAGCAAGATGTTCAAAAGATGAATCAAAATTTCGTTTTCGAAACTACTACAGGTATTGACTCATAAAAATAATAGACCTTTCATGAATCCAGTTTAAAAGGACTTGTATAACTATATTGTACTACTTTTTAAGTTATAAAAAGTGGATGTTCTGAATATATTAAAAGATTTATATAATATATATATATAGATATGTATGTGCATTATAATTTTTTCTTATCATAATCATAAGTAAAGCTGGATTATATTACAATTATAGATTTTCCATACATATATAACTATGACAAAAAATTATCATGATAAAGCAGATGGTCCTACTTCATGAAGATCATATTAGCATATGTCTTTTTATTATCATGCATTATTTATTTTCATAAATTTTTCTTATGTCTTACCTTCTGGTGTCGAGAGCGTGTCTGGGTGGCAACAGAATGTAGATGCTTTACAGTGGCGGCTGGATCATTCCACTCAGGTGGTGGAAATTGGGCCGTAAAAGTGGCAATTTTCCTACGGGGGGCCAACCTTAACAGCTTTGAAAGGACTGAACTCTTCTCCTCTGGAAAATATCAAGAACAAGGATTTAGTATGAGGAAATCACCTCTGAAGTTCATAGTAATATATGTCAGACCAGGGACCAATATTGGGTTCCTGCTTGTGGTGGTCCTGCAAGGTTGACAGGACAGGAGGTGCAACCCCGAGAGGCTGACACTCACTCTCTGGACTAGGTCCAAGTTCTTTATCAACTTCAGTTATATTTCTTACTCCTTTTTACACATAGAGATCTGCTCCCCTTCTCCCACTATTTTCAACTGGTGACACAGAAACAGTTTTTCATCAGTACAACATAGACAGCAGTTGAAGTTTCTTCCCAGAGAGATCTATGAAAGGGTCCAAGGACTGTTGCCAGCCACTGTAGGGGTACAGGGCTTCCACTTAGTGAAACACAAGGCAACAATTATATTGTTATTACATTGTTCATGTTCTGTTGAGAATATATGGGACAGGGGGAAGTCTTTAGAGGGTGATCAAAACTCTTTATGTGAGTTATATTGTTATGTGAGAGTTATAGATAGAGTGAGTGGCTTGAAGTGAAGATAGGGCTGCACCAGGGTTGTGTAATGTCACCATGATTATTTGACGTGTATATGGATGGGGTAGAGTGGGTGGAGTAAATGTGAGGGTCCTTAACAGGGATTTGGAAATGGTGAGAGAGGAGTGATATTAGAGGTGTGTCAGTTGTTCATGTATGACACTGCACTTCTAGCGGAGTCAGAGGAGATAGGCTGAGACAGTTGGTGGCAGAGTCTGGGAGGTTATGTGAGAGGGGAAAGCTAAAGGTAAATATAGGCAAAGATAAGGTAACGAGATGCACAAGAGGTAATGATGTTGGGTTGAAGATGAGTATAAAAGGTGATGGGTTGGAGGAAATAGAGAATTTTATGTATTTGGGGTCACATGTGGCAGGGAATGGAGGAGTTAAGGTGGAGATAAATCATAGGGTAAGGGAAGCTAGTAAATATCTGTGAAGAACAAAAAGTGCCCTGAGAAATAAGTACTCAGGGATGAATACGGAGAAGATGGTACAAATTAGTGGTTGTGACCTCTACACTGTAAGGATCAGAAACTTTGAATTTGAAGGAGACAAAAAGAAAATGCCTAAATGTATTGAGATAAAGTGTTGAAGAAGTATGGTTGTGGTTACAAGGATGGTTAGAGTGAAGATGTGGAGATGAGTTAAAGAGTAGGGGTAGAAAGAATGCTGTGGTAGTTTGGGCATATGAGAAGAATGAATGATGAAAGACTAGCAGAGAGTGGGGAATAAAAGTGGATGGAAGGAACAAGGGGAGAACCAAGAATGAGGTGGTGAATGGGGCTTTGAAAATGAGAGAAATATCTGTGAAGCAAGGAAAATGGAATGCAAAAAAAATAGGAGTGAATAGAGAGTAGTTGTATAGAGACGAAGAAATGACATCCTGAAGGGAAGTTCTTGTCTTTTCTGTAAATTTCTCAAGTGGACGAGAGGGGGTGGATTCGCTATACAATGAAGCGGTGGGGATAAACCAGCCTCAGCTGTTGGTCCCTAATTACATTGCCTCCTGTGACTTGAGAAATGTGATGGGAGACAGGTAACATTTGATTAACGAGTTGCTAAAATGGGATTGACAACAAATGAGCTTTTGGATAGGCGTAGAGTGGGTCTATGCTTTGACTTGACCACCCCAGTTATAAGTAGGGAAGACCTGGAATGTATGTATTCACGTTTGTGTTAATATAGTTCACAAAAGTTTACATTGTCACTAAAAAATCCAAGCCTGATGAACCACTTCAACCTAGTGAATTAAGTTGTAGATTTTGTTCTGGCATTTTAATAACATTAAGATTCCATTATATTTTGATTCCACCAATTGGCTGAATACAAACATCTGGCCTTAACCAGAACGAAATCTATAAAGTGATTAACTACGATAAAGTGAAAATGTGGATGTGGGGGCAGGTAGTGGAAGTGGGAAGAGTGTTTTGGGATAGGGTAGTACAGAGAGTGCCGAGATGATTTGGGCATGTGGAAAGAATGAGGAAAGACTTAAGGAAGGGAGTGTGAAAAGTACAAGTCTGACGAGTTAAACACCATATGAGGACGGAGCCTTTATTTGTACGATGTTTCGCTTATTACAGCTTTTTCAAGTACTTGAAAAAGCTGTAATAAGCGAAATGTCGTACAAATAAAGGCTCCGTCCTCATATGGTGTTTAACTCGTCAGTCTTGTCGGCAACTGCTACTTTCATGAAAAGTACAAGTGGATGGAGTGAATTTGAGAGAAATTCCAAGAATGAAATGGATGGATAGGGTAATGACCTTTGAATGTCTGTTGAACAGGAAAGAGGGCATGCCAAGAGATAGAAGTGAAAGGAGGGAGATTGTGAATTAATAAAAAGATGGTAGACTGAAGGTATGTTTTTGTTTGCTTCACAGTTTGTATTGAATGGATCAAGAAGAGCGGTTATAGGGTGAAATGGTGAAGAATCAGCTCCAGCTGTTGGTCTCTGCTGAGGAGCAGTCACGTCTTGCTACATTAATCCTAAGCACTTTGGCAATTATTTCTTTCAGTATGTTGACGCAAAGAGTCACTACCATCAGCCACTTCTAGAAATTCATATCTCATCCCTGGACTTGCCGCACTACCATTTCCCATCTCAACCAATACTAAGATGGAGAAAACCATTTTTTTTGCCGTACAGTTTCTCTTGAAGTAAACAGAAACTTCATCACTTCATGTGGAAGACCCTGCCAATTTTGGGTCCAAACAAATGGATCCATAATAGTGGAACTAGGATAAGGAGTCCAGTGTAACAGAATACAATCCTTCTTAACTCTTTGTCCAAAATTACTCGCAACTACATGTGACATTCAACAAGGGCATGGAAGGGGTTAAGATCCCATGACTAAGGGATTACCCAGAAACAGAACTTTCCAATGACCAAGGATTGATACAAGTCTACAGCACAAAATGAATAAATTTCTACCCCGCCCTCTGGAGTGGCACTACAGGGCAGACAACATACCTTTGGTCGAAATATCCGAGGTGTCGAAGGCATTGTAGGAAAACTCGGCTTCCAGCTGCGCCACTTTGGTGGGGGAGAGCCGAAGAGAACCTCCGCGGGCCACGTTGAGAGCCTGGCGACGGGACAAGAGCCTCAGGGAAGCTCGACGATCTAGTGGGCGCGAGAGAGGCGCCGGGGATTGGGTCCCCGGTGGCCGGGCGTAGATCACCGTGTCAGATGGGTTGCCTCCACAGATGACGTCAGCAAGGTTTGTTTGTACAGCCTGGTGGGTAACCTTGCCCTCCACCATAGTTTCGGTGGCGCCATGGGCGCGGGTCAAGGCTTCCCGCGGCGTCAGGAGGAGCGGACGCGGGGAAACGTCAGGTGGGAGGGTCTGTACGCTGTGGTAGGTGTCGGCCTGAACGATGAAGTACCCACGGCCCGTGTGGCAAACCTGAAAACACAAAATAAATGTGAAAGGAGACGTAACTGATAAAAACACAAGTACAAACATAAAGAAGGTTACATACGTGAAAAATTGTATACACTACACATATGAACATGCATTGATTTCAACTCGGGCATACAGTGTGTACATAAGTTAATTCACATTCAAATTACAAAGGATGTTCCAAAAGTCGCCTAGTGTCATCTTTACAAAGGATTACAAAGGCGGAGCATGCCGACAGGAGACCTTTTGGTCCATATCATGCACATAGACTGCTCTACTTGAACTTTCTGTATTGAATAGATGGGGATGATAGGTGGTCATAGACATGGAACTGCCTAGTGTAGGCCTTAGGTCTCTTATCTTCTTATGAATAAAACCAAACAATTTCCTTCATCTCAGGGAGTTGACTCAGCGTAGGTAAGTGATAATAGTTCAATAAATTTGGAATTAAATGGTTTTGTGTTCGTTTCACCCGTTTTCTTTCCGGTACGAGATCGCCGCTGTGTGGGGCCTGAAGATAATTGCGGCCACTGGTCTCCTTCCAGTGATGGCTGCTCGAACTAGGAGCCAGCGTGACCTCGGCTTCATTGTAAACATTGGCTCTGCCGTAGCCAGGTCGTTCCTTCCGTTTTTCTTTCCCTTCCAGACAGTCCTGCAGCAGCAATTTTTGTATGGAGAATACGGTAGCCGAACAAGCTGAGTAGTTCGCTGTTGTTGCTGCTTTTTGCTGTCTCATCCGACGGCAATCGGCTGTCCTGATGATGCCAAATAACTAAATAGAATATTCTGGCCCAAGGCAGAATGAAAGAAAAATGCCATTCGGTGCGGAAGGGTTCAATGGAGAAAGGCTACAACCTTCTTCACCACTGCAGGTGGCATCAAGTAAAGAAATGAAATAGCTTGCCGCCAAAGAAAATTAAAGGACAATTGCCAAAG
>NC_134797.1:24416280-24418780 GCF_046742065.1 Oratosquilla oratoria
ATGATGATGATGATGATGATGATGATGATGATGATGATGATGATGATGATGATGATGATGATGATGATGACGCTGTGATAACAACAAACACACAAGTTACCAAATGCCCGGCAAACAGAAATAATCCAGCAGGGCTCACACTATACCCACTTTAGTTTGAAAACAAATGGCCATACAGGAGAATTTACTGTCCTTATAAGGAAAAATGAAAGCAGGGAACAAGGACCCGATGCATAAATAATTAATCCAATTCCAGACCCAGGGCCACGAGAACTGGCTCCACTTTCTCAAACGCGTTCCACTCTTTCCTTCTATTTGCCACACTTGAAAGAGTCTGCCTATGTCTAACGCAAGAATATTTTAGTCAACTTAAAGGAACCCTTGGGTGATTGAGTATCAAATGTGTATTTAATCAGATGCCTGCTTAAGATTATTTTATGTAACATTTAAATTCAAATAATTGCTGCCCAGCTCATATTCACTAGATAGGTTCGATTCCCGTAAACACCAAATACTCTTTATTCAGCTAATGGGAATGCCCGCAGGATGAAAGGGTCTCGATCAGTAAACGCCACTTTCGAGCTGTGGACCCGACGATCCTCAGCTGACTAAAGTCGTTGGCCGGTTACCACAATAAAATTCATTAACGAGTCCCAGTTCAGTAGTTGGTAAAAGAGAATGCGAAGGTTTCCAGTCAATATGAACAGCTGTGCACTCGGTCAAATCAGCAATATTTTGGCTTCCAGTGACTTTCGTTTGTTTTTATATTTTGATAAAGAGATTCTGGCAGCCTGTTTCGTAATCTATTTTGTTCATAGCCTTCAGTTTATTCTTGTAACCACAGTTACCAATACTGGTTAGAAAGAAAAGAAAAATAGGATCGAACACAAGAATAAACAATTCAGATCAAACAAACTAACGTACCGTGGCACATCCATAGCTCAGTTGCCAGTTACACTACTTTTGGACGAAATACTCGGTGAGGCGGGACACGAGGAGCAATTTGGCCAAGTGTACATTACATAAGAAAAATAAACACTCTTCCAGCACTCTCGGAAAAAGAGGGCCGTGTTTTTTTCTCCGTCCGGAGCACATCGTCGATGAATTTGGCTTTTTCCTCACCAGCGTCGCCCGGGGACGCCTCTTAGGGTCGCCCTCCGGATCTTGGCTTCAACCAAGTTCACTTCACTTCCTCAACATAATTCTGTGTGTGTGTGTGTGTGTGTGTGTGTGTGTGTGTGTGTGTGTGTGTGTGTGTGTGTGTGTGTGTGTGTGTGTGTGTGTGTGTGTGTGTGTGTGTGTGTGTGTGTGTGTGTGTGTGTGTGTGTGTGTGTGTGTGTGTGTGTGTGTGTGTGTGTGTGTGTGTGTGCGTGCGTGTGTGTGTGTGTCTATAGTTTGTTTCTTGGTGCTTTCATTTTCATACAATTTAATGTTCAATCACTCATTCATTTTAGCTGCGGCGTCTTTCACTTTTGCAAGAATCATATCTATTCCCTGTTTGACAATTTCTGTGACCTAATTGTATTGGTTGTCTACGTCATTGATCTGTCCCAAGCGTCTTCGGTGTACCATATGAAATGCACTTTCCTAATATCTTTACACATTTCTAATGTCTTCACCCTTATTATTTCAATTCCATAACTAGAAACGTAACCTGGTTTTAGAAGTCCGGTGAGTCATATTCTATAATCAGCGCCTCACTCTTCAATATGCTTAAAGAAGATCTAGTAAATCTGGTTTACCCTATTCCTCAATTCTAGTAGGTTGTATTGTATGTTGGTGGAATATCTTGGAACTGATACGGGAAATCTGTTCCACAACCCACTTCTTTACCAAATTCCAAATCATTCCATTTTGTAGTTTTACTTCCGAAGCCGTCGAGGATTATCGTACGATATCCAAATTTATCAATCCATTTCAGTCGTCTTTCAGGATGCATATGATTATTTAATTTGCCGGCAGCACCCATGTCACACTAAACGTGACATTGTACTTATTTTCCTGCATTTATCTAATCAACAGAAATTCGTAATATACAGTATATTCTTTCATCGTCACTGCTTCTTAAGGATATTAGATCTTCACTCTCTTCTTTTTTATAGATCTGGATCCAATATTCGTAAGAGTGCTTATGGTATATTTGTTTTGCCCTTTCTGCGTTCCATCTCAAGCCCTCTTTACCTTCTGCTAATTCCGGCCCAGAGGAGTTTGGTCTAACCTCTCCAACTCTAATTACGTCGGCTTTCTCCTCATCCTCCCCGTCCTTATGAACACCCCTTTTCTCATTGTCCCTTATATTAAAAATATGCATATATTCTTCCTTCTCTCTGATTTGATGCAAAGTTTTAATTCTCTGGTTTTACGAAAGTTGATCAGTTTTCAGTTTTTTTTCCTGTCGTTTTCTGTCAGCCATGTTTTCGACTCTTCCCGGCTTTACGAAATAACCTTCTACTGTGTGTGTGTGTGTGTGTGTGTGTGTGTGTGTGTGTGTGTGTGTGTG
>NC_134797.1:24433780-24436280 GCF_046742065.1 Oratosquilla oratoria
AGAGAGCTGGCTCTCAACTGACGCCAAGTCAGTGTTGCCACCTAGCGCGAAAACATGCATCGCATTTTGCGATAACCAATATAATTACAAATATACACAATGGTTACACATAATTACAATGAATAATAAAACAACAAACAACAAAACATATGACAATTTTATAAAGAGGGGGAGACATATAATTCCCCAAATAAGCAACACACAATTACAATGTACGATAATAATGGTATGATATACGACATACCACGCTAACACAAGATAATGAAAACAAAAACTTAGGAACAAAACACGCAATGCACGAATGAACACGCCAACAATGCCCTAAGCTCTTTTTATTTTTCGAAGTCGAGTGATCCAGTGATTTTGATCTTCCATTATTTGCTTCCGGTGCTCGTAAAACAACTGGGGGGGGGGGGACGAAGAGTTTGTCCCCCTTCTGCCCCCCCCATAACCCCCTCCCCCTCCCCCTTTCATCTCCATTCCCCCATCTCCCCTTCCCCATAGCTCATCGACCAAGAGAGCCGGATACGGACTGAAGGAGTGGACTGATGTTTTCGGGACCTGCTGAATGACCTTCAGGGACAACAGGGCGACCTGCTGGGCCAACAAAGCGACCTGCTGGGCCAACAAAGTGACCTGCTGGACCAACTGACTGACTTGTCGGACTAACAAGGCGACCTATCGGGCTAACAGGGTAACCTGTTGGACTAACAGAGTGACCTGTCCGACTGACGGGGCGACCTGCCAGAACAGCCGTGACTCGAAGCGAGGTGAAAAAAACAATGAAACAAACAAACAAACAATCAAACAAATCAATAGATAAAAACATACATAAATGAATATGTAGATGAATGAAAAAAAAATAGATTAATATATAGATGAATAAATAAAATAATAAAGAATAAATAAATAAAAATAAATAAATAAATACATGAATAAATGAATGAATAAACACATAAACAGATAAAAGGTGTAATGCTTCTTCCGGTTGACACTTTTGCCTCGTGACTCATTCCCTCTAACGTGACACCGAATTTAAGGTGACGTTTATTACACCATTATCATTTCATCATTAATTCTGGTGCCAAACAGTTTCGTTCAGCTGAGGGGCCTCAGCAGAGGACCGAGACCCCATTGTGCTGAGTCGACTGGTCCTCGGCTCAATAAACTCGTTTGGTATTAGATGCTGGAACAAGATTCTGCACGATCCGCGGCCGCTGCCGTCGTGTCGCACGAACTGAAGCATAAGTTCACTTCTTCGCTAATCGTTGTCATTGGGTCTAAATTGCAGTTGGGGGGGGCAGGAAAAGGGGAGGAGCGAGGCAGCTGTTACGACGGCGAAGAGGAGTAGGAGGAGTAGGAGGAGGAGGTGGAGGAGTAGGTGGAGGAGAAGGAGGAGGAAGAGGAAGAGGAGGAAGAGGAGGAGGAGGGGAGGAGGAGGAGGAGGAGGAGGAGGAGGAGGAGGAGGAGGAGGAGGAGGAGGAGGAGGGGCAGGAGTAGGAGGAGGAGGAACAGGAGGAGGAGGAGGAGGAGGAGGAGGAGGAGGAGGAGGAGGAGGAGGAGGGGCAGGAGGAGGAGGAACAGGAGGAGGAGGAGGAGGAGAAGGAGGAGGAGGAGGAGGAAGTGGAGGAGCAGCAGGAAGAGGAACAGGAGGAGAAGGAGAAAGAGGAGGCGGAGGAGGACGAGGGAAGCAGGATGAGGAGGAACAAGAGGATGAGGAGGACGAGGAGGAAAAGGAGGAGGTACGTAGAAGATAGCGGTTACAAGCCTCATTGATTCATCATTACAGAGCAACTATTAGAGAAGGTGGAGGAGGGTGGAGGAGGAGGGTGGAGGAGGGTGGAAGGCTATGGAGATGGATAAGATTGCCTAACGGGAGCCAGAATAAAATTAAAAGTGTTTCCCACTAAGGAAGGACTTAAGGCGACTTGTAAGAATGATCGTGTCTGCCGCCAGGCGATTTTAATCAGCTGATCCATTAACCCACATGTATCAGAGAGGTGACAATTCTTTCGGTTGAATAAATTTGCTTGGGTGTAGGTAGAAAAAAATGTATAAAGCCTCCCATCACCATCTAAGTGTTAACCCTTCCGTGCCATGTGGCACGATTTCATCTTATCACTGCTGGCGCTAAGCTATTTTATTAATTTTCCGTGGCACCCATAGCTGGGCGCGTTACCGCCGAACAGGTAGTGCGTTACCGAAAAATCTGGGGGTGCATTTCCGTCAATGCGTTACTGATTTCAATTTCCTTAGAGCGGTCCGCGTTACTGCGTATGTGTGTATGTATGTACACATACACAGCATGTATACGCAGGTTTTTCGGTAACGCACTACCTGTCCGGCGGTAACGCACTACCTATCGGGCGGTAACGCGCCCACCTCTGGTAGCATCCTCTTGGTAGTGATAGAGTTGACCTGTTCAGACTCCGTGTTCCTTGAATCCATGAAATGATCTGGCGCCAGCCAAAACAAATTCTTTAAAGTCCGCCACAGAAGA
>NC_134797.1:24443780-24446280 GCF_046742065.1 Oratosquilla oratoria
ACACACACACACACACACACACACACACACACACACACACACACACACACACACACACACACACACACACACACACACGTACACACACACACACACACACACACACACACACACACACACACACAAACATACACACAAACAAACACACAAACACGCACACACACATATATCAGCTCTGAGCTGTCATCGATCACGTGTCCAACCCGTTATACAAGACAAATATCAAACGAAAAATTCATCCCAAAAGTACATGGACATATTAACCCACACTCGTAATTGAAATAAGTATCTTATGTATAGCGTGCCCATTCTTGTATATTTATACATTACGTAAACATATTCGTGCAGACAAAATGTGAGTTAGTGAAAAACATGGCACATAAATACGAATGACAACTTATATATCCAAATAATGTGGGATTTGCAGCTTTTACTGGGCTTGAATTCTTTCTCTCTCTCTCTCTCTCTCTCTCTCTCTCTCTCTCTCTCTCTCTCTCTCTCTCTCTCTCTCTCTCTCTCTCTCTCTCTCTCTCTCTCTCTCTCTCTCTCTTTTAAGAAGAAGAACAAGAAGGACCCTGTTCAGTGATGTGGTGGCTGGCTGGCTGGCTTGCTACTATCGCATTCCCAAGGATTCCCTAAAGGAAATTCGAGTATATGAGGGAGAGAAGAAGTTTCCTCTATCGGGTGACAAGAAGTTACCCCTTCCTATCGTATACCCTTGGGATTAGGAAACCTATTAGCGGCAGAATTGATGGCGACCCCTATCTAGTGGAAGAGGGGGGATTCACTGCGCGCGCGCGCACACATTACACACACACACACGCGCGTGTGAGCGCACACACACACACACACACACACACACACACACACACACACACACACACACACACACACACACACATGTACACACACACACACATGTACACACACACACATGTACACACACACACACACACACACACACACACACACACACACACATGTACACACACACACACACACACACACACACACACACACACACACACACACACACACACACACACACACACACACACACACACACACACACACACACACACACACACACACACACACACACACACACATTGCGTATAAGACATCTGGCACCTCAGCTGAGAGAGAATGTGGCGTCCGCGAGTTCGATTCCGACTGAAGGGACGAAGCGTTGTGATCCGGCTGCACCACCACCAGCAGCCAGATCAGTAATCTGCTGTAGTCGGGGCGACTCCTCTCCGCCAACATCAACGACGAGATTACTGAGGGACCCGCGGGGGTGGGGGTGGGGGGGTGTCGAGTGGATACGAAAAGAAGGAAATGAAACTGGAAGGAAGAAAAAGAGGAGAGGAATCAACTCATACGATGAATATTGAAAAGAAGAAAAAGGATAAGGATAGCGATGGGAATGGGAATAGGGATAATAATAGGGACGTGAGATCATTGTTGGGACATCAACTGAGTAGAGTGGGATGGAGGTTCTAGTAGGTGAATAGATTACCATTGTTGCTACTACTGAGCACTTACCAATAATAAGTAACGGTAAGATGGGGTAAAGGAAAATCTTATCCCTCAATTTTTTCTTTCCTCATTTAAGAAAAAAACAATTATTATACATTGGTGAGGCATGATCTGTGGGCAAGAAAAGCATGCCAAGCATGATGCATATTAGTCGAGGACAAGGGGTAACTATTGGCTACAAGGTCCCCATAAGGTCCGTTTTGGGGACATGAGAAAGGGTGGGGGGTGGGGGGCACAGAAATGGGGACCATGACCTTGAAATAGTTCATTTCCTTAACCTTTCAACAGGAGAGTTTTTTCTTTTTTTAGTTGAATAAAATCGCTCAGAGGCAGCCGGGAAAATAATAATGAAAAATTGGGATGGCTGTCGTCGTTTTCGGAGCTACAAAAAGACAGACTTTAGGGATTTTCTTCCTGGTGGTTTGATGTCCGGGGTGAAGGTGACCTCGAATGTCCGGGATGAAGATGACCTCGAATGTCCGGGATGAAGATGACCTCGAATGTCCGGGATGAAGATGACCTCGAATGTCCGGGATGAAGATGACCTCGAATGTCCGGGATGAAGATGACCTCGAATGTCCGGGATGAAGATGACCTCGAATGTCCGGGGTGAAGATGACCTCAACTGGCAGACAGATCGATCTCGGGGAAGGGGTTCGAAGAAGACAGGGAGGGAGAGAGAGAGAGAGCAGTGGGGATGGAGGGAGAATGGGAGGGAGAGAGTAAAGGAGAGGATGGGGAAAGAGGGAGGGAGAGAGGGATAGGGAAGAAAGGGTGGGGAGAGGGAGTGAAGGAAGGAAGGAAGATGGAAGGAGAGAGGGTGAGGTATTAAAGGAAGGGACGGGAGGGGAGGGGAAGGGGGAGGAATGGACGGATGGAGGGAAGGAAGAAGAGAAGGAGGGAGGGATAAAATAAGGTAGGAAAGAAAGGAGGAAGGAAGAAAGAAAGGAAGGACGGACGG
>NC_134797.1:24453780-24456280 GCF_046742065.1 Oratosquilla oratoria
AAGAGGAGGAGAAAGAAGAGGGGAGGAGGAGGAGAAGGAGGTGGAAGGGAAGAAGAAGGAGGAGAAGGTAAGGAGAATGTGAAGAAAGAGGAGAAGAAAAAGGAGGAAGAGGGAAAAAGATGAGAAGAAAGGAATAATAAAAAAGAAGAGGGAATAGAGGAGGAAGAGAAAGAGAAAGAGGAGGAGGAGGAGGAGGAGGAGGAAGGATAAAAGGAAAAGGAAGAGAGAGAGAGGAGGAGGAGGAAGAGGAAGAATGAGAGGAAGAGGTGAAGGAGGAGATGAAGGAGAGAGAGAAAAAAGAAGAAAGAGGAAGAGGGAGAGGAAGAGGTGAAGGAGGAGGAGATGAAGGAGAGAGAAAAAAAGGAGTAGGGGGAGGGGGAGGGGGCGTGAGGATGTATGGAAGGCCAGTCAGAATGAAGGAATTCGGGAGTTGGAAGCCAAAAGATAAAGAACCGCGCCAAGAGTACAGACCGCGAGTATGTGGCTGAAGGTGCGATAGATGAGGAGTTCGAATTGGGGAGGAGTGGGTTCGAGTCCCGATCGGGACACCGTAGGGGCATTTGGTCTAGTAAAGGTACAAGACAGAAAGAAGGCCAAGGGAGAAAAAAAAGAAAGAAAAAAAAAGACGCAGGGTCCCCGCCCAAGACCCTGAGACCCAAAAATTCTTCGGCAGAACAAAGAGCGAAGAGTCTGCGCCAAGGAGGTCGTTCGCAGAGGATTCTGCCACTCAAGAGGTGACTGCGAAGAGTCTGGAGGTCATAGTATGGGCGACAGCATCTGTGGAGAATTTCGTCAGAAACGAGTTGTGTACACGAAGATGTCTGGAGCCGAAGGAGGACCTTCTAGGAGATAAACCGTAAACTGACGAAGGTTTCTGCAGAAGAAGAGCCTCGTCAGGCAGGAGCTCCAATAGCGGTAGGTTGGACCGAGAGGACCAATTCTTCTCCTGGAAAAATGAAGAGATACGACGTCCCCTCCGGAAGGGGAGAGTAGGAGAGGGGAGGGGAGGGGAGAGGAGTGGAAGGGGGAAAGGAGGAGACAGGGGAGGGGAGAGGGATGAAGACCTGGTGTGTCGAAGAGAGTTGTTCAAAGTCAGGAGAGTCGGAAGAACGAGCACGACTCACTTCGTGTGGAGGGCGTTTTTACGGACAAAAGACGAGAGGAGAAGGGGGGGAGGAGGGAGGAAGAGGGGGAAGGGAAAGAGGGATGGGGAAAGGGGGAAATAGGAGGAGGAAAGGGGAAAGGGGAAGGCGAGGAAGGAGGGAGACAAAAAAGAGGGGGATATGGTGGGGGAGAGTGGGGAGGAGAGGAAGGAGAGGAGGGATGGGAGAGGGAAGAGAAGGATGTCTGATTCGGTTTTATGTCACTGAAGGATCCGGGGTTTGGCGACTGCAGACCATTACTTAGAGTGGATTATGTCCTTCATTTCTGCGCCTTGGTCAGGATTCGAACCCCGCGCTTGATCCCCTTAGTGTCAGTCAGAAGCAGGACCGACACCGGATGTCGCTCATAGCGTCAGAAGAATCAACTTCCTTCCGAGGCACTCGCAGGAAATTCACTTCGAAGTTCTTTGACTCCTCTGAATAAAGACCTCATCCACTTTGCGTCTAATCTCATCAAGGACCGAAAGATCTTTGTGGTCTTTACACGTGACCTTAGAGACCAGAAGGTGACCTACAAAGGACAACACCATCAACACCTTCCTTTCATTCTGGCTGCCGCCAGGCGATTTTATTCACGTCTCAGCCGACTGAGACCCCGTTCATGCTGGATCCGACCATCAGTTGAACTGAATCACCTGGCGCTCCCCCCCCCACAACATCGCAGTACGTCCTACAGGCGTGTGTGTGTGTGCGTGTGTGTATGTGTGTGTGTGTGTGCGTGTGTGTGTGTGTGTGTATGTGTGTGTGTGTGTGTGTGTGTGTGTGTGTGTGTGTGTGTGTGTGTGTGTGTGTGTGTGCGTGTGTGTGTGTGTGTGTGTGTGATTAACCATGGTCTTGGATCACGTGTTGGACTTGTGATCGACAGCTATTACCCTCCCAGAAGAGAGCTCAGAGCTCATATATGATTGATCTATGGGTCCTGACGTGACCTTACACAAGAGTTGGAGTAATGACTCGCAGCGCAGCGACACTGAAATTATTTCAGCCCTGGGCGGGATTCGAACTCGGACCGCTGTAGCAGCAGTTGCGAACGCTACCACTGCGCCGTCGAGTCGTGTGTGTGTGTGTGTGTGTGTGTGTGTGTGTGTGTGTGTGTGTGTGTGTGTGTGTGTGTGTGTGTGTGTGTGTGTGTGTGTGTGTGTGTGTGACAGATAGAGAGAGAGAGAGAGAGAGAGAGAGAGAGAGAGAGAGAGAGAGAGAGAGAGAGAGAGAGAGAGAGAGAGAGAGAGAGAGAGAGAGAGAGAGAGAGAGAGAGAGAAAGACAGAGACCTTAACCCCATCAAAGCCCTGTGATCCCTTTACAGCTTCTGTTGTATCTAACGTCACACAAATTTTTA
>NC_134797.1:24461280-24463780 GCF_046742065.1 Oratosquilla oratoria
AAGGGCGGGGCTACTGGAGAGGTGAAGAAGACCACCGACCGAGAGTCAGACTGAGATCGAGCGCTCCGAGGACTTCGATGGTGATGGTCGGAAGTCACTGAATGTGATCAGTCACGAGGAAACGGGGGAGAGAGAGAGAGAGAGAGAGAGAGAGAGAGAGAGAGAGAGAGAGAGAGAGAGAGAGAGAGAGAGAGAGAGAGAGAGAGAGAGAGAGAGAGAGAGAGAGAGCAGGAGGAAGGTGGGGAGGGGTTGTCGGCATGAAGGGCGCTGGGAGATGGATGGAAACTAGGAAGAGACAGACAGTGGTGGCAGCGGTGGGACGCAGGTAGAGGGGATGGAGTAGGAAGTGGACAGGAAGGAAAAGGGGGAGTACGAGGAGAAGGATCAGGAGGAGAAGGAGGAAGAGGAGGATAAACAGGAAGAGGAGAAGGAGTAGGAGGAGGAAGAGGCGGAGGAGTAGAAAGAGGAGGAGGAGAAAGAGAAGAAGGAAAAGGAGGAGGAGAAGAAAGAGGAGAAGGAGAAGAAGGGGGCGAAGGAGGAGGAGGAGGAAGAGGTTAGGAGTATGAGGAAGAGAAGAAAGAGGAGAAGGAGGAGAAAGAACACAAAGGAACACAAAGGAATAACAAACAACATCAGATGAGAAGTAAGAGGAGGAGGAGGAGAAAGGGGAGGAGGAGAAGGAGAAAGGGGAAGAGGAGAAGGAGAAGGAGGAAAAGGAGGAGGAGGAAAAGGAGAAGGAGGAGGAAAAGGAGAAGGAGGAAGAAAAGGAGGAAGAAAAGGAGGAGGAGAAGAAATAAGAGGAGAAAGAGGAGGAAAAGGAGGAGGAAGAGGAGGAGAGGGAGGAAGAGGAGGAGAGGGAGGAAAAAGAGAAGAAGGAGGAAAAGGAGGCGAAGGAGAAGGAACACGAGGAGAAAACTGAGGAGGAAAAGGAGGAGAAGGAGGAAAAGAAAGAGAAGGAGGAGGTAGAGGAAAAGGAAGAGGAACAAGAAAAGGAAAAGGAAAAGGAAGAGGAGGAGGAGGAGGAGGAGGAGGAGGAGGAGGATGTTGATGGGGTGAAGGAGGAGGTTAAGGTGAAGGTGAAGGATAAGGAGTATGAGGAGGAGGATGTGGATGAGGATGAGGATGAGGATGAGGATGGGGATGAGGTGAAGGTGAAGGAGTATGAGGAGGAGAGAATTTCGAGTGGGAGCGATTGTTTGATCTCCATTTCTAAAAACTACTAAAAACAAAAATAGATAAACAAATACAAATAGATAAGATAAAATAAACAAATAAATAAACGAGCAGACAAACAAACAAACAGAATGAAACGTCAGCAGTGTCGCTGCAGAAAGAATACAAGGAAACCATCAAGCCCAACTCAAGAGTCAGTCAGTTAAGGGAAGCCATTTTGAAATTCCTTTTTTTTTTTTAAATTCCAGTTCATGAAGAGGTGAAAAAATATCGGGGAAGGGGGAAGGCCTATCAAGTCTCTCAGCAAAGAAAGAGAGGGGAAAAAACGTAGTTCGACACTTGCAAATGGTGACTATACAGAAATTCTTTTATATACTTAAGAAAAAAAAATTTTAGTACTGCTTGGTCTCCGTAGGAGGCCCCCAGTCACGCTCAGAGGAAACAATGGTCTTGAAAAAAGTGACAGAATAAAAGATAGATCTGCAGTATTATGTCGGACAAGGATATGGTGAAGACATAGTTAAAAAAAAAAAAAGGAAATGTGGTCATAATAAAGTGGCACATCACTTTCGTAATCACGGGACTGGGGGACATGTATGCGGAGGTTAAGATTTAGTACATCCTGTTTATTTGACATTTACACGAGACCACACACACGCTCTTGCCGTATCGTACATAGTGGACGAGTAGAGGAACCACACAAAAATCTTGTTAGCTGGGCATGAGGAAGATTTATTTATTTATTTATTTACTTATTTTTAAGGCAGTGTGGGGGGGAAGGAAGGAATAGGAGAAGGCAGGGGAAGAAGGGGAAGAAGAGGAGGAGGAGAAGGAAAAGGAGGATGGAGAGGGAGGAGGAGGAGGAGGAGGAGGGGGAAGGAGGAGGAGGAGGGGGAAGGAGGAGGAGGAGGGGGAAGGAGGAGGAGGAGGGGGAAGGAGGAGGAGGAGGGGGAAGGAGGAGGATGAGGAGGAAGGAGGAGGATGAGGAGGAAGGAGGAGGAGGAGGAGGAGGAGGAGGAGGAGGAGGAGGAGGAGGAGGAGGAGGAGGGAGGAGTGTAGGAGGAAGGTAGGAGGAGACGATAAAGAAAGAGGAGAGTGAAACTGAGAAACGGAGCGAAGGGGAATTAGCTGTCCCGTGCAAATGTCATCGATTGTATTCCAGAGTTACAGAGATCTCGTATCTCACACCGTCGTTTTGACGCTTCCGTACCTCATTTTAAGCACTTTGATCCTCATGTATTATTTCCAGACAAAGAAATTATTTTTTTTCTATTTTATTGTGACAGGCAGCAAACGATTTTATTTGGCTGGGTAGGACGTTCAAGTT
>NC_134797.1:24476280-24481280 GCF_046742065.1 Oratosquilla oratoria
CACAAACCAAGAAAAACTCTTATTCGCCTGAAACTATTTTAGAATGATCTGCACGTTTCGCATCGCAATACTTCTGTAGTTCGCATTTCGTTTGCTGAAGAACGCTTAATGCATTCCAGAGACTGGAATGGCAATATCACTCACAGTTAACTAAATTCACCTGGTGATACAAAAAATATATATATATAAAGTCATATTGCTTTATAAAACAATAACCTCACTGCATTTCCGACACTGAAGTGGCAGTATTACCCATCATCAAATTCGCGTGACGACATGTAAAAGATATAAACTCACATTGCTTTGTAAGGTAATTATACTGGTGCACTGCAGACTGTTGTATTTGTATGTACCATATTACCCACTTCCGTACCGGGTATAACTCATATTTTTATTCTGGTTCCCGTCAAGCGATTCTATGCATATCTTCGGTAAGTAAATGGTTAAAGTTGAGTCAACCTGACGATATTTGTCCACGATATCTTACTCCTCACCGTAAAACCTCTTTAGTACGAAAGAGACGGCATATGAAGTAATGTAAAAGAAAAACATGAGAAATAGTTCATCTCTCTTCATATCGAGGACCTGGACACTATATTCCGAAATTCTGAGAAGCCACATCTGAAAACGCTTTTCATGGGCTGGAAGAAAAACACCATCAGCGGATGAAAAACTTATTCAATTTGTTTAAACTCGACAGATATTTTCCTCACCAGATATTTTCTTCCAAGGTTAGCCTGCAGTTCTCTAATCACGTGAAGTTACTTTTTCATTATATTTTCTTGTATGTTCTCATACGTTAATATATGATTTCTGCTAAGATCCAACGGCAGAGGAGGTTTTTATTCTGTTTATAAATATTTGGTAAGTTATAAGTGAACAAGTGTCCCGGAAATACGCTTGCTTGAGGAAGAGAGAGATTCAGGAATCTATAGATACGCTGCCGCGCCATTTTGAAAGCAACTGTCGAAATCTCATTTCAAACAACTTTCGCAAAATTATCGACATTTGCAATTGCTCGGAAATCGTCTCTTTACTTAATTTCCTCACTCATATATATTTTTCTTATGGAAACAAAGGCTCAATATCGATCTGCTTCCATGTTTGAAAATTGCGATCTGCTACGAGCGTTGTTGGAAGGTTTACAAGACGACAACAGAGGGTATGACAAATCTTTGCTTCCTTTCGATTGGAAACATTCCATCGATACGAGACATTACACTTTTGCTGCCAAGGATGGAGATGATCAAAGTGACCTAGCGGTAGAAAAAAAAAAAAATGTCAGCCAGTATATAAAAGGTTATTAAGAGAGGGACTACAATCAAGATAATCTATAATCAGGTCACTACCAAAAGGGTTTTCATGGCGATGATCAAAGCGGCCTGATGGCATCGATAATAAAAAGACAAATACCACCCGGTAAAGACGGGGTTGATAAGAGATAAGCTCTAATCAGTATAAACTAAAACCTCCCTTCAACACCATAGGGGGTGGCCAGGGAGTCGAATAAAAAGGCCCGGTGATGACAAAATAAAAAGTAAATTGCCAACCGGCACGGAGCAGGTCAAGAGCCAAATCCGTCTCAGCTTCAGACTACGCATTCTGGAAATATCAAAGCCCTCTCGTAGACCGCTGTGACGCGTTTGCCTTTCGTTCGCGTCACGTGACCAAGCACGATCCTCCACAGCTACCACTGACAGCCACTTGACCTTGTAGTTCGGTCATGGTGAGCAAAGGATATGGGTGGTGCAAAGCTCTTCTTGGTGTTTTCTTCCGACTTTTTATTATTATTTTTTTTTTATGAAATCTGATGGTTCCCATGATAAATAAAGAGCAGAGTCGTCACCACAAGAATAGATAGTTCAGAAACTGTGGAGAAACTAGACAATAATAAACAAGAAAGAGCAAATAAAAGAATTGTTGCAGTACCCCCAATAAAAATAAAAAAACAAAAGAAGGATGATAGTTTACATAAGTTACAAAGTGTGTGTGTGTGTGTGTGTGTGTGTGTGTGTGTGTGTGTGTGTGTGTGTGTGTGTGTGTGTGTGTGTGTGTGTGTGTGTGTGTGTGTGTGTGTGTGTGTGTGCGCGCGCGCTCGGGTGCCTGATATTTGATCATTACGAGTTTGAGTATTTCTGTATTTGTGTGTTCGCGTACATGTGCTATGTGTGTGTGTGTGTGCGTGTGCCCAAGCCTATGTTTATGGATGGATTTGTGTGTGTACATTTGAATTTGTTCTCGTTGTGTGTGTGCGTGCAACATGACTGCATACTAGCATGTACGCCTGTCTGTGCATGTATCAAGTCTGTGAGTGATTGTAACACCATGATTAAATGGTATATAAAAACGTGTGACTGACCTTACGTACACGCGTTCGACAGAAACCTCCAAACCTCCCTCCCACCCCTTCCCTACCACACACACACACACACACACACACACACACACACACACACACACACACACACACACACACACACACACACACACACACACACACACACACACACACACACACACACACACACACACACACACACACACACACACACACACACACACACACACACACACACACACACACACACACACACACACACTTACCCTCACATTAGCATCTTGGTAACTTGACACGATGGAAATGGTTCCAAGGTGTTGAAAGGAGCTGAAGGTTATAAAATTGAATTGGAAACTTTAGAAAGGGGAAGGGGGTAAAGTCGAGGGTAAAATGACGGTAGTTGAAAGGATTAGGTGGGTAATCCCTCTTGAATATGGGTGGACCCACAGCATAAATACGAGATTACGAGAAATCATGGGATCTTGTGCGAAGGAAAAACGGCTAGACAATCACACAAGCTAGATGTAAACACATTTTCTTAAACTAGGAAGGATAAGAAATTTTTTGTCAGTGTCATATCTTAATCGTGTGTTTTACCATTACCTCGGATGAATATATCATTAGATAGGAAAAGTATATAAATAATATGAAAACAAACAAATGTGTACCAGATCGCTTAGAGGGAAGATTGCAAGAGACATATCTAGGGGAATGCGTCTTAGAAGAGGTTAGATTTATCGGTCGCAATGTTCATAAAATGAAAAAAAAGTTACCAGAACTAAAGAAAAGAAAGAAAAAATTAATAGAGATATTGATAACGGTTTGAAGTTAAATACACAATTATTCATTTGATGAAGTGAATCAGGCACAGCGTATTTTCTGATGAAAAATAAATTTGACTTTTCGGGAAGTAATTAAAAAAAAAAAATAACTAACTAGGTAGCAAGAAGACTAGAACGCACACCAGTCTACTACATCACTTCTCACGGTCAGTATGAAAGGAGGAAAATCAAACTAAATCCGTGCAGCGTATTTTCTGATGAAAAATAAATTTGACTTTTTGGAAAATAATTTTAAAAAATGTAACTAACTAGGTAGCAAGCAGACTAGAACGCACACCAGTCTACTACATCACTTCTCACGGTCAGTATGAAAGGAGGAAAATCAAACTAAATCCGCGTAGCATCTTCGCAGGCGATGGGATGAACAAATCCCATTCAGTTTAACTTCAGTGACACTGCTGCCATCGTGGAAGAGTATGTGATTCCCCCACATAGAAACACGACATAAGGTTCTCTCAAATGTGTTTGTTGTCCTCGCTGGATGTAGCACAGTCTACGTTGGGCGACAAGTGGTGGTGGAAGGCGTGGCTATTCAGAAATGTTAATGTGGTTCTTGTTACACGACGACTTTCCCAAGGCAAACAGTAACGTTTTAGTTGGAAGCGAGAGTAAACATAATAGAAATGCATGTAACAATAAATATACATACATACACAAATAACACACACACACACACACACACACACACACACACACACACACACACACACACACACACACACACACACACACAGACACACATACACACACACACACACACACACACACACACACACACACACACACACACACACACACACACACACACACACACACACACACACACACACACACACACACACACACACACACAGATATATATATATATATATATATGTATATATATATATATATATGTATATATATATATATATATATATGTATATATATATATTATATATATTCAAAGATCGATTGTTTTTCCTTTGCATGCTATCTATATTTATATAATGTGTATGTATAAATGTACGTGTGTACATGTATGGATGTGCAAATATGTATGTATATGTGCATATATAGTTCATCTATGCGGCGTTATCGTTATCTAGGGCATTTTCGTTATCATTATCATTACCGTTACCTGTGGCATTATCATTATCGTTACCTGTGACGTTGACATTGTTGTTATCTATGGCGTCGTCATAAATACTGCTTCTACCCAATTCTGGATTAATTATCTTCTTCTTCAAGAGCCAAGTGTATGAAAGTTACCCCTGCATGAGAAATGGGCTGTTCTGACTAAGAGGTTTCTCCTTCTCCGCCGTATCACGTGACAAAGAACACGAATTGCCCGGTTCACTTGTGTATGTACATGTGTGTAAATATACGCTATGTATGTATATATAGTATACACTCATGTACGTATGCATGCATTATATACTTGTACATACATATGCATGTAAATATATAAAAATACGCTTATGTGTAAATATATACGGCATGTAAGGTCAGGAGTCTATAAATACAGAAACCACAAAGGCTTTGATTGAATGCAGCATTGTTTTATGACTAGACACCAAGATCCACTTAAAGACGAATACTGATAATATTTGACTTTTACTATTCCTTCTTTGTGCTATCTTAAATCTTCCCTTTACCACCTAAGTAACTCCAACTCTCTGATATTGCCTTCGAGAATAGAATCCCGGATTGTTATTTGCCAACAAAATACTGAAATACTAAAATACAAACCAAAGGGATTCGTTGGAATACGCACAGCCAAACGGCATCCTGTTTATCCATGCTTACGTGCCCTTGGCAATAAAACTCCAGACAAAAAA
>NC_134797.1:24486280-24488780 GCF_046742065.1 Oratosquilla oratoria
ATGAATTATCTCCTTCCCCCACCTAACGCCATTCCGCTTGCAAAGTCGCCGTGAATTACAATAAACAAATGATGTCACAGTTCCTGGGAGACGATTCAAGTCGACTAAGACTGGATGGTTTGCAGAAAGTGTATCGCCCAGACGATCACGCTAACTTCGTCGTCAGTCCAATCAATATCGTTAGTATCACCGTGTATTTATTCTAAGTGCTGTCTTACACGTGACGGAAGAGGATAAAAAATTCCCAATACATAATGATAAGCACGTATCTTCATGGCCACTTTGACGACAACTGAACTGTCATACTTTTTCTTTTAATTAGTTGCTCAACAGTGAGCAGATACAAACGCTATTGAGGATAAAATTTCCATCTTTTAAGAATTCAATCTATCTTAAGTCTGGACTTCAAAGTTATAATATTCAAACTTCTTTATAAAAGGGCTTAGCGTATTCACATACAAGGCACGTAAACACAATGATTTATATCCGACGTGTAATAAATTAGTATCACTGTCTGGGCGGAGAATGTGGTGCGGACATTGCAGGCGACAACCTAACACAAGTTCTGTTTAGAAATTGAAAAGACTAAAATAAAATGAATGTATAAAATAGAACTGTTTGAAAACAATAATAAACTAGATAAATCTATTACAAAAATATATAATATATCATTATATAAATTATATATAAATGAAATATTTAAATAAAAGTTATATTATTATATATTACTATATGAATTAAAAAATATATCATTATATAGAATATATAAGATATACACTATTATATATCTTTATCCAAGTTATATATACACAAATATATATATATATATATGTATATATATATATATATATAATCATACATATATAATTTATATTATCATATACTACTATATAAACTAAACGAATATATACAAAAATAAATAAACACAAACATTTTGTTTAGAAAACAACAATAAAATCAAACAAATAAAACATACACATAAAAAAGTAAATCTAACGCGAGGCCAACCCTGGTTATGGAGTCCCCATCGCAGGAGGGTGAGAAGAACCCCCCCTTCCCCCCCAACCCCCCAACCCCCCAACCCCCCAATACACACAACCCCTGGACTGCAGGACGCCATGGACGGTCAATCAAGGGCTTCACATTGCACTCTCGTCCGGCGTTGAAATACCAATTATCTCCTTCAACTCGGTGACGTTCCCCATCAGCGTAGTCTCAGCCAAGAACGGACGATTTTGGTCAACCAAGGAGATTGTCCACCTCGGCCTGAAGGGGGTCTCGGCCGCTGAAGGCCTCTTTCAGGTCCATTTCAGTCTCTCAGTTACATGTAATTGCCAGAATGTCACATAGCGCGTTACCGAACTGAAAGTGTCCCTAGTCGTTCCAATAAAACCGATTGAGTTAATCTTTACCCTCGAACCTATAAACCATTTAATTACTTTATTTATTGTACTCCGTATCGAGGACATAAGCTCAATACGTTAGAGGCTTTAGTGTTACCCCTACGGACCAGAGACACGCAGCATTTTTTCTTTTTGTGATTGGAGGTTAATTTTGACTTGGGGGGGGGAATTTTTTTTTTTTATCAGTTTTAAGTTCTGTTGCTCTCCTCAGACTTCTCCTCAGACTTCTCTTCGACTCTACATTGTTCCCAAGGACAGAAGCGCTGGTTATTGGCCAGGAAAGATGAATTGATTTGTTTATCTTATTCTAATGTATTCTCACATGGGTTAAGCTCCTTCGCTGAGTTTTATGACTTCTATCTTTGTTCTCACTGCAACCAGGCGATTTTATTCAGGAAAGGGAAACGACTTCGGCAGCAAAAAGGGTCAAGACGAATGAAATAGGAATGTGGAAACTGCGGAGTTGGTAGGTGGGAGGTGGTAAGTGGTAGGTGGGAGGTAGGAGGTGGTAGGTAGGAGGTAGGATGTGGTAGGTGGGAGGTGGTAGGTGGTAGGTGGGAGGTAGGAAGTGGTAGGTAGGATGTGGTAGGTGGGAGGTAGGAAGTGGTAGGTAGGAGGTAGGAAGTGGTAGGTAGGAGGTGGTAGGTAGGAGGTAAGAGGTGGTAGGTGGGAGGTAGGAGGTGGTAGGTAGTAGGTGGGAGGTGGGAGGTGGTAAGTAGTAGGTGGGAGGTAGGAAGTGGTAGGTGGAAGGTGATAGGTGGGAGGTAGGAGGTGGTAGGTGGGAGGTAGGTGGCGGTAGGTAGGATGTGGTGCGTGGGAGGTGGTAGGTAGGTGGTGGTAGGTGGGAGGTAGGAGGTAGGAGGTAGGAGGTGGTAGGTGGGAGGTAGGTGGTGGTAGGTGGGAGGTAGGTGGTGGTAGGTGGGATGTAGGAGGTAGGAGGAGGTGGTAGGTGGGAGGTGGTAGGTAGGTGGTGGTAGGTGGGAGGTAGGAGGTGGGAAGTAGGAGGTGGTAGGTGGGAGGTAGGAGGTGGGAGGTAGGAGGTGGGAGGAGTGTGGTGGTCGGGGGGAAAGGGAGAGACCTGGAGGAAGGTGTGTGGT
>NC_134797.1:24493780-24521280 GCF_046742065.1 Oratosquilla oratoria
ACAACGACCAGAAATCCAAAATTGCATCCCCATCTGCAATTTGCGGACTCTCTGCAGGGGGTAATCGAGGTATCTTGAACTTGTGTCGCACGGTGAGCCCTCAGAGGAATACAAAGCGCCTGGTGCTAAGAACACAGAATCTACACATACTGCACCGTCGAAGTAATCCTTACCTTACCAGCTTGAACGAACCCGACTCTGAATGGATTCCGAACAATTAAAGAATATCTAATCATCACGCTTTTGAAGTCTGTCTAGCTACACGATTTCACTCGGGTTAAAGAATCCATAGATCTGAACGGGTTCAAGTGTGGAAATTCTTAGAATTGTTACTCACGTTGGTAAACCCATAAACATGATAACTAGGTTTATAACTACATGTGTGTCTAGTTAGCTAATCCCATGTGTAAGGTTTGCCTTTCCCATGCAGAGGTGAGTGAGGCAAGGTTAAGAAAAAACTCCATTAAAGCAAGAAAGACTACATGCAAGTACATGTAAACAATTTTGTATGTCTTTTACTGCTATAGAAATAAGCATTGCCTCAAGAGACTCTGGTCTTCTATCTGTTGAGGTGGGCGTAGATAAAGTGCGACCGAGGAAGTAAAACTGATGGTAACCTACGGATGATAATAGACAGGACCGAAGGCGTCTGAAACCAGGGTACAAAAAAAAAAAAATGGTAGGCGCTTTCGATTCCACCTAACTCATTGGAATTCAAAAGACATCTCTACGCTTCCGCTGGGAGCTGCACCATTTTATCTCTGCCTCCCCTACTGCCTACTACTACTACTACTTCTACAACTTCTCTTAGCGTTACCTACTTAAAAAAAACCTTTCCTTTTCCCACGAGAGACCCTGCTGCGCTAACTGCTGGCAGGCACTGCCCCTGATACAAACCAACTGCTATTGTACTCTCAACGTAACTACTAAACGCTTCTTTCCTAAAACGACCTTTTCCTTCTGTATCTTATTACATACTCCCTTAATCCTTCTATTGTTATTCATGACGTGTATATTTCGTCCGTCTATCGCAATGCAATTTCATTAGTGTTTATTGACGTATGTATATACACATGCATATATAAGTGTGTGTATGCATGTATATACATGTATATAAACATATGTATACACGAACATGTACATGCTTATATATACCATACGCATATTTGCACGATATATACATGCATATACATGTACACACGTGTCTACATCTACATCTCCCTTTTTATCTCACCACTTCACCCCTTTACTATCTCTCTCTCTCTCTCTCTCTCTCTCTCTCACACACACACACACACACACACACACACACACACACACACACACACACACACACACACACACACACACACACACACACACACACACAATATATATATATATATATATATATATATATATATGTATATATATATATATATATATATATATATACATATATATATATATATATATATATATATATATATATATATATATATACTGGCTTCCAACTGCTGGGGCCATTCTAATTTTGTTCAAAATGCTTTTTACTATTTTACTTTGCTACTATTTTTAGTAGCGCCCAATACTATTACTATTTCCAGTGGCTACTGTGCAAGCAATCTATAAACTACTGTACGTACAGTACATCTTCAGTAACGCTGTGTGTTTTGTCTAAGTATCAACATGCCTGACTATTTTTCATCAACCGTTGTCGATTTGACTGGAGGTGTCTTTGACTACAATATTTTGTTTTCCAAATCATCTGAAATTAATGCCAAATAAGCTTACAATACATTCAGACAAACTGAATAATAAAGTCAAGGATATAAAGATTCTAAAAACAGTGCTAAAATATTTTCAGAAAAAATCAATACCGTTTTATTTATTTATTTATTTTTTATTCGAATTCACAGCAATCGAGTTGACTTCTTCCACTGTGACGTTGCTCTCACCGACCCTCTCGACAGACAGTCACCTCGCTACGATGGTAACTTCATATCTCGTTAACACCAGGCGATTTTATTCAGATCACTGCAGGACCCCGTAATGTAGGGGTTCATACTAAGATACCTTTTAGCAAAGAAATGCCATTTAAGGGTTTTCGTCTGGTCAAATTCAATCCACTTTAGTCTATTGATGGAGCGTCAATGTAACAAGGGAGTCAAGTCTCGTTTCTCAAACCCACAAGGATGAACTTTAAATATTTCGTTTTAACTGGCTCCAGACAAGTCTGTTCAGCTAAGATGGTGTCAAATGTGACATTACGGTGAAGTCAAATGGGATGGGTGAGGTGATTTTACGACCATCATCGTTCTTTACACTCTTACTTCTACTGAGGCTTTACTCGCTGTAAATACGTTAAGGATTTTAGTAACACCCTTACGTACAGTCACGTAGTATTCTTTTCTTATTAGAAATTCATCTCCATTCAAAGAAGAATGATGATAGTTTTTATCTTTTACTCTTCCTTCATTTCTGCTCCCTCTTCCACGACTTCGGCGCAATTTTGACTCCAAAAAAATAAAAACGCTGCTTAATAATCAGTGATGAGATACAACCACTCTTCCGACCTCAGGATCAGTAAATGGGGACTCGATTGTTCACCTTCCCATTCAGTTCCTCATCTTAAAAAAAAAAAAAATGTTATTCCTTCCACGGGGAACTGTCGGCGAGAACGTTTAATTAATTAAGGGTGGCGAAAGTTCTTGTCAACTTTGGTTGGACCGTAAAAAAAATGAACATCGTGCAATTATCCTGTTGATTACGCTTCTACCGCTACTATAATCACACCATAACTGTTATCTACTATTACCACTATTGGTACCGTTACTGTAACCATTAATAATACTAAAAGTAATGTTGGCGTTAATGCTGCTGCTGTCACCACTACTAATTGTAGTATTATCACAACTACTATTACTACTAATGACAAAGACAATAATATTGATGATGGCGATGACGACGATGACGACGACGACGATGATGACGACGACGACGATGATGACGACGAAGACGAATAACGACGACCACAACGAGTATTGATGTTGATGTTGTTGATGGTAATGATGATGATGATGATGATGATAACAATGCTACTAATAAACAACAACAATAACAGCAACAATAACAATAACAATAGTAATTCCATAATTTCACACTGTATATTCATAACATATGGAGAGGTTGGAGTCCATTAATAAACCATACATACACACTGAATCTTTGTTTGCATGAGCTACTACTTCCACCAACACTACTACTACGTCGACTACTACTACTACTACTACTACTTTTTAAACTACTATTACTACTTTTTAAACTACTATTACTACTTTTTAAACTACTACTACTACTTTTTAAACTACTACTACTACTACTTTTTAAACAACTACTACTACTACTACTACTACTACTACTACTACTACTACTACTACTACTACTACTATTACTACTACTACTACTACTACTACTACTACTACTGTTATTTAGCTGGCAACTACACTTAACAATATCATAACTAATACAATAATGAATATATTAAAACCTTTACTTTTACAATTACCTCCCTTGGTACCAAAACTGAAATTAATTTCGTATTCTTCCATCTGCGACCCGCTGCCTCAGGCTGCGGGAACAGTAGGGGACCGAGAGGGGGAACCAGGGTGCGGGAGGGAGGAGGAGGAGGAGGAGGAGGAGGAGGAGGAGGAGGAGGAGGGAGGAGGAGGAGGGAGGAGGAGGAGGAGGAGGAGGAGGAGGAGGAGGAGGAGGAGGAGGAGGAGGAGGAGGAGGAGGAGGAGGAGGAGGAGGAGGAGGAGGAAAAAGAGGGGGGGGATTGCGCCAGCGGGAAAGGGAAAGGGGGGGAAGGTGGAGGGGGAATTGGACAAGACTGAGAGAAAAGAAAGGGGATACGAGGAGAGGGGAGGACGCAGGATGAGAGGAAAGGAGAGAGAGAGAGAGAGAGAGAGAGAGAGAGAGAGAGAGAGAGAGAGAGAGAGAGAGAGAGAGAGAGAGAGAGAGAGAGGGAGAGAGAGAGAGAAGGTGGGAGAGGGAGAAGTCGAAGGAGGGAGGAGAGAGAGAGAGGGGGGAGGGAGAAGAGAGAGTGGAGAGAGGCGAGAGAGGAGAGAGGAGAGAAAGAGAGAGAGAGAGAGAGAGAGAGAGAGAGAGAGAGAGAGAGAGAGAGAGAGAGAGAGAGAGAGAGAGAGAGAGAGAGAGAGAGAGAGAGAGAGAGAGAGAGAGAGAGGGGGAAAAAGACAAGAAAAGGGAGGGAAAAGGCAAAATAAATAGGAAGGGAAATGGGAAAGGAAAAGGGAAAGGAATAGGGGAAATTGAAAAGAAGATGAAAGAAAAGAGACAAAGAGGAAAGGTTTGAAGTAGATTCATGGAAATGTGGAGAGAGAAGGGATGGGAATAGGAGTCAGCGTCAAAGAGGAGAGAGAGAGAAGGGTGAGGAACACAAAAAAAAAGTGAAAATCGGATGAGAGAAGAATGAGGAGTGGAGGATGGAAATGGAAGGGAAAGCAGGAAAGAATGGAAGAGAAGAGAAAAAATGAGATAGGGTTGTTGGGGGACATGGAGGCGAAGATATGAAAGGAAAGGGAAGGGAAGGGAAGGAAAGGAAAGGAAAGGGAAGGAAAGGAAAGGGAAGGGAAGTGACGCGGTGGCTTCGGAGCAGTTGAGAAGGAAAATGTATTCACAACAATGTGCAAATTTTCTACATTTGTTCGTTGAGTTACCTCTCTCTCCCCTCTCTCTCTTTCTCTCTCTTTCTCTCTCTCTCTCGTGTGTGTGTGTGTGTGTGTGTGTGTGTGTGTGTGTGTGTGTGTGTGTGTGTGTGTGTGTGTGTGTGTGTGTGTGTGTGTGTGTGTGTGTGTGTGTGTGTGTGTGTGTGTGTGTGTAAATGCGAGCACGCGCCAGTTTTTGCTGTGTATACAAGATGCGTGCTTATGTGCACTTCACTGTTATATTACACACATTAAGAAGCAAAAAAATTAAAACAGTTCACCACGTCACAGAAGCGTGAAGATTTATTCATAATCAACTTTTTATTTTGTAAATATATTCGGGGAATACTGAGTAACTTCGGAGTAATTTGCAAGTCACCCTCTCGAATTGAATTCTGAATTTTGAGTCTTCAAGAAGGGAAATGTCTGTACATTTGCAAATTTACTTCCCGTAATTTCGCAGAATCAAAAAGTTATTTTAAAATTTGCGAACCACAATTAAGCAAATTGCAGAAACTACTCTACAATATTTTTCTGTGATGAACTTTGTCGATTACATCAAAATGAATTGAAGGACAGTGACAAATTCTTGTTTTATTTCAATAAAACAACTAATAATGATCATAAAATAAATATATAAACTAATAAATAAATAAATTAATAAATAGATATAGATATGAATAAATAAACAAACAAATTAATACATAAGCCTAATTTAGAGCTTCATTAACTGTCAAACACATAGGGCAAAGGTGAGTTTCTGCCTTTCCTAAGCGTATCCTGACGTAGAATCCTTGTCTTGCATTTCCATATAAAGGAGCAATTTTCTCAGCTCACTTCTGATAAGACGATTGTGATTAATTTTTCGTCTGCGGATGAGATGAATGAAGCCATGACGAAATTAAATGCAGTGAATGATTTATCACCGAAGAATGTGAAAGAGAAAAAGTTGAGTACTAAAGTCATGATTTGTAAAGATGAGTCCAAAGATGAGATAATAAATATCATGAATGTGAGAAACGATTTTTTGAAGGATGCTGTTGACGTGGAACATAAAATAGCTCTCGTTTTTAGTAAATCAGCAGCTGGAAACACAGTACATTATATTCTGAAATGTGATCCTGATATCAGAAAATTGATTCGTGATAAAGGTGATAGGATCAAGTTAGAATGGTTTATAGTGTGAAAGATAGATTCTAGGTAAATACTTGTTCTCATTGCCAAAGGTATGACACGTAGAAAAATTCTGTGCAGCTAAGGAAATTACAGTATATCATGAACAGGGCTGCTAGATTAATAAAAGGTGTGGCAACACGTGACAGAGTTATACCTGTACTGACAGAGCCTCACTGGCTTCCTTTTAAAGCCAGAATTATATCTAAAATTTGTGTTATAGTATACCAGACAGATATGGGAAACCAGATTACTTTAAGCAAATTCTGAAAGATCATCAACCTAGATCAGCTGCATCACTTGTAGGTAGTAATGATCCTTTTATGATGGTTGAAACAAGATGTAATCTTCAAATGGGATTTAGGGATTTCAGGACATCTGCCCCATGGCTATTTAATCGACTTCCCAGAGAGATAAAGGAAAGTGATAGTTTTGATACTTTCAAGAAGAAATTGAAAACATACCTATCTAGTGATTTTTACACTCAAGACATGCAAATTAGTGAGTTTTGTAAAGTGTAATAAATTACCAGAATGATGATAAAAGGTGTGACTACCAGTTGGAAATACGAAGCGGTATTCGAGAACAAATACACAAAAGTAAAGTAAAAGTAAGAATGTTGTATAATGGTCGCGCTAACAGCAAAGGAAATTCACACTATATCACGTTTCAGCGTGTCCATTTCTATATACATCATACCCTAGAAAATACATTATATTTTCCGAGACACCTTACCGCTATAGTCTGCTGTGTCGTGTACGCTTTTCCCCAAAATCTGTTCGAGCGTTATGACGTCACGTCGGCTAATGACTATAGCAGCGCAAAAATTGAATCAACGCTGAAAACTATTTGGAATTGTAAAGTTAAGTTTCTCAATAATATTCATTAATATCCAGAAGTTTTCGGTAACTACAATAATATATCCACAAGTTTTCGGTAATTGCAATGATATTCAATAACGATTTAAGTTTTGAATTTCCCGAATCCGTTAGTGTCAACGTTCAAACACGATATGAACCAACGACAGGCTTCTCGCGTTATTGTCCTTCAATACGACGTTTGGTACAACTTGTACACCATTGCCTCAAGAGAATATGAGTCATAATTAAGTTAATAGGATAAGTACGGGTTTGGAGAGGACTAAGGACTTTTGTTATATTATTTATGATGAGTCTGTCTTCTTCAACAGACTCGTCAGAGATAAATTGTGTGACATGAAACGTTGCAACACATGTTAAAGACGGTCCACTTACGATACTTCAGGCTCGAGCACGTGAAGGGGGGGAGTTTAAATATACAAACTGGCCACGGCCATGATCCTGGTCGTCTTGGTGTCATAGCAAATGAAGACACTCATGAAAAATGACATTGGCCATTTTTTCTTTATTTAGTAACGTGGTTGCAGATGCTGAGAGGGAGCAACAGCCAGACAAGCGAACACAGACAGACAGACACAGACCGGGAGATAGGCAGACAGCCAGAGGTAGGGGAGAAACGAGCAAAACAATGCACTTTGGGACAAAAAGACAAGAAAGGAAATGCCAACATGACATCAGACGGGGTACAAGAAACCGACAAAGTTACATCATCCAAGAAACTCCAGAAGATGAGAGAAAAAAGAATAAAGAAAAAAGGCGCCCGGCAGAACAAAAGAAAAGCTGCCATCCAGTATGGAAGGAGTAACCAGAGATGTGTACAATAATGTCAACATGTTCCTTGCTAGCAAGATACGTGGGGGAGAATAGGTCTTTACAATTCACAAAGTTTACACTACACAAACTGAAAACACTTTAGTGCAAATCAACTTTACCTCTATCCCAGCATTTGGTTTATTTTTGTTTACTTATTTCGAAGAGTGACAAAAAACCTCTCCACCCCAGATATATGTATATATATATATATATATATATATATATATATATATATATATATATATATATATATATATATATATATATACATACATATACCAAAGGCTTTTTCCCCCTTACATGGGGGGTAGCCAAAAAGAAAAAGGCATAGAAACCACTCCCACCCATTCCATTTCCTATATATTCCATTCCCCTCCACCTTTCTTCCTCCCTCTTATCTATAGATAGATAGGTAGATAGATAGATAGATAGGTAGATATAGATAAAATAAAATGGCCAACAGAGGCACGCTCTTGAAAAAGGAGATATGTATGAGCACTCCAATTCGAAGTCCCGGTGTAGAAGTGCCTTGAGACTTTTTTTTTAAAAGACTCCAAGTCAGCCATAACTCCCTCCGAACAAAACTCTCTCGTACACATTTTCCGAGTGCTGCATCCGATCTCTGCTGTAGGTACAGCTGAGAAAAGAAATCCCCGATACTTTCCGGTGAGGTACAGGATTGGTATCTGGTAACCAAGATGTCGGAAACGGTTGGAAAAGAATTCGTTTGGGATGAACAAACGAAGTATCTTGTTTCCTCCGAGTACCCAAACTACCACTAGAAGGTCCTTTTTCAATTATGAGAGTCTTCAACCCTTTTTTTACCAATAGATCCCAGCAAAGTGTCGAAGACCGTATTCTCCTGACCACACGCTCACCCTTTCATAACCTATTCGGATGACATGTCATAACCGTCTCGTCTTGAATTAAATTCAACTCGCGGATCATATATCCCTTCACGCGTCTACTCAAATAATTTCAATCTAGTAAGACTTTTACGCTTCTGGCCTCAGTCTCATGTTTTCATATGCTTAAAAGCGACCACCAACGCTACGATAGCAACTTAACAGACTTTGTTCAGGTTAATCCCAAACGATTCTATTCAGTTTTGGGAGCAAGACCCATTTTTAAAGGAAAAACTTCAACAAACTCCTCTCCTCTGATGTCGCCTTTAGTGCTTTTATTCTGGCTTACGTTAGATGAACTTCTTTCAGCTTGAGGTAGGAGCCCATTACTGAATGAATTAAAAACGATTCATTCTAATGTTGCCACCTCCGTTATAACGCTTTGCTTCCCCATGTGTCCCGATTCTATGTCGCCAAATTCCATCACATCTAAATCGGATTATCCTCCCTCTTCCTCACCCCTACCTCCCCTCCCTCTCTTCCCTTACTCCCCCCTCCAGTCCTCCCTCTCTCTCTCTCTCTCTCTCTCTCCTCACTCACCTCTCTCTCCTGTCGCGCTCCATCATCTTAATTTTCTGAACTAAAAATAGCAGCACTTGCTGAAGTGATAACACGGCTTGTGTTGCCATGGCAACGGACTTGTTTTAAGATGTTCGTGGCATTATATTCTACCATGATATTTTTTCCTCCACTGTAATTACATCCCATCGTGATCTTTTGTCTTCCACTTTCATTACGTCCCATCATAATATTTTGGCATACATTGACATTCTGTCCGGCATCCCTTCCTAAAATTACATTTTGTCCTCCACTGACATTATATCCTACCGTGATATTTTCTCCAGTATCATTACATCCTATCATGATATTTTGTCCTCCACTATTGTTTATCATTATTTCCTATTTACCTGTTTGTTTATCATTTAACTATACCTATGTGTTTATTTTATTTATCATTATTTAAATTATAATTTCTATTTATTTGTTCATTTATTATTATTATATATATTTTTCGTATCCGACCTAGTTATAGACCAAAAGGTCTCCTGTCGGCATGGCCCGCCTTTGTAACCCTTTGTTTACTTAGCGCTGCGGGTTACTGCCTCTAGCCTGATGACGTCCTCCATAGATTTTGTTGTAGCAAATACAAAACGGTTTCATTTGTTTCAGAAGCGTAGTTTAGTTCTTAACTAATGCAGAAACAGAATTATGATTATGGACACACGCAAACTGGCACGCACGCACACTGGCACGCATACACGCACGTACACACACACAGCGTTCGCAATCGCTGCCACAGCGGTCCGAGATCGAATCCCGCCCAGGGCTGAAATAATTTCAGTATCGCTGCGCTGTGCGTCGGTACTCCAACTCTCGTGGGCGGGGAGTTAGGGGTGTGTGTGTGTGGCGACCTCCATCACGAAAGAGGTCTCAATTGATCGGGACCCCTTCGGAGGAGCGTCGTCCCCAGCCCGCCCCCCACATCTACACAAAATCCTCTGTTTGCAGCTAAAACAAAACTCATAAATCACGCCACTATGTTGACAGGTCTGAGGGGCCATTTGCTAAATAAAGCAATATCCCATGATTATCAATTTCCTCCCAAATTCCTAGACCCTCGAACCATACATAGCAAGAGCCCTTAGATCCCCGGGAACCATAAATCAATATGGTCGGGGGGCTCGGTGACACCTTTCCCCCCTCCCCCCTCCTCGAGGGCACAAACACATAAACCCCTCCCCCCCTTCTCCAACCTCCCCCCCAACCATCGTCTCTCCGCTACGTACCTCTCCACGGGCCAACTCCCGGGAGACAGCTTCTGCTCACTACGCGTCGCCCTTGATGTAATTCAATCCTGTTTATGTTATACGAAGACCAAACACCAACCTGAGCTCAGATGAATGTATTGTACCCCTTGGCTAGAGGCGAGGTGCTACGAGGTTGACTGAAAAGGTCTGGCAGTGAGTGTAACTCGGTGATAAAGAGGTCTCAGTAATAAAATAGTCTAACGGCAGGTTAACCCTAAAAGGGGAAAGATCACCTGGAAGGAAAGGGATTAATGGAAATGGGTTTTAACCCCGAGGGTGTGGCAAGGAAATGAACAAAATAGTCTGGCGACAGTCTGATCAGAGGAGAAAAAGGCACGGGCTAAAACAAGAACAGCTTAAGTATACCTGAATTGCCATGGGCTACCAACGGCTCTATGCTCAGAGTGAATACGGTCGATATTTGTTATAGATTTTCGGAGCCCCAGATTGCTCAATGTTTAAGAATAAGGTCACATAAGCCCAATATTGATCCAAGAGATTTAACTGGGACTGGGTGAACTACGAATAAAATTGAGCCCGATTTATATTTATGTATGAAAAATATATAAAAAATGTCATTCAATTCATGGCGGCTCGAACCCTGCCACCGGTGAAGTTGAACCAAGGGCATGGTTCATTAAATTCCACGCTACAAAGTCCTCTGAGAGGGGCACCGTCCTAGCCTCCTGATAGGAAGGAGTTTGTGACGTTAAACTATATCATCATCACATCCAATTCTATTGACCGGATACCTACAGCCCCACAGTAACCGTAAACGGTCCTCAGACCCCATGAATCACCTAAGATCACCCTCCACTGTCACAGGATGAAAACTACGATATTTAACCTTTTCGCTGTGTTTTCCATATTTGGTGTTTATTCTAAGTGATGCCACGTAATTTTGTCCACAAATGTGAAACAAACGTTGAACAGAATTCTGCGGCCAACCGGGTTTTTGGCTTTCACATCATTTCGTATATAAAGATGAGGAGAGGATCGAATTATTCAATGTAATTTTGTATTCTTTATCTATTCACGATATACTGTCAGTGCTTGTGACTTAGCCTAACCCAAACAGCCCTTACGTAACGTAACGTAACGTAACGTAACGTAGCCTACCGTAACGAGACCTAGACCTACCTCGTCTAACCAAGACAGATTCAGCAAGTAAAATCAGTCCAACTAATTACCCTGTGCAACTAATTACCCTGTGCAGCGTACCCCTGTGTATTTTGTGCATTTCTCTCACCGGCCTTCTCACACCAACGTCACCGTCCCCACATCCACACTTACATCAATTCCCTTCGTGTTTTCGCCTCGCTGCATTCCCCCCCAACCCCCCAACCCCCACCCCCAACCCCCCCTGCCTCGGCCCGGCCACAGCCTCGATGTTTCCAAAGTAAACAAAAGAGTCGAAAGGCCATTTCCTGCCTTCGGAGAAAAACACGATTCATCTTTATGAATACAGTGGCTGTGAATACACTCACATGTATAGTCAAGAGTATGCACTAATGTTGTATGAAATACTAGGTAGTGCACTCCGATATAAGGAAAAAAATAAGCCCAATTCTATTATATACACTCATGTAGACTACACATGTAACATTACGTGAATGTTACTCGTGCTTTGGTGCCGAGGAAGTGAAGGAGACTCGGGTGAGTTTGGTGGCTTTATTCTGGTTAGCGCGAGTGTCGACCTAGGCTGGGTCGGCGGGCAGGGCTCGGGGCCCTGCCCTAAACCAAAAAAGTGACCGCGAGCCTCGGGTCGGGCACTGCTGGTTACAAGTACGGAAAGGAACTGGGGCACGGACACCAAAACCTGGCATCTTACATAGGCCTCATGCGTACGTTAAAGTAGCACACGACCCATCCTGACCGAAACATGGCTCGGCAGGGCTTAGGTTGTGCTTTCAAGAGGATACAAGGCATGTAGTACAGGCGCACTATAGATTTAACCTACGCACAAGTAATATAAAGGCGAAGGCCAGCTATTTCTATACACTATATCCATTCCTGGTCCATCCCATTTCTGCGGCGGCGATGCTATAAGCCAAAATACCGCGTCGAAGCACATGTGGGGGACTTGTCCACCACACACACACACACACACACACACACACACACACACACACACACACACACACACACACACAATTTTATATATATATATATATATATATATATATATACATATATATGTATATATATGTGTGTATATATGTATGTATATGTATATGTATATATGTGTATATATGTATGTATATGTATATATATGTGTATATGTGTGTATATATGTATGTATATTTATATGTATATATATTTATATATATATATATATATATATATATATACATATTTGTGTGCGTGCGATTGTGTGTGTGTGTGTGCGTATGTGTAATATGTATATATATATATATATATATATATATATATATATATATATATAATATTTCTAAACCTTTCATTGGGGAATTCCTAACCTTTGGACAATTCCAGATTTAAGAAGGAAATAGCCAAGAACTGGTTTACCAACAGCGTGGTTAACGATTGGAATAGATTGAGTAATCATGGAAAGAGCGCTGGAATAATTGGTTGTTACTTAAGAGAAGATTAGGTAACTTTATAGATGGGGTGATAGGTGGTAATGGATATGGGACTCCCTAGTGTAGCCCCTATGGTCTCTCTCAGTCTCCATCATTCTTATGTTCTTATGTTCTGAAGGTAACCATGCCGGCTGCCGCCGGGCCATTTGGATGATCCCTGTGGGACTCTTCAACACCCGCCCCCCCGTCTCTCCTACCCCAGCATATATATATATATATATATATACATATGTGTGTGTGTGTGTATCTATATTCATATATATATGTATATATATATTTAAACATATATACATATATATATATATATATATATATATATATATATATATATATATATGCGTGTGTGTGTGTATCTATATATATATATATATATATATAAATATATATATAAACATATATACATATATATATATATATATATATATATATATATATATATATATATACATATTATATACCGGTATACCTTGTCAAATGCCTTCTTTAAATTAAAGTAAGCACAGTCCACCTAGCCAGACCTTTCCTGCAGCACATCGATAACTTTTGAATAAAAACTCAGCAAATTGGAAACACATGATCTTTTTTTCTTATAGTCAAATTGGTTATCCACCAAAAGTATTTCTTCTAAACAGTTCAACAATCTGTCGCACATTTTAGCTATCTAACTGGTCGAAGGTAATTGTCCATATTTTGGAAGAATCTCCTTTATTAATTGAAACAATAGTAGCTAATTCACAAACATTTGGCATTTTCTTTTTTGTTAGTGAACGTATAAAAGGAAGTTCATGATCTTGTATGTATTTGCTGCCTCCGACATTCTTGGAACTTCCACTTCAGGATCCCGTTAACCCCAATATATTTCCTCGCATAAATCCCCTTATTTCCTTTAAACTAACCTTCCTTAGTAAAAGACGGTGTGAAATTTTCTTTTCAGTATTTGTGCTTTACTTTAGCTTCCCCATACACTGTTACATCCACTTTCTACTTTGTAATTCCTTTCCAGAGCTTCAGTTTATCAAAAAAGAATCGATAGAACAGCTATGGTTCATCTTCACGCTGTCGACTTCACTTTTCCCAAAAATCTTCGCTTCTTATCTTCTCATCTTCGTATACTTATGGATAGATATCTCACAGTCTTCTCTCGATCTAATGTTTTTTCCCTCTTTTCTACTTTCTCCTGTGCTTTATCTCTCTTCGTTTATGTTGAAACACAACTTTGGTTAAAACATTCTTTTCTCCGAAATCCCCTTCCTTTAAGTCTCGGTCTATATTTTTCGCACTCCCAAAGAATATCCCATCTATGCTGTATATCTTTTGACTTTGAATTCACTCCAATTTGTTTCCCCCAGAATTTTCTGTCCCATAAAATCTGCCTTACCAAAGTTATGTCTTCCCTGCCTCTCCGGCTCATCCCTATGTGTGTGTGTGTGTGTGTGTGTGTGTGTGTGTGTGTGTGTGTGTGTGTGTGTGTGTGTGTGTGTGTGTGTGTGTGTGTGTGTGTGTGTGTGTATGTGCGCGCGCATGTGTGTGTACGCTTGTGTGCGTATGTGAGTATGTCTGTGTATGTGTACATGTGTGTGTGTGTGTGTGTGTGTGTGTGTGTGTGTGTGTGTGTGTGTGTGTGTGTGTGTGTGTGTGTGTGTGTGTGTGTGTGTGTGTGTGTGTTTACCTCGGATCTACTGCAGCCTCTTTTCGAGACAGCCAGACACCACCCTACGGCAGTGAGCTCAGAGCTCATTTTTAGCAGTTCTCTGGGTAGGTGTGAGACCACTCACACTCCACACACCGGGAATGCAAGGTCACAACTCCTTGACTAACGTCACGTACCTACTCACTGCTAGGTGAACAGGGTTACACGTGAAAGGAGACAAACCCAACTTATATCCGCCAGGCCGGGGAATCGAACCCCGGTTCTCTGGCTTGTGAGGCCAGTGCTTTACCAATCCACCACCGAGTCGTGTGTGTGTGTGTGTGTGTGTGTGTGTGTGTGTGTGTGTGCCCGCGCGTGCTGAATAAAATCGTTTGTCATCAACCAAAACCACATCTGACGACGTATACTACCGTGTCTTGACTGAGAAACAACGCTATGCAGCCCAACCTGCACCTCCCCATCGACGTCACGCCCCAAGTGTCAAGGCCACTTCGTAAGCAAATGTCCCCCCGAAGTCGGCTCAACACACATTCTGGAATTCGAATGACATCCACATCTCACGTCATGCACGCCACAAACAAGAGTTCTCGTCTCACACACATAATCAAAATTCCTTCCTTGTCGAGCGAGCACCTCGTTCTTTTTCACCCTGACTCGAACGCACACTATATATATAAACCCAAGCCCGTTTTCTGACATCGCATTTCATGCTTCCTCAACGATCGGCATATTTCAATGTCCCCACCAACATCTCCACCACCACCTCCCCTCCCTATCTTTCATATATATTACTTCCTTTCACTGCTTCCCCCCCCTCTCCTCCTTTTTCTCTTTTTTGTTTCTTCTTCCTCTTCCCTCCTTTCTATTTTCCTCGTGCTGTTTCCATCTCCCTCTTTCTTCTATTCTTCCTTTAATTCCCTCTTTTTCCTCCTCTTTGTCGTCTTATTCCTCCTCTCCCTCCTCCTCGAACTCTTCTCTTTCCTCGAATTTCTTCTTTCCTTATCCCAATATCTTCTTTTTCTTCCTCATTCTGCTGTCATCGGTTCGGTCATCTGGACCTGTTTGTGGTGTTAAACCCAACTAGTTCCCCAAACCTTATCCGTCTCGTTCCTCGAGAACTTCCTCCGGCCCATATGTGGTTCTGAGAACTGGACACTCATTTTCAGGCCTATGTCGTTTTCTTGTTTTGTGGAATCACTCCTTTCTCATCATCAGGGAATGTCAAACTCACTGACAGAGGCAATTCTTTTTAAATTTTATCTAGTGGGCGCCTGACGATCTTTTTCAGCCTAAAGTTCAAAGGTCAGTTCCTTTACAGCTTTTCCCAACCCGAAAAACAACATCAGGAATGGTAACCTAATATTATATACATATATATATATATATATATATATATATATATATAATATATATATATATATATATATATATATATGTGTGTGTGTGTGTGTGTGTGTGTGTGTGTGTGTGTGTGTGTGTGTGTGTGCGTGTGTGTGTGTGCGCTAATAAGAACACAGGTACGTGTGTTCACTTATGCAAAGTAGACCACTTGGAAAAAGAAACTAACGAAGAAGACCGTTTTCGTATATTACATCTGCAGTGCAAAAAAGTAACGAAAGCGCTCTCTTTCAATAGTTTCGTTTTCCAAGTGGTCTACTTTGTATGTGTATATATATATATATATATATATTATATATATATATATGAATATATATATATATATATATATATATATAATATATATATATATATATATATATATATATATATATATATATATATATATATATATATATATAAAACAGTATCACCAGCACTCCGATATCATCTCGACATTGAACCTGTTTCACGTCATTAGCACCTCATCATTGTCTCATTACCTTCTGGTTCAGTCTCACACCTTCTGCCCCGAGCCCCTCCTACGTCGTGAAACAAACCCTCCACATACACCATAAAATATATATATATAATGATAATAATGCTACTACAACTAGTACTAATGATATTAATAATATGAATTACTGATAAAGATAACAGTAATGATAATGGTAATGACAATAAAGACGATGATGATGACCATGGGGAACGATGACAATATCAACTGTGATAATCGATACTATAAATACCGCCAACCACCAGCAACGTCAACAACAGCGACATCAACATCAATACCATTAGCAACATCACCTGACACATGTTCCCCCACCACTAAGAACAAGTCATTCCTCCTCCTCCTCCTCCTCCTCCTCCTCCTCCTCCTCCTCTTCTTCCTCCTTCTCCTCCTCCTCCTCCTCCTCCTCTTCTTCCTCCTCCTCACTGTACACCACTTTATCATGTGCATCTTTCCAACTATTTTCTCTTTCACACTCCCAAAGTTTATCGACAAAGCCACACGAACATATTATCCAGATAGGTGTCTCGGGCTAAGGTCTACGCAAGAACAGGTCACTTCAATCGACTGTAGCACCACTTCATGGCATCATATTCTTTAGTTTCTTTTCCACATTGAACTGCCCTGTTCTTGTGTCCACATCGAGCTCGGCAACACCGTACGGGTTATGTGCGCAAGAATCCCCGAACTGTGAGGAGGTTGACGAAGCGACAGGAATGTGATGAGACGACGCACCCTCTGCCTTCTTGTGTTAGCGACACGCGCGAAGACGTGTTCGTACTTCGATCCATCTACTTCGAGGATTTCCGGAGACTCGACATTTTCCCCTTCAGAGGCTTCCTCGATCTCAACAAACATCTTCGACATTATCTTCTTCCTTCTTATTTTTTCTTTCCTCGTGATCCGTAAAATAATTTTCATTTTTTCAGTTCCGGGACCATCACTTACTCGCCCGGTACTCAACCCTCGCTTTAATCCCAGTTTTTTCATCTTCCGTCAATGTTTCACCTAACTCCCTATTTCCCTCCCTTCCCCCTTAATTCTCTCCCCCTTCCCTCCTTTTCTCCTCCCTCTCTTGCTTCTCTCCTCTTTCCCTTCTTCCCTTCCCCTGTTCCTTCCTTCCTTCTCTCCACCCCTTCCCTTTCTCTCCTTATTCCTCCCTTCCCTTCCCTTCCCTTCCCTTCCCTTCCTCTCCTCCCTCCGTCTTCCCGTCACGTGTACCCTCCTCCATCCTTCCTCCCTTCCCTTCCTTCCCTCCCTCTCCTCCCTCCCCCTTCCCCTGTCATCTGTACCCTCCTCCATCCTTCCTCCCTCCTCCTCCCTTCCCTTCCCTCCCTCTCCTCCCTCCCCCTTCCCCTGTCACCTGTACCCTCATCCATCCTTCCTCCCTCCCTTCCCTTCCCTTCCCTCCCTCCCTCTTCCCCTGTCACCTGTTCCCTCCTCCATCCTTCCTCCCTCCCTTCCCTTCCCTCCTCCTCCCTTCGCTTCCCTCCCTCCCTCCATTCCTCCCACCTCCATTAGTCCCGCCTTCCTCCCAGCATGTCCCTTTCGTCCTGCCCTCACCGCGTAACCTAATTACGGGAGGTGTGAGAGGAGGGAGAGGGAGAGGGAGAGGGGGAGGGAGAGGGGGAGGGGGAGGGGAGGAAGGTCGGAGTGGACGAGGGGTGCAAATAGAAGGGAAATGAAAGAAGGGAGAGAGAAAGAGAGAGAGGGAGGAAAGAGAGAGGGAGGAAAATGATCATTAGAAGAGGAGAGATGGATGGAGGGAGAAAGGGAGAGAGGGAGGGAGGGGAGGAGGGAGGAATGGAGGAAGAGAAGGAGGAGAGAAATGATCATTGGAAGAGGAGGGACGGAGGGAGGGAGGGAGGAAGGGAAGGAAGGAGGGAAGGGGGGAGGGAGGGAGAGAGGAAGAGAGGGAGGGAGGGAGGGAGGGAGAAGGGAGGGAAGGAGGGAGGGAGGGAGGGAGGGAGGGAAGGAGGGAGGGAGGGGGAGGGGTCTGAGAGAGTTTGGCCAGAGCAGAGCCGCTGACAAAGCGATGATGGGAAGATTGGTACATGTGAGAGAACGGAAATGGAGGGGAGGGGAAGGGAGGGAGGAAGGGAGGGAGGGAGGAGGTGGGGTGAACATTGAAAAAACACATGAAATGAATGAGGAGGGAGGAAATGGAGGAGAAACTGGTGGGAGGAGAAGGGAGGAAGACTAAGGGCACAAAAATAGAGAGAGAGAGAGAGAGAGAGAGAGAGAGAGAGAGAGAGAGAGAGAGAGAGAGAGAGAGAGAGAGAGAGAGAAAGAGAGAGAGAGAGGGCGAGACAGAGAGAGAGGGCGAGAGAGAGAGAGGGCGAGACAGAGAGAGAGAGAGAGAGAGAGAGAGAGAGAGAGAGAGAGAGAGAGAGAGAGAGAGAGAGAGAGAGAGAGAGAGAGAGAGAATTATGATCGAGGTGAATGCCAGTGCCGTCCTTCGCTTCCTCCTCCACTTGAACCAGAGGAGGGATGGTGGGGGGAGGGAGGGGGGGTTGACTGGGGTCGCCTTTGCTAGCGTGGATTCGGTGGACTGAGCAGAGAGGAAGCATTGAAAGGAACACTTTTGCTACTAAAGGGGTCGCAGCTTATGGGGTGAATTAAATCGCCTGGCGGCAAGGTAGGGGTCCATTCTTTTGTTATGAAGACATGCCTTCAAGTGAATGAAGTATTCCGGCGTTATCTAGACTAGATTTATAAGAATTACACCACACACATCCGCCCCGGTTACCTTGCACGTCAAAGGTCTGTGTTCGAATCGAACGAGTGCCGGTCACCAAGCATACAGGGCACGGGTGAGGAACTTGGTCATTGCTAAGAGTCTCTTGGCGTGAACTCCTCTTTTTCTAGTTTAATTAACTTACCAAGGAGGCTAATAAGGGAATATTCCATGCACATGGACCGCCTCTACGAAGAGAAAACGGGAGGAGGACGAAGAAGAAGAAATTCTTTGAGTTCGTAAGGTCTTGGTTACAAGAAGGCCTTATGATTCTTCGAGGATTTTTGGCCTCATTCGTTGATGTAGATCTATTACCTATTACAATTAGAAATACACCAAAGAAGTACAGAACACCCTGCATACCTGCAAACTAACTATTCATCTTTATTGTATTTCCATTTGGAGGAAGGGAGCAAATGTACTTGGGAACTTTTCCGGGTTCCAATTGGATCTGTCTCAGGATTTGTCTTCCGTTGATCCAGACGCCAGGGGTGGGGGGAGGGGGGAGGGGGGAGGGGGGAAGGGAGGGAGGGAGGGAGGGAGGGAGGGAGGGAGGGAGGCTGCTTCCAGCAGACACGTTATCGATTGCTCATATTGACTGACTCACGCGACTTGGCGCCAAAGAGCCGGACGGGGAGAACCTCAAAGCAGAAGAAGCCACACCCGAAGTCAGCCTGATCTTCGACTTCGTGGCGGATTTTGGCCTCTTCTGGCTCCAGAAAACGCCAGACAATGTGGTCACACGGTGAAATGGCGAAGCGTTTCCATGTCTTCAAAGAGTCTTGGGCCCGCCTGGAAGGGGTCTCGATCGAACAAGATCCTGTTCAGACGGCCCACAGACTTCAGCTGCATAACAGAATCGTCTGGTGTCAGTGTCAGGACAAAATGTATACAGTAGGCCACCGAATGGAAGATATCTGCGATAATGTTTATGCAAATGGATTTAACCGAAAAGGAATCGAACATCATACTAAGTACAATTGACTTCACGTATACGTTCAGTTATGAAAATAATAAGTTCGACAATTTGCTAAGTTATATATGATTGAAAAAAATAATGCACCAGTCATGCTTCTGGTGACAAAAGTAAAGATTTACCGTTCGTTTGTTCATGGCAAATGAACACGACCGTTCTCTTCGTTTCTATTAAATACAAGAAAGTACTGAAGAACTTATTTTGTCTTCTCTACTGCATTGGCTGGCGTCTTCCGCAAGGCTGCTGCAACCAAAGTTCTTTACATCGAACGAAGAATTTACGATACGTACGAGTCAACTACGTGGTCGTGAACAGCCCAAGCGCCTCGTAAAACTACAACCTAAAGATATTACACGCCTCTCGCAGGTCGTAGATAGACGACACAAGGCCACTGCAGTGTCTATAGATGGGAAGAACCGCATTCAAACGTCAATATTTCGTCTCTCAAACGGTGGAGCAACGAACCAATTGTAGGAGAGGGGAGAAAAGCGTCGGGGGTGAGGGGGGTGAGGCCGACTTAGTTTATGGTAGAGTTTATTACTGAACAGATCCTCCATACAGAGAACGCGGGCAGCTTAAAGCCAGATTTACCGCCGCACGAATAATAAGCCGCCTCGTACACTCTCTCATTCCCTTTCATAGCATGTCATAAGAAGATTTCTTAGTCCCTCCCCAACCAGGACGGAAAGGGTGAAGCTATGATAGATAAAGTACGGTAGTGGACAAATCATTCAGACACAGGAGCGTGTAACGCCTGCTTCGGAGGAAGGTATGTGAGAACACAAGGTTTTCGTGTATTTATCCACAGGAATACTGTAAACTATAGTCATTCTACTGAGCACCTCTATTTACGACCAAAGCTATGGACATGTTCGTCCTGGAGATTATATATGCATCGTCGTACTATGCAATCCTGTACCACGTTCATACGAGTATACCTGTAGCCTTGTGTGTGTGTGTGTGTGTGTGTGTGTGTGTGTGTGTGTGTGTGTGTGTGTGTGTGTGTGTGTGTGTGTGTGTGTGTGTGTGTGTGTGTGTGTGTGTGTGTGTGTGTGTGTGTGTGTGTGTGTGTGTGTGTGTGTGTGTGTGTGTGTGTGTGTGTGTGTGTGTGTGTGTGTGTGTGTGTGTGTGTGTGTGTGTGTGTGTGTGTGCACGCGCGCATATGCGTGTGCGTGTCAGCGTAATTGGGATGAAATTGTCTCCTCATTTTAACAGTTCTACTATACTGTAGTCCGGACACCATTCTTTCCCAGAGTCAACGATCTTGTGTACTTGAATTCTCTCAAACCAGGAACGAGAGAACCCAGTTTGGTTTCTGACACAGCAACGCTTTGTATTATCTCTTGACTCTTCTCCCTTGTTCTCTTTGTTCTCTTTTTACCACAAGTCTATGACTCCCTTGGCCTTAGCGGCACACTCCTCGGATCGCATTCCGGTTGACGCCAGACGATTTTATTCAATTTATGGTCCATCATTCTATTTACGCCATAATGCTCCAATACTTGACTCAGGTCCCCTGATAGCCTCGTCGGTTGGGTTTTGAAATCAGCGCACCGAAAAACATCACTCAGAGTACGTTTTAAGATACATACATACATATACATATACCAAGGCTTTTTTTTCCCTTACAAGGGGAGTAGCCAAAAAGAAAAAGGCATAAAATCATTTCCACCCATTTCATCCCTGAATACACTCCACACACCCCTCCACCCTCCCTCTTATCTTAGCACCTCCTGAATGACGGGTAATCCCTGCACCTTGTCCACTGCCCTGTGTCAGAAGCAGTGTCACCAGACACAGCACATCCACAGCAAGGCCGCTTCATTAAATCGGCGACCATCCCCCTCTTCGTCCCCCCAATGCATAAAAGGAGAAGACGGGGAGAAATCTTAAGACATAAATAAGAAAAAAAAAACAAGGTTACGTCAGTTTTTTTCACTGTGCGTGCTAGATGGCATTTTTTTTCTTCATATGAATATCCGCCAGGCGATTCTATTCGTCACTGTGACACCATTCACGGCAGCGACGGGGCACAAAAATTGGCTGATTCTTTCCATCTCATCCCGCGAAAATGGAAACACGTTCTGGCATCGTTAGATTGATACAACTCCAAAGTTGATATAGTTCTACAAGTAAGCTTAATCTCACCTTTTCTCTGCTCAGGTTTCCTTGTACTAAATAAAATTACCTGAAGACATCCAGAACAAGTGTGCAAGTTGTAAATAGTAATGAAAGCATTTATCGAGGCAGGTCTAACCTTATACGAGTATTTAATCATTTGTATCTATTATTAATTTACTTATTGATTTATCTATTTATTATTCATTTGTTCACTTAATTATCATTTATCTATTTTTTCTTGCTGGAGGGTTCTCTTCGATGAATAAAATCGCCTGGCGGCAACCATAATCAATGTACAAGTCGTCAGTAGAAGTGAAAAGGTTAATTAAAAAAATGCGCTAGTCTTAGATCTTACTTACGAAACATCGGTACAAAGCAGAATCTATAGTATGGCTCGGCGTGTACAGCAGATTAATAAAATATTAATTAAACAGAATTAATTAATAAATGAATAGAGTAATCGTGTATGCGCAGTGACTGTATTCGAGTAGAAATATGCAAATATGCGAAGGAGGGTATTCAAGTCCATTATAGCCAAGTTCTTGGCAAAAGAAGCTACGACCCTTTCCGTTCCTAACCAATCAGAACCCTTTTCGATGAAGCACTCTGGGTTGAAAAGGTCTGCGACAGTTGGAAGTCGTTCAAAAAAGCGATCATCACTGAGTCGAAGAGGAGAGGAGGGGCCGAGGTGGTGGTTGGGTTGGGGGGTGGGGGTGTTCCGCTAGGGGCCGAGTCGCGGGCTACAGATAATGTATGCCTGGCAACTCAAACAGCCCATAACGGTCAATATAGTCTCCATCAAACACAAAGTTTATGATTTAACATACAAACACTCCTATGGAGTAATTACCTAAATTTAAACTTGTGACAGCTTCATGTTTACATGATTGAAACAGGCATACACGCGTATTGTCTTGACTACTTTGATCAAATAGCTCTTGAGTAAACATTGAATTCCTTGTAACTAATGCTTGCCAAATAACACCAATGTTACCTTTTGGAGTGCTACTATACAAAAAAGTTATGAAAAACTGGAACCCAGCCAGCAAGCACTATATCACAAAACAGGAACAACAAAAACTGGCCACTTTACGCATCCTCGAGTTAAATCAGAGACAAGCATTACCCAAGTCAATTTGCGGATGGATTGCCCTTCAGTTGACGAGAGGAACATGACGTTAACCAGAATTAAATCTACGAGGTTTATCACCGAAGTTGAGGGCGAGGGTCAATTAAGTCAACTTGATGTCGTCCGTCCTCAATTCCATTCGCCAACTTTAGTTGTGGCAGTCTGCAACTTAGGCACAAGGCAGCTGAGTTGTAACAACGCGTTTGCGTACTTGGAAACTACACTTGGAAACTCGGTTCCATAGGGCCTGGCCATGTACAGTAACACATAGAAACCCTTAGGCAGAGATGTCTGACGAAGACCACGAATTTACAGAAACCCACTCCTGCAAGTGTCTTTCTTTTTAAAGAACAAAAATGAATGTATAAACTAAAACTTTTTGTATGTTTTTTATCCTGAGTTCTTATTTACTTGATTTACACAAATTTTTCTTTAATTTTTTTGACAAACGATTACAACAAAAGGTGGGCTGACTCATGCAGTAGCTTACGTGTCGTAACTAAAATATTTTAAAGAAAGTAAGAGAGGGATTTATAACAGAAAACTCTAAGTACGATTTTTTGTAAGTTCTCATTTATTTGATAAATGAAGTTTTTTCCTTCAGTTTCTCTGACAAACAATTATAATCGAGGTTTACCGACTCCTGTAGTAGCTTAGATGTCGTAGCTATCCTAATTAAATAGGAGAGGAAATCACAACTTAACGAAAAGAATGCCAAACACAAATAACAAGTCGCAATATAGTCTGTAATCATACATTTGTTTTCCTTGAGAAAATATAACGTCTGACTATTGAATAGGTCTTTCTATACAATATCAATTCTAACGTGTGTGTGTGTGTGTGTGTGTGTGTGTGTGTGTGTGTGTGTGTGTGTGTGTGTGTGTGTGTGTGTGTGCGCGCGTACGAGCGCGCTCATGTACGGTACAATCATTACAGAACGCAGCGGCTATCAACAACACAAGAGTCTGTGATATTTCGCTGTTTGGCGGGCTTCTACTTCCCGAAGACTGTGGGTTCGAATCCAGAGAGTAACATTTTCATTTCTTCGGGAAAACGAGTCACTCTTTCCAATTTCATTTGAACCCTCCACGTACTAGCCACGTGTGTGTGTGTGTGTGTGTGTGTGTGTGTGTGTGTGTGTGTGTGTGTGTGTGTGTGTGTGTGTGTGTGTGTGTGTGTGTGTGTGTGTGTGTGTGTGTGTGTGTGTGTGTGTGTGTGTGTGTGTGTGTGTGTGTGTGTGTGTGTGTGTGTGTGTGTGTGTGTGTGCTCTCGTGCGCAAGCGTGTGTATGTGTTTATATAAACATATTGTTTACAGAACAAACCCACTATAGGATGCCGCCTGAAAGGCAAGGGAACAAAAGAACAGTTAGCTGCAGTAAACGCACACACACACACACACATACACACACACACACACACACACACACACACACACACACACACACACACACACACACACACACACACACACACACACACACGTACACACACACAAACACACACACACACACACACGTACACACCACACACACACACACACACACACACACACACACACACACACACACACACACACACACACACACACACACACACACACACACACACACATAGTTTATACAAAGCGGAAGCTGCTTATCGCCAACTGTATACAACTTACAAACAATTTACGACAAAGAAAAAGAGGTGGGGAGGGAAGGGGGAGGGGTGGGGAGAGGAGGAAGAAAGGAGGCAGAGGAGCGTCTACAGGGAGGAAGGAAGGCGAAGGGGAAGCTGGGGAGGGAGAGGGGAGGCCAACTGGAAAGACAAGCGGAAGAGAACAAGGAAGATAGTAAAGAAGAGGGATAGAAGAAGAAGGAGAAGGAGAAGACGGAGAAGAAGAAGAAGGAGGAGAAGGAGAAGGAGGAGAAGGAGAAGAAGGAGGAGAAGAAGAAGGAGAAGAGAAGAAAAAGGAGGAGAAGGAAAAGAGGAGAAGAAGAAGGAGAAGGAGAAGGAGGAGAAGGAGGAGGAGGAGGAGGAGGAGGAGGAGGAGGAGGAGGAGGAGGAGGAGGAGGAGGAGGAGGAGGAGGAGGAGGAGAAGAAGAAGGAGGAGTAGGAGGAGGAGGAGAATGAGGAGGAGGAGGAGGAGGAGGAGGAGGAGGAGGAGGAGAAGGAGAAAGAGGAGGAGAAGGAGAATGAGAAGGAGAAGAGGAGGAGAAGGAGAAGGGAGGAGAAGGAGGAGGAGGAGAAGGAGAAGGGAGGAGGAGGGGGAGGGGGAGGAGGAGGGGGAGAGGAGGAGGAGAAGAAGGAGAAGAAGACGAAGGAGGAGGAGGAGGAGGAGAAGAAAAAGAAGAAGAAGAAAAAGAAGAAGAAGAAACGATTTTATTCAGCTCGGAGCAAGAATCCATGTTGAAGGGTCAGGCCTGAAAACTGGACATGAAATTACATTTTCTGGCGCAGAGCAGTTTATCCAGAGAGGATGCGGGGCTCGAGTTACTGTGATATTGCAGCCAACGCGCTTTAGAGTGGCTTCAGTGCTCATAAAACCAAAGCATTTAACCCCGTCCCTAACGGGTGGTAAACTTCCTCTGGATTCCACTGGGTCTATCTCATCTCTGAGGTGCTTTTTTCACCAGGCGAATTTATTCAGTTTAGGAGAACCCTTTGTCTATGGATTGGGCGGACCCGCCGTCCCTAAAAAAAAAAAAAAAAAAAAACAAAAAAAAAAACAGCAACAGACAAGAAGACAGACTCTTTGCGGAGCATAATTTCTTCATCCATTTACAACCACTCTCCATTTACACTTTTGCTGCGCTCTCTCTCTTCCTGAACCAGATTAAATGTGTAAAGTCACATTAGGAGCTGATGAGCCCATCCATTTCAACTTCACCCTTTCGCTGCGTTTAATCTATTTTCAAATCCTAGCTGTCGCCAGGCGATTTTATTCAGTTGAGGGAGCCTCTCACATCTTCCTGAAGACTTCATTCAGTTGATGGGGTCTCGACCGATGGGAAAACACATTCAGGCAAAGGGCCGTCCTTTCGATGAAGAAAATCATCCGGCGTTTGACCACAGCAGAAGCTCTGACAGAAAACCCTTCAAGAGGTCACATGAAGAGAAAAATAAACAAAATAGAAAAAGTATTGAGAGAAATGGAGACAGGTAGGGAATTGATGACAACAATAAGGAAAAGACAGTTGCGATTCTTAGGACATATAATGAGGAGGGAAGGGTTGGAAGAGGTGGTGATGACGGGAATGGTGGAGGGAAGGAGAGCAAGAGGAAAGCAGAGGGAGAAGTATATGGACGGGCTGATGAGGGCGACGGGAAAACAACTCGAACCAGCACAGATGTTACAAGTAACTAGGGACCGTGAACGGTGGCGCTCCATGGTTGCCGAAGTCCAAGAGGATATGGCACGACGGTAAGGTAAGGTAAGAATAAGCTAATACAGAATAAGACAGAAGTGAAATAAAACAGAACAAAACGATACAAAAATGAAACAAAATAGCATCAACTAAATAAACACACAGACAGAAAATAAATCAAATGATCTACAATACAGCAAATTGTTTATGTGTTTACCTATGCGCGCCTCCTTTGCGCATGCGCGTTCGGGCCACACCTCGCACAGAATCACCTGCAGCGGTGTCCTGGGCTGGCAGTGGCCTTGAAGCAGGACGCAGATGAGCGTGGGAAGGTTTATGGGTCGTAATCGTGGGCGTTTTATGTCCGCCAAGCATGCGTAGACGTGTGTACAGCTAACCCAAGTCATGCAGATTGATGGGCCATTGCATGACACCAAGTCAACTCAGCTGGCCGTAAACACGAACTTTCACGCCTAAAGGTCTGTTTCAGCTGGATAGATTCACATCGGATATTGGGAAGAGAAAAAAAAATCATCATTCAAGCCAATGAGACTTGGTGGGTCAACTGATTTTTTCTTTAAGTTGAATTAAATCTTCTGACAAGAGTCAGAACGAAATCGTTTAAGTAAATTCGCATCAGTTAATCAAAATCTCCCGTGTGACTGATGAGTACTCACGACGACGAAAACACCGCAAACTACATTGTTTCAATGCTCTAAGATTCAACTACAGGGTGTCCCAGAAGTCACGCACCATCCAGG
>NC_134797.1:24526280-24528780 GCF_046742065.1 Oratosquilla oratoria
GTCGGCTCGTTGAACAAGGCCAATTATCGCAACGCGAGTGCTGAAAAAGAAATGATGAAATATGAACTTGTGTTTACAACTATCATGGCTTTATAACGTGGCTACACACAAAATATTTAAATGTACAAATAAAAGAATTAACGAATGAATGAATGAATAAAGAAATGAAGAAATAAATCACAAAAGAAAGGAATGAATGAATAAACACATAAACAATTCAATAATGAATAAATATATACATGAAATAATTAATCAAACATTGATATGTAATAAACAGAAATTGCACTGAGGGATTATAACCCATTTGCATCAGTGTTGGACAACAGTTATTTCATTCTGGCGGTAGTTAGATTATTTTATTCAATTAAAAGGAAACTGTCTTACAGGAGACATTTATGGAAATCAAATATGTGTAACTATATACTAGTATCCTAATTTACGTGTATAAATTTAGGGTAGCGACTGGAAAGTACATCTGTTACGTTTATGTTTATTTAGGCAGAGTGACTAAAGCAGATCGTCCGCAGACGACACGAGAACTTGACCCAAGCGGACCGTCACAGCAGAACGGGGATGGGGAGGGGGGGGGGAGGCGGAGTGAGAGGAACAGAACGTGATTAGGGCTGACGTCTCGAGGGTGTCCACGCCCCTCCCCAACCCCCCCCCCGTCCCCCACACACCCCAACCCACTCCCCACACCCCCTCTCTCGCGCATACACACTCAGGCACCAATGGAGGGCTGTAAGCAACGAGAGAGGGAGGATGGGGAAGTAAAGGGGGTAAGGGAAGGTTAGATGAACGAAAGGTCAGATGAAGATCACGAGTTCAATAGAGGAAAGGCGGCAGAAAGGAGAAAAAGAGGATAAAGAGGTTAAGATAAGGGAAGTGATGGTAGGAACAAAATAGTAGGAGGCGATCAAAAAGAAAAATGAAAAGTTACACAAATGACTGAATGTCATAATGCGAGCACGTTAGGACATGGTTCAAAACAACGTGAGTATACCAGGAGAAAATAGGAGAGTGGAGAGGAAAAAAAAAAAAACGAGGAGTGAGATATACAGATAGATAGATACATAGATACATAGATAGATAGAGAGAAAAAGAGAGATAGAGAAACGAGAGATAGAGAGAGAGAGAGAGAGAGAGAGAGAGAGAGAGAGAGAGAGAGAGAGAGAGAGAGAGAGAGAGAGAGAGAATGGGGTGTTCCCCCGGGCGAATAAAACCGTGTGTTACATTGAAGTACTCGTAAAATGTCTCTGGTTTCATGGATCCACTACAATGAACTACAGTGGACAAGGAGACCCAGGGTACGTGCGCACGACCTGTAGCCAGAAGCTTCTGGTGGGCCCCGATGGCGGTCTTCGGCGCTGCGAGACGCCTCCGAGGCCCCGAGGAACAACGAGGGACACACGAGGGAAGGGTTGGCCCTAATTAGGGATCAGCCAAGTCTAGCATCGCGTGGGGACTCAGGGAAACGGGAAGAGTTGCGGGGAGCCACGAATGCGGGGACAGGGAAAGGGGACAGGGAGAGTTAGGGAGTGGAGGAGTGTGTGTAGGGAGTGTGTGTGTGTGTGTGTGTGTGTGTGTGTGTGTGTGTGTGTGTGTGTGTGTGTGTGTGTGTGTGTGTGTGTGTGTGTGTGTGTGTGTGTGTGTGTGTGTGTGTGTGTGTGTGTGCATGTAGGTGTAGGTGTGCGCATGTACGTGTATGTGTGTGTGTGTGTGTGTGTGTGTGTGTGTGTGTGTGTGTGTGTGTGTGTGTGTGTGTGTGTGTGTGTGTGTGTGTGTGCATGTACGTGTGTGTGTGTGCATGTACGTGTGTGTGTGTGTGTGTGTGTGTGTGTGTGTGTGTGTGTGTGTGTGTGTGTGTGTGTGTGTGTGTGTGTGTGTGTGTGTGTGTGTGTTTGTGTGTGTTAGAGAGAGAGAGAGCGAGAGCGAGAAAGAGAAAAGAGAGAGAGAAAAATAAAAGAGAGAAGAGAAAGACAGAAGGGATTAGGGTAGGATAGGGGTGATAACAGAAGCCAAGCAATATTTAAGAAACATGAGGGTTTGGTACACGATGAACAGTGAGACCTCTGTCTGACTCCCTAAGGGAGTATGATGAGGCCAGCTTGCCTAGGAAGCAGGTCAGGGGGCACAAGGGAGGCACTAATGAGCACAGAGTCCGACTCCAATCCCTCTTGTGGACCTTAAGACGAGAGAGCCCGTACGCTTACATCCGGGTGAACAGATTCTCGTTACGATTTCTGATTGCTAAATATTTCCAGTTTGTAGTGTGGTATGGTAACTATGCTGACAGGTAGGTTGGTGGTAGTTTCCGTGTGCTGAATGTGAGGCATCCTAAGAGAATAGTATTTAAGTTTAACTATTCTTTGAGCAATGATTAATGTGGACTTGCTTAGGAAGAAGGAAAACATCAAGATTCTGTTCACAACAGGTTTGGTTCATGATTTACCACTGTGGTCTGTAGTGAGGCCACTTGCGGTTACCCACAACAATGCTT
>NC_134797.1:24533780-24538780 GCF_046742065.1 Oratosquilla oratoria
GATCCCAGAAGTAATGAGGTACTACCATTCTTCAGAGGGTTAGTTAATCATGATAGTATTTATGTGTCCGTAGTCTAAAAACGTATGAAGAGTTTTTTTTTTCTAAATTAAATAACATCGCTTCACACTAGCAGAGCAATATCAATTAAGTTGGGACTTGCTCCGTAACTATTGTGAATTCGTTTGCTTAAGCCTAAAGTTTGGCTACAAAACATATCTTGCAGAATCTTTCCAACAAAATACAAGGTCAAAAAGGAAGAAGAAGAAGAAGAAGAAAAAAAAGAAAAACAGTTGTGGTCAGAGAAGCAGTGTCGAGTAAACGGTTTAGCCGTCAGCGTCAGGTGTCAGCCATCCACGGTCAGTCAGTCACTGAACGTAATAAACTTCCCACAAAGACGTCCGCGTGTAACAGATTTAAAGAACAAAAAATAAATATACAGTCGAACAGACGTTCTTATGTAACAAGGCTGTACTACCCATCAATTAATTCATTTGTATACTCCTTGAATTATTTCTTTCGTTAGTTTGCCTCTTTTACTTCATTATCTTATCTATAACTTACGTCCAATGTTGTATGGACGTCAAGATGTCTTACTGAGATCCTCTGTGACTGCAGCTCAATATGAACATGATAACTGTCAAACAACCTCTGAAGCTTCAGGAATAAGACATAAAGACTCTCGTGAGACTCCATAACCGTCGCCGTCGTCTGGCAGCTGTCATTGCTTGAACTCGTAAACTGATGCGGCTGCTTCTGTAATTCTGTCGAAAACAGCTTTGAGGTTCCATGGCCTTTTTCGTGAAAAAACGGCTCGACCGCGTTTTCGGATTTCTTTTTCTCCCTTTTTTATATAGACGAAATTATTATAATTAACAATAACAAAAATAAGTTAGCAGGAGAAATGCCGTGTGATGGTAAAGCCTTTATCAAGCTGTATACGGAGATTGTTCGTAAATTTCTTAATGCCATGTAATTTTACTAAGCATATAGATACATACATACATATATATATATATATATATATATATACATATATCTATATATATAAATATATCTATATATATGTTGTAATTAGCTATGTGTAGAGATTCGATGATTTTTCTTTGTTTTTTGTGTAGTCCTTGGGCCAAATGGTGGATTTCTCCCAATCTGGTAAGCGGACATTTGACACCACCGTGAGACAAACGCCCTCGTAGACCACGTAGACATAGAAGGACACTTACCAAATTGGGAGAAATCCACCATCTTGACCCAAGGACTACAAAAAAAGAAAGAAAAAAAAAATCATCGAATTTTTACACATACAGTAACTAATTACAACAACACAAACAAAAGGACAAGGGACTTAAAGTGGGCAAAAAATCAAATCCATTTATGCCCTCAATGAGCGGAAAAACGTCCAATCCGTACCATGCACCAGACCCCCGGTCAACATCTCACATCTCGCACTTCCTTTGCCACATTTTTCGTCTTAGTTGAAAAAAAAAAAAAAAAAAAAAAAAAATATTACATTATTTTTCTTTTGCCATTATTATTTCTTTTCTTCTCTAATGATGCTATTTTTCTTGCCAAATTGCTATTAATTTATTACTAAATTCCGCTACCATTTAAATAATTCCTCTATCATTGTAACATTTGAGTTCCTGTGTACTTGGAAAGGTATGCACGCGTACATATACGCCACTTCTAGCCCTGTATCAATATTATTTTGAAAAAGCTTGTAGCGAAACTAGTCAATAATAAAACTCGAATTAAGACTCCAGTCTTTCCTCTTCCCACCCACTTCATACGTACATACATATATATATATACATATTCGAAAAATACGGGAGCACATTCTCTTGTGTACAAGTAGTGTTGAAATCGACAGCAGAATGTCGCAATGCTGTCGATTTCAATATCACATACATACACACACACATATACAGTATATATATATATATATATATATATATATATATATATATATATGTATATATATATATATATATATATATATATATATATATATATATATATGTTGAGTTGTTGAAAGATTATGACAATTTGAAAAAGATGGGAAGAGGAAAGACCCGAGTCTTATTCCGAGTTTTACTCGGAATAACTCCAGTTTTTCCTCTTCCCACCCACTTCATATATTATATATATATATATATATATATATATATATATATATATATGTGTGTGTGTGTAAAAAATATGAAACAAGACATAGACAGATTATACCACAACCAGACATCCAGCTACGTTAATTTACGTCCGACCCTCCGTCTTGTTTCAATTACTTTTAATTATCTCAATTACTCTTGACTCTTGACTGCTTCTACTTCATTCTCGAGCCCTCAGACTTCTGGGGGTCTTTTTCCAGCTGAAGAAAATCACCTGGAAGGAACCAGCAAAAGTGTCGGTACAAACATTTCAACCTGATCGACTTGGGAGATGAATCGTGTTTACATTTTTGTTGCCTCCGGTCTGATTTTGTTCATCTAAAGCAGTGTTTCCCAACCTTTCTTGGCTGCGACCCTAAATCCACTCTTAGCCTGGAGTCGCGACCCTAATTGTAATAATAAATTCAACCATTTCATGTTATATTTCTACGTACTTGCATAATGTTTATAAACTTTCGTTTTTATAGTTCAGTTTATATTTAACTTGAATAAAAAAAAGTTAAAAAAGAAAGGAAACTTTATTTCATATCCGTTTACACACACAAAATGTTTTTTTTTTTCTCTTAACATATTTTTGTAAGACCCTCTGGCGACCCTCAAAAACACCCTCGCGACCCTAGTTTGGGTCGCGACCCTGGGGTTGGGAACCACTGATCTAAAGAATCCCGTCCAGTAGCATTTCACGTTTCTATAAGCCTCATTTATTCTGGCAGGCGCCAAACGATTTTATTCAGTCGAGGATGAATTTCCTTAAACGTCAAAGAAATAGATATGTATTGATCAACCTTATGACATCTACACCAGACTCTTAAAGGTTTATTCAGGCTGCCGTCAGGGGATTTTATTCAGGTAAACGGACCCAACCTCACAAAGCAGATGTCACAGGAATCATACCCACAAAGGCAAAAACCCAATATGGTTTGCGCGGTCGGCGCGCTACAGGAATTTGGAACAGTGTACATCATTCCATCCTCTTGTTCGCTGGCTCTGTAGTACTTTGCATATGTCGGGCCCTGAATTCCGCATCTCTGCTAGCCGGACGGCTCTCGTATTTTTTTCTTTTTTTTCAAAAAAGGAGAAGAAAACAAAGAGGGGAAAGTGAGTTTGCGGGGATACCATGGGGAGGGGGGGGCAGCGTGGGAGAAGGGGGAATAATTGCCACGGGGGACGGGGAGGGGGGGAGGTATGGGAGAGGGGAAAACTAATGACGATGATGAGGGTATGGGGGGGAGGAGGAGGAAGAGGAGGAGGAAGAGGAGGAGGAGGAGTAGAAGGAGGAATAGGAGGAGGAGGATAAGGAGGAGAAAGTGGAGGAGGAGGAGGAGGAGTAGAAGGAGGAATAGGAGGAAGAGGATAAGGAGGAGGAGAAAGTGGAGGAGGAGGAAGAGGAGGAAAAAGAGGAAGCCAATAAAGAAGAAGGAGGAAGTATGGGGAGGAAGAAGATTAGGAAGCGAGGAGGAAGTGAGGAGGGGAGGAGAGAAGGTTTGAAGAAGAGGAGAAAGAGGAGGCAGAAGTGAGGGGGAAAGAAAGAGGAGGAGGACTAGGAAGATGAAAACAGGAAAGGAAGGGGAAGAGGAGGAAGTGGAGAGGAAGGAAAAGGAGAAGAACGAGGAGAATAGAAACAGGAGGAAGAGGAAGAGGAGGAAAGGGAGGGAAGATGTGAGGAGGAGAGAAAGAAGTGAAGGAAGAGGAGGAAGTGAGGTGGGGAGTGAAGGGAGAGAAAGAGGAGGAGGAGTAGAAGGGAGGAGTAATAGTAGAGGAAGGAGAGAGAGGAAGGAGAGAGAGGAAGGAGAGGAAGGAGATAGAGGAAGGAGAGAGGAAGATGGAAAACGAGGAGAAGGGTGAGAAGGAAGAAAAGGTAAAAGAAACCGAGGAGAAGGAAAGGTAAGAAGGAGAAGAGGAGGAAGAAGAAGAAAAAGAAAGAGGAGGAAAAGAGGAAGGGAGAGGAGTTTGAGTCAAATGAGAGGGCACCTTGGAAAAAAAGAAAGAGGACATGACAGGGAAAAGGGAAGGAAGATGGAAGAGAAAGAGGAGTGTCGGGTGACGATGAAAGGTGGTAGAAAGTGGGAGAGTGAAGGAGGAGAAGGAGGAGGAGGAGGAGGAGGAGGAGGGGAAGGAGGAGAGGGAGGAGGAGGAGGAGTAGGAGGAGGAGGAGGAGGAGGAGGAGGAGGAGGAGGAGGAGGAGGAAGCTCTGAGAGGCGAAGAAAAGGGTGTGGAAATTATACAAAGAAAGAAAATAAAAAGGAAAGTATAGAAAGGCGGGGACAAAAAAAAAAAAAGTATCGACGGAAGTAGATGATAAAGAATGAAAGGACAAAATGGACGGCAAACCAGATACAAACGAAAAAAAAAGAGGATCAGAAAAAACAAAACAAAAAAAGACGAAAATATTAAGAGAAGAGCTGGGTTAAATAGGACAGGATAAGGGAGAAAGAGAGAGATGAAGTAAAAGTGGAGAAGGAGGTGGAGGGGGAGGGGGGAGTGGGAGTGGGGAGTGGGGAGTGGGAGTGGGAGGTGGGGAGGGGAGGGGGAGTGGGAGGGGGGAGTGGGAGTGGGAGGGGGGAGGGGGGAGGGGGAGTGGGGGAGTGGGAGGGGGGAGTGGGAGGGGGGAGTGGGAGTGGGAGGGGTTGGCATCATGTACACTCCCCTCACGTCCACAACTATTGATCACATTGCCATCTGCAGCACCCACCTGACAACAGTCCAACAATGGCCAGAGGGTAGAGCAAATGAAAGTAAAAGAAAAACTCCCAATATTAACGAAAAACAACGATGGCAGTTTAGAGCCAGCCAAGCAAGATAAATTGCGGAACAAATGACAAGTGTTAGAT
>NC_134797.1:24541280-24546280 GCF_046742065.1 Oratosquilla oratoria
TAATAAATAGATAAAATATAGATAAATAGATAAATAAATAACAAAGAAAATAAAAAAAGAGGAGGGAGGATGGGGCTGTTAAGCGAAGTTCTCCAACTTTGGTCTAAGTAATCAAGCTTTCTTTTCAACAAAACTGCTAAGTTTTCCAAAGGCTGTTTAAGATCCTTTCAGACTGATGTGCAGGTAAAACTGAGCAGTGAACTTTGGTCGGGGAACTTGTTGAGTGAACCAAGACATCTGAGGGTGTGTGTGTGTGGGGGAGGAGGATTACCGGAGAGAGAGAGAGAGAGAGAGAGAGAGAGAGAGAGAGAGAGAGAGAGAGAGAGAGAGAGAGAGAGAGAGAGAGAGAGAGAGAGAGAGAGAGAGAGAGAGAGAGAGAGAGAGAGAGAGAGAGAGAGAGAGAGAGAGAGAGAGAGAGAGAGAGAGAGAGAGAGAGAGAGAATCTATCCCAAAAAGTTCTAGGACGAGTGCAACGCTTTTTAGTTTCATTAGTGGGATTATAAAGAATCTGGCTACCCCCGTGTAAGGGGGAAAAAAGCCTTTTGTATATGTATGTATGTATGAAGAAACTAAGTTGTTCAGAAAGAAAGAAGGAAAAAGATGAAATAGTTCCAAAGGTTTGAATTCACTGATTCCAGTGTTCTGAGTATAGGTAGTAAATTGATTTCGTTTACGTATTTATTATCAGAGTTTATGTATGCAATTTCCGTTTAACTCGTCAACTTTAACGGATGGAAAACTAAGCACTTTTGATCTATTGAATAATTCCAGACCATTTGATTCAGTTCAGAGCAGCAGCGTGTAGTCCCATTTACATTTTCTTTCTTCATTTGGCAAATTAGTCTCAAGAATTAGCATGTGATCGTGGTTGCTCTTTAAGATACACTTGTAAAATCATTGTAAATTAAGAATACGTTCCAGTTTCTAGTACTGAACCAATTGAAATTAAATACTCCCTCTACTCTCCTTCCTAGTTGGTGACACCTTGTGGGCTGGCGCTCGATCCACGGACCTGAATCAGGACCTCGACTATAACCCCGTCCAGTAGCTCTTCCAAATTCTTTAGGTACCGAGGAAAACATTTATAGAGGGTCCTTGACTTGAAATTAATCAAATTGTTAACTGATTAATCATTTCACAAGGTATTGCCGTTCTAGTCTTCCGCATTGCCTAGACTTAACCTCTTACCTAGAGAGTGGTACTTTTTCTTTCCCTTTAACTGTTGTCAGGTTATCTAATTAATCCATGTAGCATTTCTTCGATCTGTATAAGCTTAATTCCACCCTGACTAACCCCTTTCTTTCCGGCGGGTACTTGTTCCTCGTTCTGATCGCCGCTTGTCGATTCTTTTCATCTTCGTGCCACCCACGTTCTGTTAAGAAGGGTCTAAGTCCCACGCGGAGCTACTACAGCGACGCTCAAACCTTACATTCACCAGATTTCACGACGTACATATTTTATCATGGCGAACGTCAGTCGGTCTTATTAAAATCGTCTGTCAGTTGCCAGGAAGGAATCCATCCAGGGAGCCACCGCAGAGAAGAGGATGATGAAAGTTTGATGGATGAGATGGATTACTACGATGGATGGCGAACATGATGGAGAAGGACATGGGATGGGACAGAGATAACGGTGTCTGGTGTACAGTATGGCTTGCACCAATGTGCCTGGTGTGTGTGCCTTGAACCATAGTACCCAGTGTGTTTATTATATTAATGTGTGTATGTGTATTGGACTATAGTATACGTATGGTGCATGTATTACACTGTAATACCTGAAATATGTATTGGATGATAGTGTACGTTGTGTGTATTGAATTACAGAGTGTATTCGATGTATTCAACTGCCTGACTATGTAATGTACTAGTTTATGCTGTGTGTATCACAGCATAAGGTGTACTCATTTACATATAATGCATAATATGTACACTAAAGTATAGTGCATGGTGTATGTATTCATCTATACTGAATGCCTGCATGGTGTGTATTGAATTACCTTGTATGCTTGTATGGTATGTGTATTGAACGAAAGTGTACAATTGTATGGGGTGTGCACTGACGATCAGCGCATGGTATGTGCAACAACGAGACAAGTTTGCTCTCCCGATTCCACAGTCACCATCCCTAATCCGATCCCCAACATAGCTAACCCATAACCCAAGATAAAAAAAGAAAAAAAAAAAATCCCATAGCTCAACGGTTCATACAAGCAACCGGTTTCCACCCTCGGAACTGCATTCCCGATCGACTGTGGAATCGACCCAAAGCGAGCTTTGGCAGGATAGGGCCACCACGTGACGTCTGCAACACAGACGATGCAGTCTGATGCACTTCGATGCATGGCACGGTGCCGCAGAGAACAGCTGTGCCTCGGTGGCGCATCGAGGAACCCGCAGCCGTTCCGGGAAGACCCCTAGGGCAATCTAGTACGGGGGCGTGGCTTGGAGACGCCAAGACCCTCAAGACCTTAGGCTTGGAAACAGCAATATTCTATTTATTTATTTATTTTCATTATTCTTTTAGAACATATTCATAAACTGTACACTTGTTGCGTGGGTATACCTCATTCTCCTTCCGTACCGTGAAGTACTTTTTCTTTTCTTTCTGGCTGTCGTAAGACTGTTCTATTCATCCCCGCTGCCGGACATGCCACCTTTACCCTACGTGTTCAGACTGCTATGGGTAATCAAGATCACACATAGTCGTCGGAAATCGAACACAAGGACATAACATCTCGCCCTCTTTCCGAGAAACTCCGGCAGGAAAAAAAAAAAAAAAAAAAAAAAAAAAAAAAAAAAAAAAACAATAGTAAATGAAAAACGACGTCGAGGGTACCCTCCTTATCTTTGCTATAAAAGTTTAAAGTATCTTCAATTGGGTAGAGAATCTCCTGGGAGCTCCAGGAACCTAATTAGCATAAGTGCGTTATCGCGCAGAGCTCTCAGCTATGCAAAAGGAATTTACAATTAAGGAAACTTAGCTGTGTTTCTGTCTGCCTTAACTAACCCTCTCAATACCGAGTATGTGATCCCCCCCATGGTCCTTGGATCACGTGTTGGACTCGTGACTGACAGCTATTTCCCTCCCGGAAAAGAGCTCAGAGCTCGTATGGCCGACCGTATGACAGTTGGAGTAACGACTCGAAGCACAGCGATACTGAAATTATTTCAGCCCTGGGCAAGATTCGAACCCGGACCGCCGTAGTATTAATTTGCTCTGGAGTTCTTGTGCAAGAAGCCAGAATACTCAAGATGTGGGTCCTCTTCGCACCAGAAGCTCATGAGCAACGACGTGATCAGGATGTATTGAGCAGTGAATCCATCTCAGGATTTGTGTCTTTCACTAATGCAGGAGGCCTGTAGTCCCTAAGGTATAGGTATCTAATAACAAGTCAATGATATATGGGATTTCAAGGAAGTATATGCCCGGATGTCAGATTTTGAGGACATAGTGGTTGTGGACAATCTATCGATTACTTTTGTTAGGATTAGTTGTCTTTGTAGTTCTCAAACTATCGTTTTCATCCTCGTGGTTATCGTAAACTCTATTATGAAACGTTTCTGGTATGGGTTTTTTGGTCGAGTTTTTTGGTCGAGTTTTTTGGTCGAGTTTTTTGGTCGAGTTTTTTGGTCGAGTTTTTTGGTCGAGTTTTTAGGTCGAGTTTTTTGGTCGAATTTTTTGGTCGAATTTTTGGTCGAGTTTTTTGGTCGAGTTTTTTTGGTCTTCTTATCATCATCACGACAAAATGGCGGGAGCAAATGACATAATAATTTCAAGAAAAGTGAGCAATGAATCCTACATAACCTCTTCAAAATTTAGAAGCAAATGGATCAAGGTCAGGATCAAGGTCAAACTAATTGAAAACGTGATTCTAATTTTCTTTCCAACAACTTCCTAAAGAATGGTCTGATTTACATCAAAGCCAAAAATTATATTAGCCTATTTCTCAGTTATAATCATTCATTACAATAATGAATATATAAAGTTCGGAGGATCGGTAGAATGGGAAGCATTTCTTCTCAGCTGTGGATAATAATAAGAAATGAATAAAAAAAAATAAGTACATAAATAAATACAGATTAATTAACGAAGAAAAAAATAGACAAATATAAAAATGAATAAATAAAAACATAAATAAAAAGGTAAATAAACGGTAATACATTAAAATAAATAAATTAACAAACATACGAATAAAGAAATAAAACAGATAAACTGAATAAACGGTTAAATGGAGATCAAATTAAAGACATTTTGTACCAGTCTTTCAATAAAAAGCATCCATGGCATTTTGATGGATCAAGAAAAACAAATCTATTTGGATGGATCAATAAATCGACATCAGACACTGGTGAGGCATCTGTGGAAAAAGGTCAGTTGTCGCCACGCTACTCTTGCTGGCGCGGGTTCCAAACATTTCATTAGTGGGCTCCGACGGGGAAACATGTGCATACAATGTTCGCGCTAAAACAATGAATCCCTTTTGCCTTTTTGCCTCCGTTTATTTCGGCGCGTACCTTTTTTCCACGTTTATTTGTTTGTTTTTTCTGTGTGTGTGTGTGTGTGTGTGTGTGTGTGTGTGTGTGTGTGTGTGTGTGTGTGTGTGTGTGTGTGTGTGTGTGTGTGTGTGTGTGTGTGTGTGTGCGTGTTTCTGTGAATGTGTGAGTGTTTGTCACATCTTCATGCTCATTACGTCTCCAGTAAACGGATGCTCTCATCACAGAGCTTACGAGGAAGCCTCAATGAGAATATAATCTCTTCTTATGAACCATGCAATATGTTTTTTATCTATTTTTTTCTATTTTCTAGCACGGACGTTCTACAAAGCACTAAAGAGGATAAACCGTAACTTGGTTCATTCCATTATAGTTTTCATATCTACGTCGAGTGATTCCCTAGGCGAGGAACCCCATCGATATTAGGACCTCCCATCGTCCACACGTGGCGAATATGAGGTTCCTCCTCGTTCTCGAAGCTCCAGCATCTACCCCAGGACACTGCAG
>NC_134797.1:24548780-24563780 GCF_046742065.1 Oratosquilla oratoria
ATTATGCTGCTGCTGCTGCCGTTAAACCGACCGACCTTACGGGCAACTGAATTTGCAAGGAGAGATATGAGAGAGAGAGAGAGAGAGAGAGAGAGAGAGAGAGAGAGAGAGAGAGAGAGAGAGAGAGAGAGAGAGAGAGAGAGAGAGAGAGAGAGAGAGAGAGAGAGAGAGAGAGAGAGAGAGAGAGAGAGAGAGAGAGAGAGAGAGAGAGAGAGAGAGAGAGAGAGAGAGAGAGAGAGAGGAGAGAGAGCGAGGAGAGAGAGCGAGGAGAGAGAGAGAGAGAGAGAGAGAGAGAGAGAGAGAGAGAGAGAGAGAGAGAGAGAGAGAGAGAGAGAGAGAGAGAGAGAGAGAGAGAGAGAGAGAGAGAGAGAGAGAGAGAGAGAGAGAGAGAGAGAGAGAGAGAGGAGAGAGAGAGAGGAGAGAGAGAGAGGAGAGAGAGCGAGGAGAGAGAGCGAGGAGAGAGAGAGAGAGAGAGAGAGAGAGAGAGAGAGAGAGAGAGAGAGAGAGAGAGAGAGAGAGAGAGAGACTAGAGCAAGGACGAACGCTTGGCATCAGTCCTGAAAAAAAAACACGAAGTAGCTGCCACCAGTCCACAGGAATATGTTCGAGGATATTTCTCCCTTTCATTAACTAAATGAATCTACGCGATAATGTACATTAAGCAACGTGCCGACCGAGGGCTGGCTGTTGTGATTCAGTTGGTTGAGCGTCGGGTTCCTGAGCAAACGATCGCCGTATCAAAGCCCGCTTTGCTCAAGTGTTTCCAGTCGGTTAAGATCACCCATGAACTGTTCATATACACTGTAGCTTCCCTTGCAGTTGCGTGCCTGTAAGAGCGTTATGAACTTCATGGTCTCTGTAGAATACGACCATAAACAAATGTCGCTTGCTATATACCAAGCTAATCATCCACGGTGATCCCCAAAAAGAAAAAAAAAAGAAAAAAAAGAAAAAAAAAAAAGAGTGGGTACCTCCTAATAGTAAGGAAGGGTGGGGTGGTGGCTTCATCTCGTCCTTACCTTCATCCACTGAAGGACTTGTACGTTGAGGAGGACTTACCTAGCATGAGGATCGCGAAGCCGATGGGAGGACGGAGTAAAGTCCGTACCCACGCCTGGAGGACCGTGGCCAAGACTCGTGGGGTGCCCGTCAGGAGTAGGACGCCCCCTACCAGGGCTCCGACGTAGACAGAAGCCTGCACAGCTTCCACCAGACTTCCGTCCCACACGCATGCGCAGTTGGCCTCCTGCCATGCCTGCAAAAGACAAAAGATCCATCTTCAGTCAATGCTCAAAGAAGGTTATGTACCTCTCACGAGTCGTCCAGAGGTCTAAATAAGATTAGATCGGTTCATTTCGGAAAGAAAGAAAGAAGGAAATTGATCTCGGTGCTTTGCGCACGTACTTATGACGTCATATCGTTGTCTAAGTTCCCGACGTGAGCTGACCTGTTTTTATGTTGACCTCGGGCCTTCCATTTCTATGGTTCGTTTGCTAGACTTGAAACAGCGAGTCTGTCATCCAAAAGAAACCAATCATGAGAAACTAACTACGAATGTCATGCAGACAATTCAGTAAATACGAACACTTAATCACCCTGAAGCAAGAGCGATAAGATCGATTCATATCCGTTTCGAGAACACATGTTAGACATACACCACCGATTTTGTCACGTTGGGATAAGGAGAAAGGGTGGGGAGTCTACGGCAGGAGGCGCATAACTGCGGCCGAATCCGTTACCTTTGCTCTATGTGCTTGCACTGCTGGGGTAGGTATTTTACGGTCACTGCTGGGAATCGGAGAGGAGTGCGGGATTCGAATCCACAACCAACCGAATACAAGACCAGCACGTTTCCGACTACACAACAAAAACACATGGAGAGAGAGAGAGAGAGAGAGAGAGAGAGAGAGAGAGAGAGAGAGAGAGAGAGAGAGAGAGAGAGAGAGAGAGAGAGAGAGAGAGAGAGAGAGAGAGAGAGAGAGAGAGAGAGAGAGAGAGAGAGAGAGAGAGAGAGAGAGAGAGAGAGAGAGAGAGAGAGAGAGAGAGAGAGAGAGAGAGAGAGAGAGAGAAAGAAAGGAAGAGAGAGAGAATATTTCCGTTTGTTCACAAGTGTCGTTACTTAAACTTTAATGCATCCATTGTCTAGTTTCTCGCTACGCTACACTTGACGTCTTGGTGTTCGTCTGCACGATGGAAGCCCCCTTCTACGGCCCAGATGGGGAAATGCGCGTACAGGTAGACGGCGTGGCAATGGAACCCCCCTTTGGGGGCACTCTTCGCTAAATTCTATGCAGGATCCATTGGAGAGAAATTCTTCAACGACCATCCTGACATGAAGCCCTCCATCTACGTCCGGTATGTTGACGACGTCTTTATTGACGCAAAAGATTCCCAAACAGTAACTCAGCTCTTACACACGTTCAAAAAACATTCAAGCCTCAATCACACCTCGCTTGTTTGCGAAAACGTCGTCATAACTCAAAAAACTGAATTCTTGAGTTATCTATACAGACATTCATCTTCAAACACGGATTTTTTTGGTAACAGTGTCATATCTGTAGCTCAAAAATTGACCGCTAGGGAGTGCTAAATGTCCCAACGATATAACCTTACATGTTCCAACTTGTTCCAACAAATATTTTAGACTTAGTAAAGATTATGATTGTTTCAACTTCTATAAACTTTAGAGGCGTATTTGATGTTCAAAAAATGTTCCACCTATGGTGTTTGAGGGATTTTTATAATATTGAGAGCGTTTTGAAACTTTAAAATGCCTCTCCTGAATAATTCGATATTTTGAGTTATGACGACGTTTTCGCAAACAAGCGACCTATGAACACCAACCCAACGACGTCACCCTCCCCCCCTTCTTAGATATACTAGTAGGCACAGCTTCAGATCGATTCACGACTGAAGTCTACGTCAAAGACACTAACCTCGGGTTCTGTCTTAACGGCAGTAGCGAATACCCAGAACGCTACAAGCAAAGCGTCATCCGATCACTAGTAAACCGAGCCTTCTTCCAAAGCAGTACATGGACAATTACTAATAACGAACTCCAACGCATAACAACAATACTCGTCAACAACGGCTACCCACAGCACTCCATTGAACCCATCATCAAAAACAAGATGAACTCCTTTACCGCCCAACCAACACCCACAAACACCAATATAACAACACTGGATCTGTACTACAAAGGACATATGAACACCGGCTACAAAGAAGACGAAAGATCACTCCACCATATCATCACACGTAACCTTCGACCCACCAACCCAGACACTAAGATACGCCTAATCGTATACTACAAAACTTCTAAAACACACACCCTGGTAATGAAGAACAACAGCCAGCTCCCCACCCCTCCACAACAAGAAGTCAACGTCGTGTATAAGTTTGATTGTCCCGTCGGTGATTGTCAACACCGCACCTTCTCATACATCGGCATTACCTCTATGACCCTTTCCAAAAGACTTACCACCTCTAGAATGGCGCCATCAAGACACACATGATAAACGAACACAAAACCACCATCACCAAACACTAAACGAAAACATTAAAATCATCTACAAGGCTCACGACCTTCTTCGCCTTAAGATAGCCGAATCAGTGAACATTTACATCGGAAAACCTTCCATCAACATAAAACTCATGCTCACAACCACACTCCCAAGCTGAAGACGCACATAACACAAGCAATAACACCCCTTCCTACAATCCACAAGAAAGTTGCTATTTCCACATACGCAACGCTACGGAGAACGGCTACTTGAAACTGACCTCTCCCAATGTTCGGCCAGTATATAAATCAATGTGTTCACCAACCATTGTAACTCCCTCCCTGAGGATGACCGAGTAAGGTCGGAATACGTATTAGAGAAAGTAAAAAGAGAAAAACCGTACCAAACGTCTTTTGGACACCTTCTCAGCTATTTGGAACCAGCACAGAAAATTGTCGCACGTGACAAAATAAAGCTTCAGTATTAACAACGCCATTGTCGCTGTAGACTTCTTGAAATCATGTATACAACATGGCCTCCTACAAAGAAAATACATTATATATATATATATATATATATATATATATATTATTATTATTACTGTTATCTCATCAACATTATTATTATGATAATGATAACAATAATAGTAGTAATGATAATAATAATAGTTATGATAATAATAATAGTAATGATAATAATAATAATGATAGTAATATAAATAATAATAATAATAATAATAATAATAATAATAACTGATAATGATAACAATAACAATGATAATAATACTGATAATAATCAGGATACTTTCATCCGATTTTATTCACCACTGTGGCAAACCCTCGTTAGCTGAGGCCCTATATTCTATCCTGTCCCGATTAAACACACACACACACACACACACACACACACACACACACACACACACACACACACACACACACACACACACACACACACACACACACACACACACCACACACACACACATATTATATATATATATATATATATATATATATATATATATATATATATATATATATATATATATATATATATATATATATATATATATGGAGATGCGATGCTATCCCCAACGACAGATGCGCTGTTCATTGATGACGAAATACAAAATTCTTGAAATCTCGGTAACACCAGACGATTCTCATCACCTGAAAAGAAACCCCGGAGACATGAGAGGCTACAGAATGCGGGGCAACGGACCCACGAGGAGGAGGAAGAAGAGAAGGAAGAGCAAGAGGAGGAGAAGGAGGAAGAAGAGGAAGAGGAAGAGAAGGAGGAGGAGGAGGAAACGAAGAATGGGTCGCGGAAAGGGACAGGAGGGAATGTGATTGGCACGTTCGGGGGTGGGGGGTGGTGTGGGGGGTGAGATCATCTGATTAGGAGGGGAACAGGATCAGGAAGGAGGTGGAGCATGAGGGGGGGGGCGGAGGAGAAAGACCAAAAAGAAGGGGGGGGGGAGGAAAGGAGGAGATGACTCAGAAGGACCTGTGGCAGGGTTCACGCTGAAACATACATACATACATACATACACACACACACACACACACACACACACACACACACACACACACACACACACACACACACACACACACACACACACACACACACACACACACACACACACACACACACACACACACACACACACACACACACACACACACACACACACACACACACACACACACACACACACGCACACACACACACACACACACGAATGCACATATGCACACGTTAGGTTAAGTTGGATTAAGTGAGGTAAGGTCAGGTTAGGTTAGATAAGTTTAGGTTAAGTTAGGCTAAAATAGTTTGAGTTTTGTTAGATTAGTTTAGGTTAGGTTACATTAATTTAGATTAGTTTAGGTTGATTTAGATGTTAGTTTAAGTTTTGTTAGTTTAAGTTTTGTTAGTTTAGGTTAAGCTGGTTTAGGTTAATTCAGATGAAATCAATTTAAGTTTTGTTAGTTTAAATTAGGTTAGGTTGGGTTGGGTTAGGTTGGGTTGGGTTAGGTTGGGTTGGGTTAGGTTGGGTTGGGTTGGGTTAGGTTGGGTTGGGTTGGGTTGGGTTACGTTGGGTTGGGTTGGGTTAGGTTGGCTTGGGTTGGGCTGGATTTGGCTAGGTTGGGTTGGGTTGGGTTGGATTAGGTTAGGTTGGGTTTAGGTTAGGTTAGATTACATTAGATTAGTTCAGGTTAGTTTAGGGTATTCCAGGATATGTTAAGTTGGGTTAGCTTAAGTTAGGTTAGGATGGGTTAGATTAGGTTAGGTTAGGTTAGGTTAAGTTAGGTTGGGTTGGGTTAGATTTGGTTAGATTAGATTAATTTAGGATAGGCTAGGGTATGCCACGCTAGGTTAGGTTGGGTTAAGTTAAATTCGGCTACCTCAAGTTGTATTAGCTAAGCTCAACTTATATAAGGAAAAAAGTTCTTTGACACTTTCCTTGTGTGTATAAACATTACAAGGATCTTTCGTTCACATACAAAAGAACATAAGAACAAAGAACATAAGAACATAACAAAGGAGACTGCAAGAGACCATAAGGCCTACACTAGGCAGCTCCGTATCCATCACCACCTGTCATCCCCATCCATAAAGTTGTCTAATAGTTTCTTAAAACAACTGATAGTTTCAGCGCTTACTACATGGTTACTAAGTTTATTCCATTCATCGACCACCCTATTAGTAAACCAATTCTTGCCTATTTCCTTCTTAAACCTAAATTTGTCCAGTTTATACCCATTACTGCGAGTCCTGCCCTGTTGTTTTATTATGATGACCTTGTTTGCATCACCCTTGTTATAGCCTTTGATCCACTTGAACACTTCTATTAGATCACCCCGCACTCTGCGTCTTTCCAGAGAGTGTAAGTTTAGGTGGCTAAGCCTCTCCAATAGGACGTCCTGGTGTGTCCGTCCATTGGTGCGACAATTTCCTCCACTCTCTGTTACCAGGATGATAAGAAAGGAAGACAGAGTGCCGAGGAACTTGTTTACTAAAAGGTACTGTCTTGTGGGCACAGCAAACGGCGGGTGTGCACTCCAAGCGGCGACCGGAGATGAGGATCACAGACGTGCGGGAGCAGAAGGCCGCCACGCCATGAGGAGGGAGGGAGGAGGAGGGAGGAGGGAAGAGGAAGGAGAGAGGAGGAAGATGGGGAGGAGGGAGGGGGAGGATTTTATTTATTTATCTATTTATCATTATTATTTTTTTTTACTTTTTTTATTTATTTGGGAGTGAAGTATCACTCCCATGGGCTTTGTTTGAGAGGAAGGAGGATGGAGGAGGTAGGAGGAAGGAGGGAGGAGGGAGGAGAGAGGAGGGAGGAGGGAGAAGAGAGATGGGCAGAGGGAGGAGAGAGGAATAGGAAGATGAGTAAGAAGTAGAGAAAAATGAAGAGGAGGGGAAGGAGAACGATAGAAGGAGGAACGTGAGGAGAAAGAAGGGAGGATAAATAAAAGGAAGATTCGGAAAAATGAAGAAGAAAGGAAGAAGATAAGGAAGAAATGAAGAAGAGAGGAAGGAGAACGATAAGAGGAGAACAGAAATGGAAAAGAAGAGGAGGAGGAGGAGGAGGGGGAAACTTGAGAAGGGGACTATGACATGATCATGTAGTCAAGAGTAATGAAGAAGGGTGGATGATGGATAAGAGATGACAGAACGAAGAGGAGGAGGAGCAGGAGGAAAAGGAGGAGGAGGAGGAGGAGGAGGAGGAGGAGGAGGAGGAGGAGGAAGAGGAGATGAGAGAGGAATGGAAGGAGTCAACAAGGGACCTGGGAAAGAGCAACTCATTCGTCTCTCGTTATTTCCCACCAATCTATCGACCCACGCTATCCCGCTTCGGCGTCAGCGAGACAACCGTTCTTGTGACGGGTGTATACGACGGTTTGTGTTTGTTTTATAATCTATAATAATGGTTCTCCTCACCACTCTCTGTCTCCTTTATTTTAAGAAACCTTGATTCGATGATCAGTTCTTGGAAAAAAATAAAAAAATAAAACTCAATTTAAGGACTCAAACACGTGACTCAGAGCCCAAAGGGTTACGACCTCCCAGTGTTGGATGGCGCTACTTTCCCCTTTCGTTGGCATCTGTCGCCAGACTCTTCTCTTCATTTCCTCTCGGAAACAAAGAATTTAAGTTATTATATTATGCTCAGAAAAGAGCTTGATTATGCTCCGTTTTAGACATTTTTGCTCCAATTTAGGATCAATTATCTTAATCAGCTGAGGGAAACAGATGAAGCCCGGTAGTACCATTACATTAGCAGCACTTTTAACCATATTTACAAGGATCTTTTACCTTTCTATTGGTTTGTTTTTATCTTATTTTATTTTCTATACATTTCCTGTATATCTTTTGGCCAATAACTTTCCATATACATTTTTAAATTTCCCAATTGGTTTTAAATTTCCCAATGGTTTGTTTGATCTTATTTTATTTTCTATACATTTCCTGTATATCTTTTGGCCAATAACTTTCCATATATATTTCTAAATTTCCCAATGCCTTTTTGGTCTTATTTGCGACACTGAGGAACATCTTTCTGTGTTCGCGGTTTCCAACCACGTCCTCTCAGTTCGACCATGTCCAGAAGAAGATACCTCATTCGAGTGCTCGTCAACTTTCTGTCCGCAATATCCTTGATAATGGAGAAAATATTGTTGACGGCTTGCGTCCCTATGGGTGACGCCTTGACAGACTCTTCCATTTTGTGCCCAGCAGTTTGAAGGAATGCGCACACCGCTTCCTGTGAAGCCTCGTCCCCTTTTTCCAGAAGAGATTTTATGCACAAGGCCACTCTTCTCGATTCAAAAATGCCTTCCAGGCAAAGGCAGGCGATGTATGTGCACAGAGCAACATACCGTTTCCTTTTCTTGAGGGAAATTAACTCCTCATCCGCGTTGTAATCTCCCGCACTGGAATTTGGGTTTTCAGAGACCTGGAAGAGGCGCTTGCACTCGATTCCGAGACGGGTCCTATAGGCCTTAGCACTTTCTTTGGGCAACTTTTCCAGAAGTAGAGTGCAGAGCTGCGAGTACGTTCTTGAGTAGAACTCCTGACGCATGGCAAACTCAGTCACTAAAATTGCGGCCTGTTCTACCACGGCTGGGTAATCTGTCAGGAACGCGCGTATTTGTTCGGAAACTCTTTGGAAATTCTTAGGGGATAGCTTGTTCAAGAGGGACTTTAAGGGGCCCAACCCTGTAGCTTCTGTGTTGAAGTGCTTCGGCCTTTCTTTTGGGATGGGTGACCTCGATTCTTCTGTGCTCTGTCTCTGATTCCAGTTGCGGGGAGTTGGAATGACGCGGGGAGCGCGAGGTGATCCGGGGACATGGAGAGCATCAACGGGTTCGACTTCCCTGTGGCTTTCTTCCCGTACTGTAGGTCTCCCACTGCCTGGAACTATGTCTATTGCTTTCACGTTCTTACTATTTTCACTTTTATTTTCTCCTTTATGTAATATAATACTTTCCTTGTGTGTTTGCATTTTATTCTCATTATTCATATATTCTTCTTCACTATTCTTTTTCATATAATCTTCCATTTTGCCCCTAATCTTTCCATTATTTACATTTTTATTTTCTCTTTCAGGTCCACTATTCTGCACTTCAGTTGGCTGGGGTCGTGACCTTCTTAGGCTTGGCGGCACATATCTTTCAATAATAATTCTTCTTTCATTATTTTTCTTATTTCCATTATGTCCATTATTTTCAATTAAAGGTTCCTGTTTATCTTTATGGCCCCTATCTTGAACATTCATTGGAACTGGTCGCGACCCCGCAGACCCTACGCGCACATCCTCTTCACTTTTTCTATTATTTTCAATAATAAGCTTCTTTTCACTTTCATTAATTTTACATTCCTTTTCCTTTTCAGGGCCCTTCAGCTGAACTTCATCTGTAACCTGTTGCGACCCTGTAGATCCAGCTTCCTTCGGAAACAGAAAATCTCCCAAGTCCCTTGGGAGAGGTTCCACAAGAGTACTTATGCTGAAAATTTTGTATTCATGAATCTGAATACTAACATCTCCTTTAGAGCTCCTGAACGCCACTGTCCTCTTCAGGAACCTTCCGTCCTCGGAAACCTACTCGCCCAGGACGCGAGAGGCAGAAACACCCTCAGAAGAGGAAGAAGCCTTGTTCATCGACGTAAAGCTTCTCCTCAAAAGTAAACGGAAAGGTCGAAAGACAAAACGCAACGAACGACTTAACAAAGCTGACGGAGATTAACGTTTAAACTCCTGTTTATATATATATATATTTATATATATATATATACATATACATATATATTTATATATATATATATATATATATATATATATATATATATATACATATATGTATATATATATATATACACAATATATATACATATACATATATGTATATATATATACATATATATATGTATATATGTATACATATACATATACATACATGTAGATATATACATGTATATATATGTATATACATATATGTATATATATACATATACATATATATACATGCATATATAAATACATATACATATATATACATGTATATATATATACAAGTATATATATATATATATATATGTATATACACATTATATATATATATATATGTATATATATATATATATATATATATATATATATATATATATATATATATATATGTGTGTGTGTGTGTGTGTGTGTGTGTGTGTGTGTGTGTGTGTGTGTGTGTGTGTGTGTGTGTGTGTGTGTGTGCCTATAAACATAATGTATATACACATGCAAATATGCATATATTGATACATATACATAATATATATACATACGGATATGTACATGGGCATACTTATGTGTATATATACATACATACAATGGCATATATACATGTGCATATATACATACTTATATATACATACTAGCCTAATTACCCGCGCGTTGCTGCGAGTTCGTGAATAATCCCTAACCTAACCATACCCCACCTAACTTTAACCCTTAGCCCTAACCAAAATAATTTTTGGGGGGGAAATGAAATATAGATTTAAACATTCCCCCTCCCAAGTTCTTGTGACGGGTGTATACGATGGTTTGTGTTTGTTTTATAATCTCTAATAATGGTTCTCCTCACCACTCTCTCTCTCTCTCTCTTCTTTAAGAAATCTTAATTCGATGATTAGTTCTTGGAAAAAAAAAAAAAAAAATTAAGGACTCAAACCCATGACTCGCACTCAGTAACAAAAGGGTTAGGACCTCCCAGAGTTGGGTGGCGCCACTTTCCCCTTACGTTGGCATCTGTCGCCAGACTCTTCTCATGATTTCCTCTCGGAGATAAAGAATTTAAGTTATTATGTTATGCTCTACTTATATGTTCTGGTTGTAACAATTGGAGAGGTAACTCTGCAGACAATCTCTGTGTAGGGTGTTCACAAAATGGCGTTCCGTGGTGTGCCGTTTGTCATAGCAACAGAAACCACAGGCAAGCACTGAGTAGAAAACAAATGAAACACCAGACAATTATCCTGTACAGATAACCTGAGACCAGAAAGTTAAGAATGACAGCAGCTGTATGGATTTATAATCAAAAACCTATCATATATGTATATATATATATATATATATATATATATATATATATATATATATATATATTAATATATATATATATATATATATATATTAATGTCGTTAATGTTACACACTTAATTGCACTAAAAACCCACTATTATTTGGGCAGAGAATTAAAAACGAGAATTAAAGAACATAAAAACTCAGTTAAATATCCTCAACATAACTCCGCGGTATTTCAACACGTAGCCAACAATAATCACAGAATATATTGGGACAAAGACCAAAATCCAAAATCCAAAATTATAAAAGGAAAATTATTGAATCTTCCTTAATAAAACAATTCCCGAATTTCAATATCTCAAAAGGCCAATGGTCACCAGATTACATAACCACCTTGGCAGTTAATAAATTATTTCTTTACATTGTAAAAGCGGACGATCTACCACATAACCCGCGTAACAATATAGATGTCATAATGAGATGTCTTGTCCATGTTCCCTAACTTTACCTCTCTCATCTGTATATAAGATATGTATGTTCTCTTGTCTATGTATTCCGCTTGAAGAGGATCACAGTAAGTGATCGAAATATACGGAAATTCGTTACTTCCTTCTTTTCATAAATCCAAATAATAGTGGGTTTTTAGTGCATATATATATATGCGAATATATATTATATATATGTATATATATATGTATATACATGTATATATATATACATATATATATATATATATATATATATATATATATATATATATATATAATATATATATATATATATAACACCAGTGGTCAAACAAAAGAAACTGGAGGTCACTGGATTCGAACTCAGGCCCGATGCGCATAAGGTCATAATGAAACCAACGAGCTACGCGGCACATAAATGGCAACAAAAATAAGATGATTAAGTGTTAGAGAAACTATCGTTATTCCCAGCAGTGATGTTCCCTTTCTGTGTTGAGCGCTTCTTATCTTTGTATCCATCGCCTTCGTCATTTTCCAAGACTCAAATCCGTAGATTATGTCTGGCATCATAAACTGACTGTAAACTTTGCGCTTAAACCATAAAGGTAGAGAGCCTATCATGATTTTCATATGTTTATCAAACATTATTCAACCAATTATAATTCCCCTTTTTATCTTTATTATCATGATCTTTAGCCACTTTTAGCATCTGGTCTAAATAATAATAATCTTCAACTTTGTCAAGACTCTCACCATCGATTATCTTTCCTTTGAACTTTCGAGATGAATATTACTTTGGTTTTACTCTTATTTATCTTCATACCTAGTTTGAGACACTCCTTGTTCAGATCACTTAGCATATCTTGTCATTCTTTTTTTTTCTGAAATAACAATAACGTCTTCAACCTTCTGAAAATCTCTAGGCAAGCTGTAATCAGTCTGGATGAAATTGTATTGCCTTGCCACACTCCTTTCTTGATCTTTATCTTTTCTGTGTGTAGTCGAATGGCATCATTACCTTTTGCATACATCTTTTCTAGAACCCTTACAATGTGTTCGCTTGCATCCTGCTTGCGTACCAAGCTTAGTATTGCAATTTGTTCTACCAAGTCAAAGGCCTACTCGTAATAAACAATAGTTAAACAAAGGGTTATATAGCATTCTGTAAATACATCGATTAATTGATTCATTGTATGCAAATTGTACATGGTCGAGTATCCGCTTCTAAAACCTGTTTGTACTCTTAGCTTCCATATAAAGCTTTACATAGTATGTATGTGTGCGTGCGTGTGTCTGTCTGTGTGTGTGTGTGTGTGTGTGTGTGTGTGTGTGTGTGTGTGTGTGTGTGTGTGTGTGTGTAAGACAGGAAGAAGAAGAACGAGGAAACGAGGAAAAGTAGATGGGAATAAATACAGATGGAAGGAGAGAAAGAGTGAATGTGCGGTGCCTGATGTAACAAAGAAAATGGAAGAAAGAAAATGAGGAAAAAAGAAAGAGGAGAAAGAAGGGGAATGAAAGAGTGGAAAAGGATACAGAAGAAAATAAAGGAGGAAGAAAAACGAAAACGAAAATATAGGGATAAAAAAAAAGGAAGATGAAAATAGAGAAAGTGGAAACCAAAAGGACTGCTACATCGAAGGAGGAGAGAAAGAGAGACACGACTGGTGAGGAACAAGGAACAAGATCCCGGATTCATAGAACATTTACATCCTTAACCTTTTGTCGACTGCCGACAGCCTTCTCTTTGGTGAATAAAACCGCCTGCTATGTAGCCATAATAGGATCAATGAGTCGACCATGGTAATAAATCAGTGCATTAATCGTTCCAACATGACACAGACTTGGGCTCCAATGATTACCTGGATGCTCCGTATCTTGTCAGAAGTATATTGTAAAGCGTTAGTACGACAACGCCAGTGACAGACTCGAAAAGAATAATAACTAAATAAGATAAGTTAAAAATAAATCAATAAATTGCAAACCCCAAGACTCAAGGTCAATTTTTTATCGTCCTCCATGTATTCTTGAGTCTGAGTTCAGAACAAAGAATAATATCACGATACGGAGGGGAGGTGGGAGTAAAGGGAGTGAGGGAGAGGGAGAGGGAGAGGGAGAGGGAGAGGGAGAAGGAGAGGGAGAGGGAGAGCGAGCAAGTAAACAAACAGGTGAACAAACAAATCAAACAAGTAGCCGAGTGAGAGGATCAGACTAACCGAAGACCAGAGCGAGGAGGAAAATAAGCTATATTAATTACTTTATCTATTCATTACCTATTTATTCATTACTTTATCTATTCGTTATATATTCATTCATTTATTTACGTCCAAGAGAGACGCCCCAAGGCGATTTTATTCACTTGTGAGGAATCTCACTAGGAAGCTCACAAAAGAGCTTGATTATGCTCCGTTTTAGACATTTTTGCTCCAATTTAGGATCAATCATCTTATTCAGCTGAGGGAAACACATGAATCCCGGTAGTACCATTACATTAATAGCAGCACTTTTACCATATTCACAAGGATCTTTTACCTTTCTATTGGTTTGTTTGATCTTATTTTACTTTCTATACATTTCCTGTATATCTTTGGGCCAATAACTTTCCATATATATTTTTAAATTTCCCAATGCCTTTTTGGTCTTATTTGCGACACTGAGGAACATCTTTCTGTGTTCGCGGTTTCCAACCACGTCCTCTCAGTTCGACCATGTCCAGAAGAAGATACCTCATTCGAGTGCTCGTCAACTTTCTGTCCGCAATATCCTTGATAATGGAGAAAATATTGTTGACGGCTTGCGTCCCTATGGGTGACGCCTTGACAGACTCTTCCATTTTGTGCCCAGCAGTTTGAAGGAATGCGCACACGGCTTCCAGTGAAGCCTCGTCCCCTTTTTCCAGAAGAGATTTTATGCACAAGGCGACTCTTCTCGACTCAAAAATGCCTTCCAGGCAAAGGCAGGCGATGTATGTGCACAGAGCAACATACCGTTTCCTTTTCTTGAGGGAAATTAATTCCTCATCCGCGTTGTCATCTCCCGCACTGGAATTTGGGTTTTCAGAGAACTGGAAGAGGCGCTTGCACTCGATTCCGAGACGGGTCCTGTAGGCTTTGGCACTTTCTTTGGACAACTTTTTCAAAAGTAGAGTGCAGAGCTGCGAATACGTTCTTGCGTAGAACTCCTGACGCATGGCAAACTCAGTCACTAAAATCGCGGCCTGTTCTACCACGGCCGGGTAATCTGTCAGGAACTGGCGTATTTGTGCGGAAACTCTTTGGAAATTCTTAGGGGATAGCTTGTTCAAGAGGGACTTTAAGGGGCCCAGCCCTGTAGCTTCTGTGCTGAAGTATTTTGGCCTTTCCTTTGAGATGGGCGAACTCGATTCTTCTGTGCTCTGTCTCTGATTCCAGTTGCGGGGAGTTGGAATGACGCGGGGAGGTGCTCTGGAGACGTGGAA
>NC_134797.1:24566280-24571280 GCF_046742065.1 Oratosquilla oratoria
TACACCATGCCAACACATACTTTCCTCTACAGTAAAAAAAAAAAAAAAAAAAAAAAAAAAAAAAAAAAAAAAAAAAAAAAAAAAAAAAAAAAAACGGACAGGTTTCAATAAGGGCGTTCCCCTCCCAAATTAATTTTCTCTAAACTCTTAGACGTCTCTTACTCCTCCCAGGGAGAGAGTCTGCCGTCGAGGATGAAACGTCACGTCACTCCCCTTCGGAGGCTGACCGTGCAATGACTTGCACTTCATCTCAGAGCCTACGGTGCGTGGACGATGCACATCAACCTCTATTAATATACTGACACAGCTCCCCTGCGAGGATGGGAAGAAAATGAAAAGAGGGAAAAGGGGAGAAGGAAAGCGAAGGGCGGCAGAGGTAGAGGGAGAGGGAGAGGAGAGAAAAATTTAAACAAGTGAGACAAATTTTCATAGAACAGGTTCCGAGGAACGAAAGAAGGGGATTGGTGTGGGTGGGGAGCGTGGAGGAGGAGGAGGAGGAAGAGGAGTAACAGGGGAGGAGGAAGAGGAGGAGATGTGTGAGAAAGAGGAAGAAAATGAAGAGGAGCAGGAGGTGGTGAGAGAGGAAGAAGAAAATGAAGAGGAGGAGGAAGAGAAAGAATAAGAAGATAAGGAGGAATAGATAGATGAGCGAGGAAGAGAAGGAAGAGAAGAAGGAGGGAAAGAAGAAGGGAGGAGCAGAAAGGGAAGGAAGAGTGAGGAAGAGGAGGAGGAAGAGGAAGAATAGAAGGGGTGAGGGTAAAGGAGTGGGTGGCGGAGAAGAAGGAGAAAGAGAAGGAGAAAGAGAAGGAGGAGGAGGAAGAGAAGAAGGAAAGGAGAAGGGAGAGGAGAAGGAAGAGGAGAGGAAGAGGAGAAGGAGGAGAAAAGGGGGAAGAGGAAAAGGGAGAGAAGTGGGGGTGAGAAAACAAGAGACACTAGAGGTCACTGGATTCGAACTCGGGCCCGATGCGCATAAGGTCATGATGAAACCAACGAGCTACGTGGCACATGAATGGCAATAGAAATAAGATAATTACTTAAGTATTAGAGGAATTATCGTTATTCCCAGCAGTGATGTTTCCTTTCTCCTGTGTTGCGCGCTTCTTATCTTTGTATCCATCACCTTCGTCATTTTCCAAGCCTCAAATCCGTAGATTATGTCTGGCATCATAAACTGATTGTAAACTTTGCGTTTAAAACAGAAAGGTAGAGAGCCCCTCTTGATTTTCATATGTTTACTAAACATTATTCAACCAATTATAATACCCCTTTTTATCTTATTATCATGATATTTAGCCACTTTTAGCATCTGGCCTAAATAATACTCTTCAACTTCGTCAAGACTCTCAACATCGATTATCTTTCCTTTGAACTTTCGAGATGAATATTACTTTGGTTTTACTCTTATTTATCTTAATACCTATGTTGAGATTCTCCTTGTTCAGATCACTTAGCATATTTTGCAAGTCTTCTTTTCTTTCTGAAATAAGTATAACGTCTTCAACCTTCTGAAAACCTCTAGGCAAGCTGTAATCAGTCTGGAAGAAATTGTATAGCCTTGCCACACTCCTTTCTTGATCTTTATCTTTTCTGTGTGTAGTCGAATTGCATCATTACCTTTCGCATATATCTTTTCTAGAACCCTTACAATGTGTTCGCTTGCATCCTGCTTGCGTAGCAAGCTTAGTATTGTAATTTGTTGTACCAAGCCAAAGGCCTACTCGTAATAAACAATAGTTAAATAAAGAGGTATATAGTATTCTGTAAATTCATCGATTAGTTGATTCATTGTATGCAAATGGTACACAGTCGAGTATCCGCTTCTAGAACCTGTTTGTTCTCTTAGCTTCCATATAAAGCTTTACATAATACGTATGTAAGCCTGCGTGCGTGCGTGTGTGTGTGTGTGTGTGTGTGTGTGTGTGTGTGTGTGTGTGTGTGTGTGTGTGTGTGTGTGTGTGTGTGTGTGTAAGACAGAAAGAAGAAAAACGAGGAAGAGTAGATGGGAATGAATACAGATGGAAGGAGAGAAAGAGTGAATGTGCGGTGCCTGATGTAACAAAGAAAGACCGAGCCAAGAATGACGACACCAGAGAATAATATGAATAAATAAGGAAACAAAAGAGAGGGTCCGGAAAGAGGGCGAGAGAGAAAACGGTGGGTAGCTCAAAGAAAATGGAAGAAAGAAAATGAGGAAAAAAGAAAGAGGAGAAAGAAGGGGAATGAATGAGTGGAAAAGGATACAGAAGAAAATAAAGGAGGAAGAAAAACGAAACCGAACATATAGGGAAAAAAAGGAAGATAAAAATAGAGAAAGTGGAAACCAAAAGAACTGCTACATCGGAGGAGGAGAGAAGGAGAGACGCGACTGGTGAGGAACAAGGAACATATCCCGGATTCATCGAACATTTACATCCTTAACCCTTTGTCGACTACCGACAGCCTTCCCTTTGGTGAATAAAACCGACTGGATGTAGCCATAATAGGATTAATGAGTCGACCATGGTAATAAATCAGTGCATTAATCGTTCCAACATGACACAGACTTGGGCTCCAATGATTACTTGGATGCTCCGTATCTTGTCAGAAGTATATTGTAAAGCGTTTGTACAACACCGGCAGTGACAGACTCGAAAAGAATAATAACTAAATAAGATGAAATAAAAATAAATCAATAAATTGCAAACCCCAAGACTCAAGGTCAATTTTTGATTGTCCTCCATGTATTCTTGAGTCTGGGTTCAGAACAAAGAATAATATCACGATACGGAGGGAAGGTGGGAGTAAAGGGAGTGAGGGAGAGGGAGAGGGAGAGGGAGAGGGAGAGGGAGACGGAGAGGGAGAGGGGGAGAGGGAGAGCGAGCAAGAAAACAAACAAGGGAACAAACAAATCAAACAAGTAACCGAGAGAGAGGATCAGACGAACTGAAGACCAGAGCGAGGAGGAAAATAAGCTTTATTAATTACTTTATCTATTCATTACCTGTTTATTCATTACTTTATATATTCGTTATCTATTCATTCATTCATTTATCTACCTACAAGAGAGACATCCCAAGGCGATTTTATTCACTTGTGAGGAATCTCACTAGGAAGCTCACAACAGAGCTTGATTATGCTCCGTTTTAGACATTTTTGCTCCAATTTATGATTAATTATCTTATTCAGCTGAGGGAAACAGATGAAGCCCGGTAGTACCATTACATTGATAGCAGCACTTTTACCATATTTACAAGGATCTTTTACCTTTCTATTGGTTTGTTTGATCTTATTTTATTTTCTATACATTTCCTGTATATCTTTGGGCCAATAACTTTCCATATACATTTTTAAATCTCCCAATTGGTTTTAAATTTCCCAATGGTTTGTTTGATCTTATTTTATTTTCTATACATTTCCTGTATATCTTTTGGCCAATAACTTTCCATATATATTTCTAAATTTCCCAATGCCTTTTTGGTCTTATTTGCGACACTGAGGAACATCTTTCTGTGTTCGCGGTTTCCAACCACGTCCTCTCAGTTCGACCATGTCTAGAAGAAGATACCTCATTCGAGTGCTCGTCAACTTTCTGTCCGCAATATCCTTGATAATGGAGAAAATATTGTTGACGGCTTGCGTCCCTATGGGTGACGACTTGACAGACTCTTCCATTTTGTGCCCAGCAGTTTGAAGGAATGCGCATACGGCTTCCAGTGAAGCCTCGTCCCCTTTTTCCAGAAGAGATTTTATGCACAAGGCGACTCTTCTGGACTCAAAAATGCCTTCCAGGCAAAGACAGGCGATGTATGTGCACAGAGCAACATACCGTTTTCTTTTCTTGATGGAAATTAATTCCTCATCCGCGTTGTGATCTCCCGCACTGGAATTTGGGTTTTCAGAGACCTGGAAGAGGCGCTTGCACTCGATTCCGAGACGGGTCCTGTAGGCTTTGGCACTTTCTTTGGACAACTTTTTCAGAAGTAGAGTGCAGAGCTGCGAATACGTTCTTGCGTAGAACTCCTGACGCATGGCAAACTCTGTCACTAAGTTTGCGGCCTGTTCTACCGCGGCCGAGTGATCTTCGAGGAACCCGCGTATTTGTTCGGAGACTCTTTCGAAATTCTTTGGAGACAGCTTGTTCAAAAGGGACTTTAAGGGGCCCAGCCCTGTAGCTTCTGTGCTGAAGTGCTTTAGCCTCTCCTTTGGGGTGGGTGAGCTTGATTCATCTGTGCTTCGCCTCTCATTCCAGTTGCGGGGAGTTGGAATGACAAGGGGAGTGTTCGCGGAGACTCGTCTCGCGCGATGTGCTCCGGAAACCTGGAAAGTACCAGTGGGTTCGACTTCCCTGTGGCTTTCCTCTAGCACTGTAGGTCTCCCACTGCCTGGAACTATATCTATTACTTTCACATTCTTTCTACCATTTTCACTTTTATTTTCTCCTTTATTTGATATAATATTTTCCTTTTATGCTTTCACTTTATTTTCATTATTCATATATTCTTCTTCATTATTCTTTTTCATATAATTTTCCATTTTGCCTATAATCTTTCCATTATTATCACTAACACTTTCCTTTTCTCTTTCAGGTCCACTTTCCTAAACTTCAGTTTGCTGGGGGCGTGACACTCTTAGCCTCGGGGGCACATACCTTCCAATATTAACTCTTCTTTCATTATTTCTTTTATTTCCATCACGTCCATTATTCTCATATAAATGTTTCTGTTTATCTTGAGCTCCCCTATCTTGAACATTCATTGTAAACGGTCGCGACCCTGCAGACCTTACGAGCACATCTTCTTCACTTTTTCTATCATTTTCAATATTAATCTTTTCACTTTCATTAATTCTATATTTCTTCTCTGTTTCAGGGCCCTTTAGCTGAACTTCGTCTGTGCCCGGCCGCGACCCTTTTGATCCAGCTTCCTTCGGAAACAGAAAATCTCCCAAGTCCCTTGGGAGAGGTTCCACAAGGGTACTTATGGTGAAAATTTTGTATTCATGAATCTGAATACTAACTTCTC
>NC_134797.1:24573780-24581280 GCF_046742065.1 Oratosquilla oratoria
GTTTTTATCATTTGACAATTTTTGGAAATAGACTCATCCACTGGGATTCGAACCCTTGCCTAGGCGGCTTACGTCTTATAACGCAAAGGCCTTACTGACCATGCTATCACGACCCTTAAAACGAAACGACTTGGTTCACGGTCCAGTCGTTCCGCCAAGGGCACTCGGACAGAACATGCTACGTGATAGCATGGTCAGTAAGGCCTTTGCGTTATAAGACGTAAGCCGCCTAGGCAAGGGTTCGAATCCCAGTGGATGAGTCTATTTCCAAAAATTGTCAAATGATAAAAACACTTGTCGGAAGACTAACCTGCATAAAGGATTCGATGAAATACATTACGTAGCATGTTCTGTCCGAGTGCCCTTGGCGGAATGACTGGACCGTGAACCAAGTCGTTTCGTTTTAAGGGTCGTGATAGCATGGTCAGTAAGGCCTTTGCGTTATAAGACGTAAGCCGCCTAGGCAAGGGTTCGAATCCCAGTGGATGAGTCTATTTCCAAAAATTGTCAAATGATAAAAACACTTGTCGGAAGACTAACCTGCATAAAGGATTCGATGAAATACATTACGTAGCATGTTCTGTCCGAGTGCCATTGGCGGAATGACTGGACCGTGAACCAAGTCGTTTCGTTTTAAGGGTCGTGATAGCATGGTCAGTAAGGCCTTTGCGTTATAAGACGTAAGCCGCCTAGGCAAGGGTTCGAATCCCAGTGGATGAGTCTATTTCCAAAAATTGTCAAATGATAAAAACACTTGTCGGAAGACTAACCTGCATAAAGGATTCGATGAAATACATTACGTAGCATGTTCTGTCCGAGTGCCCTTGGCGGAATGACTGGACCGTGAACCAAGTCGTTTCGTTTTAAGGGTCGTGATAGCATGGTCAGTAAGGCCTTTGCGTTATAAGACGTAAGCCGCCTAGGCAAGGGTTCGAATCCCAGTGGATGAGTCTATTTCCAAAAATTGTCAAATGATAAAAACACTTGTCGGAAGACTAACCTGCATAAAGGATTCGATGAAATACATTACGTAGCATGTTCTGTCCGAGTGCCCTTGGCGGAATGACTGGACCGTGAACCAAGTCGTTTCGTTTTAAGGGTCGTGATAGCATGGTCAGTAAGGCCTTTGCGTTATAAGACGTAAGCCGCCTAGGCAAGGGTTCGAATCCCAGTGGATGAGTCTATTTCCAAAAATTGTCAAATGATAAAAACACTTGTCGGAAGACTAACCTGCATAAAGGATTCGATGAAATACATTACGTAGCATGTTCTGTCCGAGTGCCCTTGGCGGAATGACTGGACCGTGAACCAAGTCGTTTCGTTTTAAGGGTCGTGATAGCATGGTCAGTAAGGCCTTTGCGTTATAAGACGTAAGCCGCCTAGGCAAGGGTTCGAATCCCAGTGGATGAGTCTATTTCCAAAAATTGTCAAATGATAAAAATATATATATATATATATATATATATATATATATATATATATATATATATATATATATATATATATGTATATATATATATATAAATATATATATATAACACCAGGGGCTAAACAAGAGAAACTGGAGGTCACTGGATTCGAACTCGGGTCCGATGCGCATGTCATAATGAAACCAACGAGCTACGCGGCACATAAATGGCAATAGAAATAAGATAATTAATTGTTAGAGAAATTATCGTTATTCCCAGCAGTGATCTTTCCTTTCTCCTGTGTTGGGCGCTTCTTATCTTTGTATCCATCGCCTTCGTCATTTTCCAAGCCTCAAATCCGTAGATTATGTCTGGCATCATGAATTGATTGTAAACTTTGCGTTTAAACCATAAAGGTAGAGAGCCTCTCAGGATTTTCATATGTTTATCAAACGTTATTCAACCAATTATAATACCCCTTTTTGTCTTTATTATCATGATATTTAGCCACTTTTAGCATCTGGCCTAAATAATAATAATCTTCAACTTCGTTAAGACTCTCATCATCGATTATCTTTCCTTTGAACTTTCGAGATGAATATTACTTTGGTTTTACTATTATTCATCTTCATACCTACTTTGAGACTCTCCTTGTTCAGATCACTTCTTCTTTTCTTTCTGAAATAAGTATAACGTCTTCAACCTTCTGAAAATCTCTAGGTAAGCTGTAATCAGTCTGGATGAAATTGTATAGCCTTGCCACACTCCTTTCTTGATCTTTATCTTTTCTGTTGTAGTCGAATGGCATCATTACCGTTCGCATATATCTTTTCTAGAACCCTTACAATGTGTTCTCTTGCATCCTTCTTGCGTACCAAGCTTAGTATTGCAATTTGTTCTACCAAGTCAAAGGCCTACTCGTGATAAACAATAGTTAAACAAAGATGTATATAGTATTCTGTAAATTCATCGATTAGTTGATTCATTGTATGCAAATGGTACATAGTCGAGTATCCGCTTCAAAAAATTGTTTGTTCTCTAAGTTACCTTCCATATAAAGTGTGTGTGTGTGTGTATGTGTGTGTGTGTGTGTGTGTGTGTGTGTGTGTGTGTGTGTGTGTGTGTGTGTGTGTGTGTGTGTAAGACAAGAAGAAGAAGAACAAGGAAACGAGGAAGAGTAGATGGGAATAAATACAGATGGAAGGAGAGAAAGAGTGAATGTGCGGTGCCTGATGTAACAGAGAAAGACCGACCGAAGAATGACGCCACCAGAGAATAATATGAATGAATAAGGAAACAGAAGAAGAGAGGGTCCGGAAAGAGGGCGAGATAGAAAACGGTGGGCAGCTGAAAGAAAAAGGAGGAAAGAAAATGAGGAAAAAAGAAAAAGGAGAAAGAAGGGGAGTGAATGAGTGGAAAAGGATACAGAAGAAAATAAAGGAGGAAGAAAAACGAAAACGAATATAGAGGGATAAAAAAAGGAAGATAAAAATAGAGAAAGTGGAAACCAAAAGAACTACTACATCGGAGGAGGAGAGAAAGAGAGACGCGACTTGTGAAGAACAAAGAACAAGATCCCGGATACATCGAACATTTACATCCTTAACCCTTTGTCGACTACCGACAGCCTTCCCTTTGGTGAATAAAACCGCCTGAATGTAGCCATAATAGGATTAGCGAGTCGACCATGGTAATAAATCAATGCATTAATCGTTCCAACATGACACAGACTTGGGCTCCAAAGATTACTTGGATGCTCCGTATCTTGTCAGAAGTATATTGTAAAGTGTTAGTACGACAACGTCAGTGAAAGACTCGAAAAGAATAATAACTAAATAAGATGAAATAAAAATAAATCAATACATTGCAAACCCCAAGACTAAAGGTCAATTTGTAATTGTCCTCCATGTATTTCTGAGTCTGGGTTCAGAACAAAGAATAATATCACGATACGGAGGGAGGGTGGGAGTAAAGGGAGTGAGGGAGAGAGAGAGGGAGAAGGCGAGGGAGAGGGAGAGGGGGAGGGGGAGAGCGAGCAAGAAAACAAACAAGTGAACAAACAAATCAAACAAGCAGCCGAGAGAGAGGATCATACGAACAGAAGACCAGAGGAGGAAAATAAGCTTTATTAATTATTTTATCTATTCATTACCTATTTATTCATTACTTTATTCGTTATCTATTCATTCATTCATTTATTTACCTAAAGGAGAGACACCCCAAGGCGATTTTATTTACTTGTGAGGAATCTCACAAGGAAGCTCACAAAAGAGCTTGATTATGCTCCGTTTTAGACATTTTTGCTCCAATTTATGATCAATTATCTTATTCAGCTGAGGGAAACACATGAATCCCGGTAGTACCATTATATTAATAGCAGCACTTTTACCATATTTACAAGGATCTTTTACCTTTCTATTGGTTTGTTTGATCTTATTTTATTTTCTATACATTTCCTGTATATCTTTGGGCCAATAACTTTCCATATACATTTTTAAATTTCCCAATTGGTTTTAAATTTCCCAATGGTTTGTCTGATCTTATTTCATTTTCTATACATTTCCTGTATATCTTTTGGCCAATAACTTTCCATATATATTTCTAAATTTCCCAATGCCTTTTTGGTCTTATTTGCGACACTGAGGAACATCTTTCTGTGTTCGCGGTTTCCAACCACGTCCTCTCAGTTCGACCATGTCCAGAAGAAGATACCTCATTCGAGTGCTCGTCAACTTTCTGTCCGCAATATCCTTGATAATGGAGAAAATATTGTTGACGGCTTGCGTCCCTATGGGTGACGCCTTGACAGACTGTTCCATTTTGTGCCCAGCAGTTTGAAGGAATGCGCACACGGCTTCCAGTGAAGCCTCGTCCCCTTTTTCCAGAAGAGATTTTATGCACAAGGCGACTCTTCTGGACTCAAAAATGCCTTCCAGGCAAAGACAGGCGATGTATGTGCACAGAGCAACATACCGTTTTCTTTTCTTGATGGAAATTAACTCCTCATCCGCGTTGTGATCTCCCGCACTGGAATTTGGGTTTTCAGAGACCTGGAAGAGGCGCTTGCACTCGATTCCGAGACGGGTCCTGTAGGCTTTGGCACTTTCTTTGGACAACTTTTTCAGAAGTAGAGTGCAGAGCTGCGAATACTTTCTTGCGTAGAATTCCTGACGCATGGCAAACTCAGTCACTAAAATCGCGGCCTGTTCTACCATGGCTGGGTAATCTGTGAGGAATGCGCGTATTTGTTCGGAGACTCTTTGGAAATTCTTTGGAGACAGCTTGTTCAAAAGGGACTTTAAGGGGCCCAGCCCTGTAGCTTCTGTGCTGAAGAGCCTCGGCCTTTCCTTTGGGATGGGTGAGGTTGATTCTTCTGTACTTTTCCTCTCATTCCAGTTGCGGGGAGTTGGAATGACGCGGGGAGCGTTCGCTGAGACTCGCCTCGCGCGATGTGCTCCGGAGACCTGGAAAGTACCAGTGGGTTCTACTTCCCTGTGGCTTTCCTCCAGCACTGTAGATCTCCCACTGCCTGGAACTATGTCTATTACTTTCACATTCTTTCTACTATTTTCACTCTTATTTTCTCCTTTATGTGATATAACATTTTCCTTGTATGTTTTCACTTTATTTTCATTATTCATATACTTTTCTTCATTATTCTTTGTCATATAAGCTTCCATTTTTCCCATAATCTTTCCATTATCATTACTAACATTTTTCTTTTCTCTTTCAGGTTCACTTTCCTGAACTTCAATTGGCTGGGGGCGTGACCTTCTAAGCCCTGGGGGCACATACCTTTCAATATTAATTCTTTTTTCATTATTTCTTTTACTTTCATCATGTCTATTACTTTCAATGAGATGTTCCTGTTTAATCTTTGGGCCCCTATCTTGAACATTCATTGTAAACGGTCGCGACCCTGCAGACCTTGTGGGCACATCCTCTTCACTTTCTCTATTATTTTCAATAACATTCTTCTTTTCACTTTTATTAATCTTACATTCCTTTTCCATTTCAGGCCCCTGCTGCTGAAATTCATCAGTAACCGGTCGCGACCCTGTACATCCAGCATTCTTCGGAAACAGAAAATCTCCTAAGTCCCTTGGGAGAGGTTCCACAAGGGTACTTATGCTGAAAATTTTGTATTCATGAATCTGAATACTAACTTCTCCTTTCGAGCTCCTGAACGCGAGTGTCCTCTTCAGGAACCTTCCGTCCTCGGAAACCTACTCGCCCAGGACGCGAGAGGCAGAAACACCCTCAGAGGAAGAAGCCTTGTTCATCGACGTAAAGCTTCTCCTCAAAAGTAAACGGAAAGGTCGAAAGACAAACCGCAATGAACGACTTAACAAAGCCGACGGAGATTAACGTTTATACTCCTGTTTATATACAGTCAAACCTCGGTTATCGAACGCTTCTGTTCTCGACCAAATCGGTTTTCGACCAAAAAGTTCGAGAATTTTACGTCTCAGAACTCGACCAAATTTCGGCTCTCGAACAAACCGAAAGAAGCCAAGCGTACCCGAACGCGGCTCACTCGCGAGCCGAGAGAACTCGAATGCTAAGGACGCTTCCTCCGTAGCGCATTTGCGATCAAAGTTCATTCTGAGCAGACGTGTTCGTTCTTATTTACGTAAATCTGACTTTTTTTTTCATCTTTGCATCGTGTATTAGCCCCTAATCATGGGTCCAAAGAAAGCAAGTTCAAGTGGTGAAGAAAAGAGGAAAGTAGTGCGCAAAACTATTGAATTTAAAAAAGAATTAATAGCGAAATATGAATCTGGCGTTCGTGTGTCTGCGTTGGCTAAGGAGTTTGGGATGGCCAAATCGACGATAAGCACCATCCTAAAAAATAAAGACCAGGTTAAAGCAAGTGATGTGGCTAAAAGATCAAGTGTTTTTAGCAAACAAAGGCCACAGGTATTGGAGGAAGTGGAGAAACTTTTGCTGATTTTCGTAAATGAGAAACAGTTAGCAGGTGATACTCTTAGTGAAGATGCAATTTGTGCCAAAGCAAGACAATTGTATGAAGATTTGATAAAAAAAGATCCTAGCATTATTCCGGAAGGGGTTGATTTTAAAGCAAGCAGAGGGTGGTTTGAAAAGTTTAAGAAAAGAAGTGGGATACACTTATTTATGGTAAACAGTATACAGTGCAGTTTATGGTGTAAAATAGTAAAAAAAAAAAATAGAAAAAGTTGTTTTTTAGACTTGGAACGGATTAAAATTATCTACATTGATTATAATGGGAAAAATTGTTTCGGTTTTCGAACAAATCGCTTTTCGAACAGCCTTCTCGAACGGATTATGTTCGAAAACCGAGGTTTGACTGTATATATATATATATATATATATATATATATATATATATATATACTTGTATATATATATACATGTATATATATGTATATGTATTTATATATACATGTATATATATGTATATGTATATATATACACATATATGTATATATATATATATATACATGTATATATCTACATGTATATATATGTATATGTATACATATATACATATATATATGTATATATATACATATATGTATATGTATATATATGTACATATATATACACATATGTATATGTATATATATATATATATATACATATATCTATATGTATATATATATATATATATATATATATATATATATATATATATATATATATATAAACAGGAGTTTAAACGTTAATCTCCGTCGGCTTTGTTAAGTCGTTCGTTGCGTTTTGTCTTTCGACCTTTCCGTTTACTTTTGAGGAGAAGCTTTACGTCGATGAACAAGGCTTCTTCCTCTTCTGAGGGTGTTTCTGCCTCTCGCGTCCTGGGCGAGTAGATTTCCGCGGACGGAAAGTTCCTGAAGAGAACAGTCGCCTTCAGGAGCTCTAAAGGAGAAGTTAGTATTCAGATTCATGAATACAAACTTTTCAGCCTAAGTACCCTTGTGGAACCTCTCCCAAGGGACTTGGGAGATTTTCTGTTTCCGAAGGAAGCTGGATCAAAAGGGTCGCGGCCGGTCACAGCTGAAGTTCAGCTAAAGAGCCCTGAAACAGAGAAGAGATGTAGAATTAATGAAAG
>NC_134797.1:24586280-24618780 GCF_046742065.1 Oratosquilla oratoria
CATGTACAGTATATTGATAGACACACACACACACACACACACACACACACACACACACACACACACACACACACACACACACACACACACACACACACACACATATATATATATATATATGTATATATATATATATATACATATAATATATGTATAATATATATATATGTATATATATATGTATGTATATATATATATATATATATATATATATATATATATATGTATATATAAACAGGAGTTTAAACGTTAATCTCCGTCGGCTCTGTTAAGTCGTTCGTTGCGTTTTGTCTTTCGACCTTTCCGTTTACTTTTGAGGAGAAGCTTTACGTCGATGAACAAGGCTTCTTCCTCTTCTGAGGGTGTTTCTGCCTCTCGCCTCCTGGGCGAGTAGGTTTCCGAGGACGGAAGGTTCCTGAAGAGGACACTCGCGTTCCGGAGCTCTAAAGGAGAAGTTAGTATTCAGATTCATGAATACAAAATTTTCAGCCTAAGTACCCTTGTGGAACCTCTCCCAAGGGACTTGGGAGATTTTCTGTTTCCGAAGAAAGCTGGATCTACAGGGTCGCGACAGGTTACAGATGAATTTCAGCAGCAGGAACCTGAAATGGAAAAGGAAAGTAAAATTAGTAAAAGTGAAAAGAAGAATATTATTGAAAATAATAGAGAAAGTGAAGAGGATGTGCCCACAAAGTCTGCAGGGTCGCGATCATTTACAATGAATGTTCAAGATATGGGCCCAAAGAATAAACAGGAACATTTCATTGAAAGTAATAGACATGATGAAAGTAAAAGAAATCATGAAAAAAGAATTAATATTGGAAGGTATGTGCCCCCAGGGCTAAGAAAGTCACGCCCCTAGCCAACTGAAGTTCAGGAAAGTGGACCTGAAAGAGAAAAGAAAAATGTTAATAATTATAATGGAAAGATTATGGGCAAAATGGAAGATTATATGAAAAATAATAATGAAGAAGAATGTATGAATAATGAGAATAAAGTGAAAACACACAAGGAAAGTCTTATATCAAATAAAGGAGAAAATAAAAGTGAAAATAGTAGAAAGAATGTGAAAGTAATAGACATAGTTCCAGGCAGTGGGAGACCTACAGTGCTAGAGGAAAGCCACAGGGAAGTAGAACCCACTGGTACTTTCCAGGTCTCCGGAGCACATCGCGCGAGACGAGTCTCCGCGAACACTCCCCGCGTCATCCCAACTCCCCGCAACTGGAATGAGAGGAAAAGTACAGAAGAATCAACCTCACCCATCCCAAAGGAAAGGCCGAGGCTCTTCAGCACAGAAGCTACAGGGCTGGGCCCCTTAAAGTCCCTTTTGAACAAGCTGTCTCCAAAGAATTTTGAAAGAGTCTCCGAACAAATACGCGCATTCCTCACAGATTAGCCAGCCGTGGTGGAACAGGCCGCGATTTTAGTGACTGAGTTTGCCATGCGTCAGGAGTTCTACGCAAGAACGTATTCTCAGCTCTGCAGTCTACTTTTGAAAAAGTTGTCCAAAGAAAGTGCCAAAGCCTACAGGACCCGTCTCGGAATCGAGTGCAAGCGCCTCTTCCAGGTCTCTGAAAACCCAAATTCCAGTGCGGGAGATCACAACGCGGATGAGGAATTAATTTCCATCAAGAAAAGAAAACGGTATGTTGCTCTGTGCACATACATCGCCTGTCTTTGCCTGGAAGGCATTTTTGAGTCCAGAAGAGTCGCCTTGTGCATAAAATCTCTTCTGGAAAAAGGGGACGAGGCTTCACTGGAAGCCGTGTGCGCATTCCTTCAAACTGCTGGGCACAAAATGGAACAGTCTGTCAAGTCGTCACCCATAGGGACGCAAGCCGTCAACAATATATTCTCCATTATCAAGGATATTGCGGACAGAAAGTTGACGAGCACTCGAATGAGATATCTTCTTGTGGACATGGTCGAACTGAGAGGACGTGGTTGGAAACCTCGAACACAGAAAGATGTTCCTCAGTGTCGCAAATAAGACCAAAAAGGCATTGGGAAATTTAGAAATATATATGGAAAGTGATTGGCCAAAAGATATACAGGAAATGTATAGAAAATAAAATAAGATCAAACAAACCATTGGGAAATTTAAGACCAATTGGGAAATTTAAAAATGTATATGGAAAGTTATTGGCCCAAAGATATACAGGAAATGTATAGAAAATAAAATAAGATCAAACAAACCAATAGAAAGGTAAAAGATCCTTGCAAATATTGTAAAAGTGCCGCTATTAATGTAATGGTACTACCGGGCTTCATCTGTTTCCCTCAGCTGAATAAGATAATTGATCCTAAATTGGAGCAAAAATGTCTAAAACGGAGCATAATCAAGCTCTTTTGTGTGCTTGTGAGATTCCTCACAAGTGAATAAAATCGCCTTGGGGTGTCTCTCTTGTAGGTAAATAAATGAATAAATGAATGAATAGATAACGAATAAAGTAATGAATAAATAGGTAATGAATAGATAAGGTAATTAATAAAGCTTATTTCCCCCATCGCTCTGGTCTTCAGTTCGTCTGATCCTCTCTCTCGGCTACTTGTTTGATTTGTTTGTTCACTTGTTTGTTTTCTTGCTCGCTCTCCCCCTCCCCCTCTCCCTCTCCCTCTCCCTCTCCCTCACTCCCTTAACTCCCACCTTCCCTCCGTATCATGATACTATTCTTTGCTCTGAACTCAGACTCAAGAATACATGGAGAACAATCAAAAATTGATCTTGAGTCTTGGGGTTTGCAATGTATTGATTTATTTTTATTTTATCTTATTTAGTTATTATTCTTTTCGAGTCTGTCACTGGCGTTGTCGAACTAACGCTTTACAATATACTCCTGACAAGATACGGAGCATCCAAGTAATCATTGTAGCCCAAGTTTGTGTCATGTTGGAACGATTAATGCACTGATTTATTACCATGGTCGACTCATTAATCCTATTATGGCTACATCCAGGCGGTTTTATCCACCGAAGCGAAGGATGTCGGTAGTCGACAAAGGGTTAAGGATGTAAATATTCGATGTATCCGGGATCTTGTTCCTTGTTCCTCACCAGTCGCGTCTCTCTTTCTCTCCTCCTCAGATGTAGCAGTCCTTTTGGTTTCCACTTTCTCTATTTTTGTCTACCTTTTTTTATCCTATATTTTCGTTTTCGTTTTTCTTCCTCCTTTATTTTCTTCTGTATCCTTTTCCACTCTTTCATTCCCCTTCATTCTCCTCTTTCTTTTTTTCTTCATTTTCTTTCTTCCATTTTCTTTGAGCTACCCACCGTTTTCTCTCTCGCCCTCTTTCCTGACCCTCTCTTTTTCTGTTTCCTTATTCATTCATATTGTTCTCTGGTGGCGTTATTCTTCGGTCGGTCTTTCTTTGTTACATCAGGCACCGCACATTCACTCCTTCTGTCCTTCCATCTGTATTCATTCCCATCTACTCTTCCTCGTTCTTCTTCTTGCTCTCTTACACACACACACACACACACACACACACACACACACACACACACACACACACACACACACACACACACACACACACACACACACATACACACACATGCACTCACACATACATACTATGTAAAGCTTTATATGGAAGCTAAGAGAACAAACAGGTTTTAGAAGCGGATACTCGACTGTGTACCATTTGCATACAATGAATCAACTAATCGATGAATTTTCAGAATACTATATACCTCTTTATTTAACTATTGTTTATTACGAGTAGGCCTTTGACTTGGTACAACAAATTACAATACTAAGCTTGCTACGCAAGCAGGATGCAAGCGAACAGATTGTAAGGGTTCTAGAAAATATATATGTGAAAGGTAATGATGCCATTTGACTACACACAGAAAATATAAAGATCAAGAAAGGAGTGTGGCAAGGCTATACAATTCCATCCAGACTGATTACAGCTTGCCTAGAGATTTTCAGAAGGTTGAACACGTTATTCTTATTTCAGAAAGAAAAGAAGACTTGCAAGATATACCAAGTGATCTGTACAAGGAGAGTCTCAAAGTAGGCATGAAGATAGATAAGAGTAAAACCAAAGTGATATTCATCTCGAAAGTTCAAAGGAAAGATAATAGATGGTGAGAGTCTTGACGAGGTTGAAGAGTATCATTGTTTAGCCCAGATGCTAAAAGTGGTTAAAGGTCATTATAATAAAGATAAAAAGGGGTATTATAATTGGTTGAATAATGTTTGATAAACATATGAAAATCACGAGAGGCTCTCTACCTTTATGGTTTAAACACAAATTTTACAATCAGTTTATGATGCCAGACATAATCTCCGGATTTGAGGCTTGGAAAATGGCGAAGGCGATGGATACAAAGACAAGAAGCGCAAACACAGGAGAAAGGAAAGATCACTGCTGGGAATAACGATAATTTCTCAAACAATTAATTATATAAATTTTGTTGTCATTTATGTGCCGCGTAGGTTGTTGATTTCATTATGACCTTATGCGCATCGGGCCCGAGTTCGAATTCAGTGACCTCCAGTTTCTCTTGTTTGCCCCCTGGTGTTTTATATATATGTATATATATATATATGTATATATATATATATATATATATATATATATATATATATATATATATATATATATATATATATATACACACACACACACACAGTTCGTATTTCTCCAATTCATTCCCATGGTGGAGCTCCGTGTATTGCTACTTAGGATCTTGCTGATGGAAGAGTGGATTCGGGCAATTGTTGAATGTGTATGATAGGTTTCTGATTATAAATCCATACAGCTTCTGTCATTCTTAACCTTCTGGTGTCAGGTTATCTGTGCAGGATAATTGTCAGGTCCTTCTTTTGTTTTCTACTCAGTGCTTGCCCGTGGTTTCTGTTGTTATGATAAATGGCACCCCACGGAGCGCCATTTCGTGAACACCCAACACAGAGATTGTCTACAGAGTTAACTCTTCAAGAGTTACCTTGCCCAGCAGCTCACCGAAGTAGAGCATAACATAATAGCTTAAATTCTTTGGCTCCGAGAGGAAATCAAGAGAAGAGTCTGGCGACAGATGCCAACGTAAGGGGAAAGTGGCGCCACCCAACTCTGGGAGGTCGTAACCCTTTCGTTACTGAGTGCGAGTCATGGGTTTGAGTCCTTAATTTGGGTTTTCTTTTTTTTTCTTTTCCAAGAACTAATCATCGAATTAAGATTTCTTAAAAAATAGAGAGAGTGGTGAGGAGAACCATTATTAGAGATTATAAAACAAACACAAACCATCGTATACACCCGTCACAAGAACTTGTGAGGGGGAATGTTTAAAGCTATATTTCATTTCCCCCCAAAATTATTTCGGTTAGGGCTAAGGTTTAAAGTTAGGTGGGGTATGGTTAGGTTAGGGATTATTCACGAACTCGCAGCAACGCGCGGGTAATTAGGCTAGTATGTATATAAGTATGTATATATGCACATGTATATATGCCATTGTATGTATGTATATATACACATAAGTATGCCCATGTACATATCCGTATGTATATATATTATGTATATATATCAATATATGCATATTTGCATGTGTATATACAGTATGTTTAGACACACACACACACACACACACACACACACACACACACACACACACACACACACACACACACACACACACACACACACACACACACACACACACACACACACACTCAAGACTGAGGTTTACACTAAAGCCACCAACGTGGGCCGCTGCCTCAATGCCAAGGGAGAATGCCCTGTTTCATACAAGATATCCGTGATATCTTCCTATGTGAAGAGGGCCCTTACCCACTGTAGTAGCTGGACTGAGATCCACAGAGAACTCGACCGTATCCGCCAGCTCCTCACCAACAACGGCTATGCAGACCATCTCATCGAGAAAGTCATACAGAAAAAACTGGACCAGTTTGCAGACTCGACCCAGTTGCCCACCCCTCCCAAGGAGAAAATCACCGTTTACCACCATAATTCTTTTCATGATCGGCACCGCGAGGAGTGTGATGCCCTTAGGAATATCATCAAGAGAGGAGTCACCCCAATCAACAGAAATGCCATCATAGACTTGAGAATACTCTGCAAACCTAACCTCATTAGTTCCCTGATTATGAGGAATAGCACGGCGCCCAGGGCCCCGAGTGAGGCTACCACCAATGTTGTATACAAATTTTCATGTCAGGAGGGCCGCTGCGACGGCTCCATCACATACATTGGTAGGATCTCCTCTACACTGCGGCGTCGCCTACAATCCCATAGAAACCAGGGATCAATTTTCCAGCATTTCACTGAAACACACAACATGAAGCCTCCTCTACAGAAGCTGCTAGACCAAACGGACATTCTTCACAAGGAGTCTGCCTTCAGGAAGCTGCAGATTGCAGAAGCAGTATCCATTACTTGCCAGCGCCCTACCATAAACATACATTAAGCTGCCGATTTTATTCTCCCTTCCGCGCGCCCTGTAAAGAATAACCCCCTCCAGGAACAACAAGCCCTTAGACAGCAGCAGCCCCGCGAACAAATGAAACATGTCCAGCTAGTTAATCAGCGCCTAGGACCAGTAACCAGAGCAGCAGCAAATCAGGCCAGAGCTTCTAGACAAAATTCCACCCCCTTGGCTCCCGGACAAAATCCCACCCTCTTGGCTCCCAGACAAAATCCCACCCTCTTGACTCCCAGACAAAATCCCACCCTCTTGAACCCCAGACAAAATCCCACCCCCTTGGCTTCCAGACAAAATCCCACCCCCTTGGCTCCCAGACAAAATCCCACTCCCTTGGCTCCTGGACAAAATCCCATACTGCACCTCTCAGCCAATGAGAGGCCAGTATTCCGTCTGAGCTAGGCAGGCTGAGCCTTATAAGCCCGCCCATCCAACCAGCGGTCATTATTCGTTGGAAGACCTTCAATATAGCATAGCATCCTACAAAGCAGTCCTCACCCTGAAGACGCCTCACGACGAGGCGAAAAACTATAGTTTCGGTGGAGTCAATAGTTGTTCAATACTATTACTATGCAAAAATATATCAGTTGGCATACACTGTGTATATTCTTTTGAGAGTCATGAATGACTACTTCCAGTCCCTCTCAGTTGCTAATAGGAAAGTATTCTCCAGATTAAAGAATACAGTCTTGAAGATTGTTAAAGCAACTAGTGCAGTTGATTTCAACCAGAATATATATATATATATATATATATATATATATATATATATATATGTATATATGTATATATATATACATATATATAATTGTATATATATATACATATAATTATATGTATATATATGTATATATATATATAAATATATATATATATATATATATACATATATTTATACATATTTATATGTATATATATGTATATATATATATATATATATATATATATATATATACATGTATATATGTATATACACATTATATATATATGTATATATATATATATATACACATATATATATATATATATATATATATATATATATATATATATATGTGTGTGTGTGTGTGTGTGTGTGTGTGTGTGTGTGTGTGTGTGTGTGTGTGTGTGTGTGTGTGTGTGCCTATAAACATAATGTATATACACATGCAAATATGCATATATTGATACATATACATAATATATATACATACGGATATGTACATGGGCATACTTATGTGTATATATACATACATACAATGGCATATATACATGTGCATATATACATACTTGTATATACATACTAGCCTAATTACCAGCGCGTTGCTGCGAGTTCGTGAATAATCCCTAACCTAACCATACCCCACCTAACTTTAACCCTTAGCCCTAACCGAAATAATTTTTTGGGGGAAATGAAATATAGCTTTAAACATTCCCCCTCCCAAGTTCTTGTGATGGGTGTATACGAAGGTTTGTGTTTGTTTTATAATCTCTAATAATGGTTCTCCTCACCACTCTCTCTCTCTCTTTTAAGAAATCTTAATTCGATGATTAGTTCTTGGAAAAGAAAAAAAGAAAACCCAAATTAAGGACTCAAACCCATGACGTACTCAGTAACGAGAGGGTTACGACCTCCCAGGGTTGGGTGGCGCCACTTTCCCCTTACATTGGCGCATGTCGCCAGTCTCTTCTCTTGATTTCCTCTCAGAAGCAAAGAATTTAAGTTATTAGGTTATGCTCTACTTAGGTGAGCTGTTGGTAAAGGTAACAATTGGAGAGGTAACTCTGCAAACGATCTCTGTGTAGGATGTTCACGAAATGGCGCTCCGTGGGGTGCCATTTGTCATAAGTAGAAAACAAATGAAAGACCACACAATTATCCTGCACTGATAACCTAACACCAGAAGGATAAGAATGAGAGAAAATGTATGGATTCATAATCAAAATCTATCATACACACTCAACAATTGCCCGAATCCACTCTCCCATCAGCAAGATCACAAGTAGCCACACACGGAGCTCCACCACGGGAATGAATTGGAGAAATACGAACTGCGTGTATCTATCTACCTATATATATATATATATATATATATATATATATATATATAACACCAGGGGCCAAACAAGAGAAACTGGAGGTCACTGGATTCGAACTCGGGGCCAATGCGCATAAGGTCATAATGAAACCAACGAGCTACACGGCACATAAATGACAACAAAAATAAGATAATTAATTGTTAGAAAAATTATCGTTATTCCCAGCAGTGATCTTTCCTTTCTCCTGTGTTGTGCACTTCTTATCTTTGTTTCCATCGCCTTCGTCATTTTCCAAGCCTCAAATCCGTAGATTATGTCTGGCATCATGAATTGATTGTAAACTTTGCGTTTAAACCATAAAGGTAGAGAGCCTCTCATGATTTTCATGTGTTTATCAAACATTATTCAACCAATTATAATACCCCTTTTTATTTTATTACCATGATCTTTAGCCACTTGTAGCATCTGGCCTAAATAATAATAATCTTCAACTTCGTCAAGACTCTCAACATTATCTTTCTTTTGAACTTTCGAGATGAATATTACTTTGGTTTTACTCTTATTTACCTTCATACCTACTTTGAGACTCTCCTTGTTCAGATCACTTTGCATATCAAAGGATTACAAAGGCGGAGCATGCCGACAGGATACCTTTTGATCCATATCTAGGTCGGATGCGAAAAAAAATCTTATTAATAATAAAACAATAAATAGAAACTATAATAATGTAGATAACAAATAAAATACATAAATAAATGCGTAGGTATAGTTAAATAATAAACAAACAGGTAAATAGTAAATAACAATAAATTGACATATAACTAATAATAAATGAAAATCAGACAGACAAATGATAAAAAAAAAAAAAAATGATAATATAAGATAAATCATAATCATTGCAGCATCTTACTTAGGCATCTATCTAACTGATTCTTAAAGCTTCGAAATGAACTACATTGCACTACCTGTGCTGGAAGTTTATTCCATTCATTTACTACACGGTTGGCATAGTTGTTTCTACCTACTTCCAAATTTAATCTATTTCCGGACAGTTTGAGACCATTGTTTCTTGTCTGATTCTCATTCAATGTGAAAATTTGGTCACTTTTGATGTTGTCAATTCCCTTTAAAATCTGAAAGACCTGTATCAAGTCACCTCTGAGTCTACGCTTTTTTGGGGAAACAGATTCATGTGTTTTAGTCGATTTTCGTATGATTTATTTTTGATATTTGGAATCAGTTTTGTGGCTCGCCGTTGTACTTTTTCCAGTCTGTCAATGTCTTTAATGAGATTCGGTGACCATACAGAGACAGCATATTCCAAATGTGGACGAACTAACGATTTATATAGCTTGTTAATGAGTGATGGACTTTTGAAATCAAAAGATCGCGCAATCAGTCTTGCAAGTCTTCTTTTCTTTCTGAAATAAGAATAACGTCTTCAACCTTCTGAAAATATCTAGGCAAGCTGTAATCAGTCTGGATGAAATTGTATAGCCTTGCCACACTCCTTTCTTGATCTTTATCTTTTCTGTGTGTAGTCGAATTGCATCATTACCTTTCGCATATATCTTTTCTAGAACCCTTACAATGTGTTCGCTTGCATCCTGCTTGCGTAGCAAGCTTAGTATTGTAATTTGTTGTACCAAGCCAAAGGCCTACCCGTAATAAACAATAGTTAAATAAAGAGATATATAGTATTCTGTAAATTCATCGATTAGTTGATTCATTGTATGCAAATGGTACACAGTCGAGTATCCGCTTCTAAAACCTGTTTGTTCTCTTAGCTTCCATATAAAGCTTTACATAGTACGTATGTAAGCGCGCGCGCGCGCGCGCGCGTGTGTGTGTGTGTGTGTGTGTGTGTGTGTGTGTGTGTGTGTGTGTAAGACAGGAAGAAAAAGAACGAGGAAACGAGGAAAAGTAGATGGGAACAAATACAGATGGAAGGAGAGAAAGAGTGAAAGTCCGGTGCCTGATGTAACAAAGAAAGACCGACCGAAGAATGACGCCACCAGAGAATAATATGAATGAATAAGGAAACAGAAGAAGAGAGGGTCAGGAAAGAGGGCGAGAGAGAAAACGGTGGGTAGCTCAAAGAAAATGGAAGAAAGAAAATGAGGAAAAAAGAAAGAGGAGAAAGAAGGGGAATGAAAGAGTGGAAAAGGATACAGAAGAAAATAAAGGAAGAAAAACGAAAACGAATATATAGGTATAAAAAAGGAAGATAAAAAAAGGTAAAGTGGAAACCAAAAGGACTGCCACATCGGAGGAGGAGAGAAAGAGAAACGCGACTGGTGAGGAACAAGGGACAAGATTCCGGATTCATCGAACATTTACATCCTTAACCCTTTGTCGACTACCGACAACCTTCGCTTCGGTGGATAAAACCACCTGGATGTAGCCATAATAGGATTAATGAGTCGACCATGGTAATAAATCAATGCATTAATCGTTCCAACATGACACAGACTTGGGCTCTAATGATTACTTGGATGCTCCGTATCTTGTCAGAAGTATATTGTAAAGCGTTAGTACGACACCGGCAGTGACAGACTCGAAAAGAATAATAACTAAATAAGATGAAATAAAAATAAATCAATAAATTGCAAACCCAAAGACTCAAGGTCAATTTTTGATTGTCCTCCATGTATTCTTGAGTCTGGGTTCAGAACAAAGAATAAAATCACGAAACGGAGGGAAGGTGGGAGTAAAGGGAGTGAGGGAGAGGGAGAGGGAGAGGGAGAGTGAGAGGGAGAGCAAGAAAACAAACAAGTGAACAAACCATTCAAACAAGCAGCCGAGAGAGGATCAGACGAACCGAAGACCAGAGCGAGGAGGAAAATAAGCTTTATTGATTACTTTATCTATTCATTACCCATTTATTCATTATTCTATCTATTCGTTATCTATTCATTAATTTATTCACTTACAAGAGAGACACCCCGAGGCGATTTTATTCACTTGTGAGGAATCTCACAAAGAAGCTCACAAAAGAGCTTGATTATGCTCCGTTTTAGACATTTTTGCTCCAATTTAGGATCAATTATCTTATTCAGCTGAGGGAAACTGATGAAACCCGGTAGTACCATTACATTAATAGGAGCACTTTTACCATATTTACAAGGATCTTTTACCTTTCTATTGGTTTGTTTCATCTTATTTCATTTTCTATACATTTCCTGTATATCTTTGGGCCAATAACTTTCCATATACATTTTTAAATTTCCCAATTGGTTTTAAATTTCCCAATGGTTTGTTTGATCTTATTTCATTTTATATACATTTCCAGTATATCTTTTGGCCAATAGCTTTCCATATATATTTCTAAATTTCCCAATGCCTTTTTGGTCTTATTTGCGACACTGAGGAACATCTTTCTGTGTTCGCGGTTTCCAACCACGTCCTCTCAGTTCGACCATGTCCAGAAGAAGATACCTCATTCGAGTGCTCGTCAACTTTCTGTCCGCAATTTCCTTGATGATGGAGAATATATTGTTGACGGCTTGCGTCCCTATGGGTGACGCCTTGACAGACTCTTCCATTTTGTGCCCAGCAGTTTGAAGGAATGCGCACACGGCTTCCAGTGAAGCCTCGTCCCCTTTTTCCAGATGAGATTTTATGCACAAGGCGACTCTTCTCGATTCAAAAATGCCTTCCAGGCAAAGGCAGGCGATGTATGTGCACAGAGCAACATACCGTTTCCTTTTCTTGAGGGAAATTAATTCCTCATCCGCGTTGTGATCTCCCGCACTGGAATTTGGGTTTTCAGAGACCTGGAAGAGGCGCTTGCACTCGATTCCGAGACGGGTCCTGTAGGCTTTGGCACTTTCTTTGGACAACTTTTTCAGAAGTAGAGTGCAGAGCTGCGAATACGTTCTTGCGTAGAATTCCTGACGCATGGCAAACTCTGTCACTAAAATTGCGGCCTGTTCTACCGCGGCCGGGTGATCTTCGAGGAACTCGCGTATTTGTTCGGAGACTCTTTGGAAATTCTTTGGAGTTAGCTTGTTCAAGAGGGACTTTAAGGGGCCCAGCCCTGTAGCTTCTGTGCTGAAGAGCCTCGGCCTTTCCTTTGGGATGGGTGAGGTTGATTCTTCTGTACTTTTCCTCTCATTCCAGTTGCGGGGAGTTGGAATGACGCGGGGAGTGTTTGCGGAGACTCGTCTCGCGCGATGTGCTCCGGAGACCTGGAAAGTACCAGTGGGTTCGACCTCCCTGTGGCTTTCCTCTAGCACTGTAGGTCTCCCACTGCCTGGAACTATGTCTATTACTTTCACATTCTTTCTACTATTTTCACTTTCATTTCCTCCTTTATTTGATACAACACTTTCCTTGTGTGTTTTCACTTTATTCTCATTATTCATACATTCTTCTTCATTCTTTTTTTTCATATAATCTTCCATTTTGCCTATGATATTTCCATTCTCATTATTAACATTTTTCTTTTCTCTTTCAGGTCCACTTTCCTGAACTTCAATTGGCTGGGGGCGTGACCTTCTTAGCCCTGGGGGCACATACCTTTCAATATTAATTCTTTTTTCATTATTTCTTTTACTTTCATCATGTCTATTACTTTCAATGAAATGTTCCTGTTTATTCTTTGGGCCCATATCTTGAACATTCATTGTAAATGATCGCGACCCTGCAGACTTTGTGGGCACATCCTCTTCACTTTCTCTATTATGTTCAATAACATTCTTCTTTTCACTTTTACTAATTTTACTTTCCTTTTCCATTTCAGGTTCCTGCTGCTGAAATTCATCAGTAACCGGTCGCGACCCTGTACATCCAGCATTCTTCGGAAACAGAAAATCTCCTAAGTCCCTTGGGAGAGGTTCCACAAGGGTACTTATGCTGAAAATTTTGTATTCATGAATATGAATACTAACTTCTCCTTTCGAGCTCCGGAACGCGAGTGTCCTCTTCAGGAACCTTCCGTCCTCGGAAACCTACTCGCCCAGGACGCGAGAGGCAGAAACACCCTCAGAAGAGGAAGAAGCCTTGTTCATCGACGTAAAGCTTCTCCTCAAAAGTAAACGGAAAGGTCGAAAGACAAAACGCAACGAACGACTTAACAAAGCCGACGGAGATTAACGTTTAAACTCCTGTTTATATATATATATATATACATATATATATATATATATATATATATATATATATATATATATATATATATATATATATAAATATAAATATAAATATATTATATACAGATACAAATATAAATATAAATATATGTATATATATATACATATATATATACAAATATATACATATAAATATATGTATATATATAAAAATATATATATTATATATATATATACATATATATGTATATATATACATACATACCCATGTATATTATATATACATATATTTATATATAAATATATATATATAAATATATATATATATATATATATATATATATATATATATATATATATGTGTGTGTGTGTGTGTGTGTGTGTGTGTGTGTGTGTGTGTGTGTGTGTGTGTGTGTGTGTGTGTGTGTGTGTGTGTGTGTGTGTGTGTGTGTGTGTGTGTGTGTGTGTGTGTGTGTGTGTGTGTGTGTGTGTGTGTGTGTGTGTGTCTATTAACATACTGTACATGCACATGCAAATATGCATATATTGATACATATACATAATATATATACATACAGATATGTACATGGGCATACTTATGTGTATATATACATACAATGGCATATATACATGTACATATATACATACTCATGCATACATACTAGCCAAATTACCCGCGAGTTGATGCGAGTTCGTGAATAATCCCTAACCTAAACATAACCCCCCTAGCTTTAACCCTTCACTCTAACCAAAATAATTTTGGGGGGAAATGAAATACAGCGCCCCCTGGGAAACCCTAGTTTGAAAATACATGCATACACAGACACAAATATCATATGTATACATTTTTTGTGTGCGTGTGTATGTGCATGCGTGTGTGTGTGTGTGTGTGTGTGTGTGTGTGTGTGTGTGTGTGTGTGTGTGTGTGTGTGTGTGTGTGCGTGCGTGCGTGCGTGTGTGTGTGTGTGTGTGTGTGTGTGTGTGTGTGTGTATGTGTGTGCGTGCGTGCGTGCGTGCGTGCGTGTGTGTGTGTGTGTGTGTGTGTGTGTGTGTGTGTGTGTGTGTGTGTGTGTGTGTGCGTGCGTGCGTGACAATAAATGTCTACAGCTAAAAGGTGAAGAAATGTATCTCGTTTATTTATCTTCAGAATATATACGGTTATAGGGGTTTATCTGCAAAATCTAGGAGGAGTTTGTGAATAATCAATTTCCGCCCTCACTAAAATTAAATGAAAATAACCAATATTCATTTCTTACTTATATATTCTGCGTTCTTTCATTGCGATACCAATGTCACAATCTATAATTCACCACTATTTTCTATTTCAGTGACTGCCTGGCCACCCTGTTCAACTCCGTAGTATCATTCTGTAGGCCACTTTCTTCTACAATAAAAAAAAAACCGGACAGGTTTCAACAAGGGCCGTAGTACCATTCTGTAGGCTACTTTCCTCTACAGTAAAAAAAAAAAAGGAAAAAAAAAACGAAAAAACAAAAAACAAAAAACGACAGGTTTCAAAAAGGGCGTTCCTCTTCCAAATTCATTTTCTCTAAACTCTTAGGTGTCTCTTACTCCTCCCAGGGAGAGAGTCTGCAGTTGAAGATGAAAGCTCACGTCACTCCCCTTCGGAGGCTGACCATGCAATGACTTGCACTTCATCTCAGAGCCTACGGTGCGTGGACGATGCACATCAACCTCTATTAATATACTGACACAGCTCCCCTGCAAGGATGGGAAGAAAATAAAAAGAGGGAAAATGGAGAAGGAAAGCTAAGGGCGGCAGAGGCAGAGCGAGAGGGAGAGGAGAGAAAATTTAAACAAGTGAGACAAATTTTCATAGAACAGGTTCCGAGGAACGAAAGAAGGGGATTGGTGTGGGTGGGGAGCGTGGAGGAGGAGGAGGAGGAAGAGGAGTAACAGGGGAGGAGGAAGAGGAGGAGATGTGTGAGAAAGAGGAAGAAAATGAAGAGGAGCAGGAGGTGGTGAGAGAGGAAGAAGAAAATGAAGAGGAGGAGGAAGAGAAAGAATAAGAAGATAAGGAGGAATAGATAGATGAGTGAGGAAGAGAAGGAAGAGAAGAAGGAGGGAAAGAAGAAGGGAGGAGCAGAAAGGGTAGGAAGAGTGAGGAAGAGGAGGAGGAAGAGGAAGAATAGAAGGGGTGAGGGTAAAGGAGTGGGTGGCGGAGAAGAAGGAGAAACAGAAGGAGAAAGAGAAGGAGGAGGAGGAAGAGAAGAAGGAAAGGAGAAGGGAGAGGAGAAGGAGGAGGAGAGGAAGAGGAGAAGGAGGAGAAAATGGGGAAGAGGAAAAGGGAGAGAAGTGGGGGTGAGAAAACAAGAGACACTAGAGGTCACTGGATTCGAACTCGGGCCCGATGCGCATAAGGTCATAATGAAACCAACGAGCTACGTGGCACATGAATGGCAATAGAAATAAGATAATTACTTAAGTGTTAGAGGAATTATCGTTATTCCCAGCAGTGATGTTTCCTTTCTCCTGTGTTGCGCGCTTCTTATCTTTGTATCCATCACCTTCGTCATTTTCCAAGCCTCAAATCCGTAGATTATGTCTGGCATCATAAACTGATTGTAAACTTTGCGTTTAAACCAGAAAGGTAGAGAGCCCCTCTTGATTTTCATATGTTTACTAAACATTATTCAACCAATTATAATACCCCTTTTTATCTTATTATCATGATATTTAGCCACTTTTAGCATCTGGCCTAAATAATACTCTTCAACTTCGTCAAGACTCTCAACATCGATTATCTTTCCTTTGAACTTTCGAGATGAATATTACTTTAGTTTTACTCTTATTTATCTTAATACCTACTTTGAGACTCGCCTTGTTCAGATCACTTAGCATATTTTGCAAGTTTTCTTTTGTTTCTGAAATAAGAATAATTCTGAAAATCTCTAGGCAAGCTGTAATCAGTCTGGATGGAATTGTATAGCCTCACCACACTCCTTTCTTTATCTTTATCTTTTCTGCGTGTAGTCGAATGGCATCATTATCTTTCGCATATATCTTTTCTAGAACCCTTACAATGTGTTTCCTTGCATCCTGCTTGCGTAGCAAGCCTAGTATTGCAATTTGTTCTACCAAGTCAAAGGCTTACTCATAATAAACAATAGTTAAACAAAGAGGCATATAGTATTCTGTAAATACATAGATTAACTGATTCAATGTATGCAAATGGTACATAGTCGAGTATCCGCTTCTAAAACCTGTTTGTTCTCTTAGCTTCCATATAAAGCTTTTTATAGTATGTATGTGTGCGTGTGTGTGTGTATGTATGTGTGTGTGTAAGTGTGTGTGAGTGTGTGTGTGTGTGTATTCACGTTTTCACTTGGTCTTTGGATCACGTGTTGGACTCGTGATCGACAGCTATTTCCCACCTGGAAGAGAGCTCAGAGCTCGTAGGTCCGATCTATGGGTAATGCTATGACCTTGCACACACACACACACCCAACTCCCCGCCCACGAGAGTCAGAGTAACGACCCGAGGCACAGCGATACCGAAATAATTTCGGCCCTGGGCAGGATTCGAACTGGGTGCTGGGAACATTTCTGCTTCCCAGTTCAGCGCTCTACCAACTATGCCACCTAGTCGGTGTGTGTGTGTGTGTGTGTGTGTGTGTGTGTGTGTGTGTGTGTGTGTGTGTGTGTGTGTGTGTGTGTGTGTGTGTGTGTTTGTGTGTGTGTGTAAGACAGGAAAAAGAAGAGCGAGGAAGAGTAGATGGGAATGAATACAGAAGGAGAAAAAGAGTGAATGTGCGGTGCCTGATGTAACAAAGAAAGACCGACCGAAGAATGACGCCACCAGAGAATAATATGAATGAATAAGGAAACAGAAGAAGAGAGGGTCAGGAAAGAGGGCGAGAGAGAAAACGGTGGGTAGCTCAAAGAAAATGGAAGAAAGAAAATGAGGAAAAAAGAAAGAGGAGAAAGAAGGGGAATGAAAGAGTGGAAAAGGATACAGAAGAAAATAAAGGAGGAAGAAAAACGAAAAGGAATATATAGGTATAAAAAAGGAAGATAAAAAAAGGTAAAGTGGAAACCAAAAGGACTGCCACATCGGAGGAGGAGAGAAAGAGAGACGCGACTGGTGAGGAACAAGGAACAAGATCCCGGATACATCGAACATTTACATCCTTAACCCTTTGTCGACTACCGACAACCTTCGCTTCGGTGGATAAAACCACCTGGATGTAGCCATAATAGGATTAATGAGTCGACCATGGTAATAAATCAATGCATTAATCGTTCCAACATGACACAGACTTGGGCTCCAATGATTACTTGGATGCTCCGTATCTCGCCAGAAGTATATTGTAAAGCGTTAGTACGACACCGGCAGTGACAGACTCGAGAAGAATAATAACTAAATAAGATGAAATAAAAATAAATCAATAAATTGCAAACCCCAAGACTCAAGGTCAATTTGTAATTGTCCTCCATATATTCCTGAGTCTGAGTTCAGAGCAAAGAATAATATCACGAAACGGAGGGAAGGTGGGTGTAAAGGGAGTGAGGAAGAGGGAAAGGGAGAGGGAGAGGGGGAGGGGGAGAGCGAGCAAGAAAACAAACATGGGAACGAACAAATTAAACAAGTAGCCGAGAGAGAGGATCAGACGAACTGAAGACCAGAGCGATGAGGGAAATAAGCTTTACTAATTACCTTATTTATTCATAACCTATTTATTCATTACTTTATTTGTTATCTATTCATTCATTTATTCATTTATTTACCTACAAGAGAGACACCCCAAGGCGATTTTATTCACTTGTGAGGAATCTCACTAGGAAGCTCACAAAAGAGCTTGATTATGCTCCGTTTTAGACATTTTTGCTCCAATTTATGATCAATTATCTTATTCAGCTGAGGGAAACACATGAAGCCCGGTAGTACCATTACATTAATAGCAGCATTTTTACTATATTTACAAGGATCTTTTACCTTTCTATTGGTTTGTTTGATCTTATTTTATTTTCTATACATTTCCTGTATATCTTTGGGCCAATAACTTTCCATATACATTTTTAAATTTCCCAATTGGTTTTAAATTTCCCAATGGTTTGTCTGATCTTATTTTATTTTCTATACATTTCCTGTATATCTTTTGGCCAATCACTTTCCATATATATTTCTAAATTTCCCAATGCCTTTTAGGTCTTATTTGCGACACTGAGGAACATCTTTCTGTGTTCGCGGTTTCCAACCACGTCCTCTCAGTTCGACCATGTCTAGAAGAAGATATCTCATTCGAGTGCTCGTCAACTTTCTGTCCGCAATATCCTTGATAATGGAGAAAATATTGTTGACGGCTTGCGTCCCTATGGGTGACGCCTTGACAGACTCTTCCATTTTGTGCCCAGCAGTTTGAAGGAATGCGCACACGGCTTCCAGTGAAGCCTCGTCCCCTTTTTCCAGAAGAGATTTTATGCACAAGGCGACTCTTCTCGACTCAAAAATGCCTTCCAGGCAAAGGCAGGCGATGTATGTGCACAGAGCAACATACCGTTTCCTTTTCTTGATGGAAATTAATTCCTCATCCGCGTTGTAATCTCCCGCACTGGAATTTGGGTTTTCAGAGACCTGGAAGAGGCGCTTGCACTCGATTCCGAGACGGGTCCTGTAGGCTTTGGCACTTTCTTTGGACAACTTTTTCAGAAGTAGAGTGCAGAGCTGCGAGTATGTTCTTGCGTAGAACTCCTGACGCATGGCAAACTCTGTCACTAAAATTGCGGCCTGTTCTACCGCGGCCGAGTGATCTTCGAGGAACCCGCGTATTTGTTCGGAGACTCTTTCGAAATTCTTTGGAGACAGCTTGTTCAAAAGGGACTTTAAGGGGCCCAGCCCTGTAGCTTCTGTGTTGAAGTGCTTCGGCCTTTCCTTTGGGATGGGTGAGCTTGATTCATCTGTGCTTTGCCTCTCATTCCAGTTGCTGGGAGTTGGAATGACGCGGGGAGTGTTCGCGGAGACTCGTCTCGTGCGATATGCTCCGGAGACCTGGAAAGTACCAGTGGGTTCTACTTCCCTGTGGCTTTCCTCTAGCACTGTAGGTCTCCCACTGCCTGGAACTATGTCTATTACTTTCACATTCTTTCTACCATTTTCACTTTTATTTACTCCTTTATTTGATATAATATTTTCCTTGTATGCTTTCACTTTATTTTCATTATTCATATATTCTTCTTCATTATTTTTTTTCATATAATTTTCCATTTTGCCTATAATCTTTCCATTATTATCACTAACACTTTCCTTTTCTCTTTCAGGTCTACTTTCCTGAACTTCAGTTTGCTGGGGGCGTGACTTTCTTAGCCCTAGGGGCACATACCTTTCAATAATAATTATTTTTTATGATTTCTTTTACTTTCATAATGTCTATTACTTTCAATGAGATGTTCCTGTTTATTCTTTGGGCCCCTATCTTGAACATTCATTGTAAACGGTCGCGACCCTGCAGACCTTGTGGGCACATCCTCTTCACTTTCTCTATTATTTTCAATAATAACCTTCTCTTCACTTTTATTAATTTTACATTCCTTTTCCATTTCAGGCCCCTGCTGCTGAAATTCATCAGTAACCGGTCGCGACCCTGTACATCCAGCATTCTTCGGAAACAGAAAATCTCCTAAGTCCCTTGGGAGAGGTTCCACAAGGGTACTTATGCTGAAAATTTTGTATTCATACACCTGAATACTAACTTCGCCTTTCGAGCTCCTGAACGCCAATGTCCTCTTCAGGAACCTTCCGTCCTCGGAAACCTACTCGCCCAGGACGCGAGAGGCAGAGACACCCTCAGAAGAGGAAGAAGCCTTGTTCATCGACGTAAAGCTTCTCCTCAAAAGTAAACGGAAAGGTCGAAAGACAAAATGCAACGAACGACTTAACAGAGCCGACGGAGATTAACGTTTAAACTCCTGTTTATATATATATATATATATATATATATATATATATATATATATATATATATATATATATATATATATATATATATATATATATATATATTATATATATATATATATATATATATATACACATATACACATTTAATATATATATATACATACATACATACATGTATATATGTATATATATACATACATATACATGTATATATATACATGTATATATATATATATATATATATGTATATATATACATTATATATAAATATATATATATATATATACATATATATATATATATATATATATATATATGTGTGTGTGTGTGTGTGTGTGTGTGTGTGTGTGTGTGTGTGTGTGTGTGTGTGTGTGTGTGTGTGTGTGTGTGTGTGTGTGTGTGTGTGTGTGTGTGTGTGTGTCTATAAACATACTGTATATACACATGCAAATATGCATATATTGATATATATACATACGGATATGTACATGGGCATACTTATGTGTATATATACATACATACAATGGCATATATACATGTGCATATAGACATACTTATATACATACTAGCCTAATTACCCGCGCGTTGCTGCGAGTTCGTGAATAATCCCTAACCTAACCATACCCCACCTAACTTTAACCCTTAGCCCTAACCAAAATAATATTTGGGGGGAAATGAAATATAGCTTTAAACATTCCCCCTCCCAAGTTCTTGTGACGGGTGTATACGATGGTTTGTGTTTATTTTATAATCTCTAATAATGGTTCTCCTTACCACTCTCTCTCTCTCTCTCTCTTTTTTAAGAAATCTTAATTCGATGATTAATTCTTGGAAAAGAAACAAATAAAACCCAAATTACGGACTCAAACCCATGACTCGCACTCAGTAACAAAAGGGTTACGACCTCCCAGAGTTGGGTGGCGCCACTTTCCCCTTACGTTGGCATCTGTCGCCAGACTCTTCTCTTGATTTCCTCTCGGAACCAAAGAATTTCAGTTATAATGTTATGCTTTACTTCGGTGAGCTGCTGGGAAAGGTAACTCTTGAAGAGTTAACTCTGCAGACAATCTCTGTGTAGGGCAGTGGTTCCCAACCTTTTTTTTTTTAGTTTTACAATTATACGTACTAAGTTAACCTTAATCCTAATGCCGGGTACCATAATGTTTTCTTGATTTTATTTTATTCTATTATATTTTCAATTTTTTTGTCAGCCCTTCATTACCCCCGAAAATTTGTTACCTACCCCCCAGGGGGTAATTTACCCACAGGTTGGGAACCACTGGTGTAGGGTGTTCATGAAATGGCGTTCCGTTGGGTGCCGTTTGTCATACCAACAGAAACCACGGGCAAGCAATGAGTAGAAAACAAATGAAAGACCTGACAATTATCCTGCACAGATAACCTGACAGCAGAAGTTTAAGAATGACAGAAGCTGTATTGATTTATAATCAAAAACCCATTATACATATTCAACAATTGCCCGAATCCACTCTCCCATCAGCAAGATTCCAAGTAGCCACACACGAAACTCCACCATGGGAATGAATTGGAGAAATACGAATTGTATATACATATATATATATATATATATATATATATATATATATATATATATATATATATATATATATATATATATATACATATATATATAACACCAGGGGCCAAACAAGAGAAACTGGAGGTCGTTGGATTCGAACTCGAGTCCGATGCGCATAAGGTCATAATGAAACCAACGAGCTACGCGGCACATAAATGGCAACAAAAATAAGATAATTAATAAAGTGTTAGAGAAATTATCGTTATTCCCAGCAGTGATGTTTCCCTTTTGTGTTGCACGCTTTTCATCTTTGTATCCATCGCCTTCGTCATTTCCCAAGCCTCAAATCCGTAGATTATGTCTGGGATCATAAACTGATTGTAAAATTTGCGCTTAAACCATAAAGGTAGAGACCCTTTCATGATTTTCATATGTTTATCAAACATTATTCAACCAATTATAATACTCCCTTTTATTTTATTATCATGATCTTTAGCCACTTTTAGCATCTGGCCTAAATAATAATACTCTTCAACTTCGTCAAGACTCTCACCATCGATTATCTTTCTTTTGAACTTTCGAGATGAATATTACTTTGGTTTTACTCTTATCTATTGTGAGAATCAATACCGTGGGAGATCGAAACCTTTATTGGTACGACGTTTCGCTTGTTACAGCTTTTTCAAGTACAGACATATGGCAAACACTGAGTACATATAGGTCGACGGGGAAGGAACTGTTACCCGCATTATACAAATGTATGAAATATCCCCCTTAGTCCACTTCAACAAAATGTCCGAAATGTCCTCCTTTATCTCCAAGTCCCACCCGTCATCCATCTGTTACCCACATTATACAAATGTATGAAATGTCCCCCTTAGTCCACTTCAGCAAACTGTCCGAAATGTCCTCCTTTTTCTCCACCAAGTCCCACCCGTCCCCTTCTCACACACACACCCTCCGCCCCTCCACCTACCACCCACCCCTCCCTGATAATCTCTCCCAGTTCCTTCCCCGTCGGCCTATATGTACTCAGAGTGTTTGCCATATGTTTGTACTTGAAAAAGCTGTAACAAGAGAAACGTCCTACCAATAAAGGTTTCGATCTCCCACGGTGTTGATTCTCACAGTCTTGTCGGCTTTTGCCATTGTGTTTCCACTCTTATTTATCTTCATACCTACTTTGAGATTCTCCTTGTTCAGATCACTTAGCATATCTTGCAATACTTCTTTTCTTTCTGAAATAAGAATAACGTCTTCAACCTCCTGAAAATCTCTAGGCCAGCTGTAGTCAGTCTGAATGAAATTGTATAGCCTTGCCACACTCCTTTCTTGATCTTGATCTTTTCTGTGTGTAGTCGAATGGCATCATTACCTTTCGCATATATCTTTTCTAGAACACTTACAATCTGTTCGCTTGCATCCTGCTTGCGTAGCAAGCTTAGTATTGTAATTTGCTGTACCAAGTCAAAGGTCTACTCGTAATAAACAATAGTTAAACAAAGAGGTATATTGTACTCTGTAAATTCATCGATTAGTTGATTCACTGTATGCAAATGGTACACAGTCGAGTATCCGCTTCTAAAACCTTTTTGTTCTCTTAGCTTCCATATAAAGCTTTACATAGTATGTATGTGTACGTGTGTGTGTGTGTGTGTGTGTGTGTGTGTGTGTGTGTGAGTGTGTGTGTGTGTGTGTGTGTGTAAGACAACAAGAAGAAGAACGAGGAAGAGTAGATGGGAATAAATACAGATGGAAGGAGAGAAAGAGTGAATGTGCGGTGCCTGATGTAACAGAGAAAGACCGACCGAAGAATGACGCCACCAGAGAATAATATGAATGAATAAGGAAACAGAAGAAGAGAGGGTCAGGAAAGAGGGCGAGAGAGAAAACGGTGGGTAGCTCAAAGAAAATGGAAGAAAGAAAATGAGGAAAAAAGAAAGAGGAGAAAGAAGGGCATGAAAGAGTGGAAAAGGATACAGAAGAAAATAAAGGAGGAGGAAAAAGGAAAAGGAATATATAGGTATAAAAAAGGAAGATAAAAAAAGGTAAAGTGGAAACCAAAAGGACTGCCACATCGGAGGAGGAGAGAAAGAGAGACGCGACTGGTGAGGAACAAGGAACAAGATCCCGGATACATCGAACATTTACATCCTTAACCCTTTGTCGACTACCGACAACCTTCGCTTCGGTGGATAAAACCACCTGGATGTAGCCATAATAGGATTAATGAGTCGACCATGGTAATAAATCAGTGCATTAATCGTTCCAACATGACACAGACTTGGGCTCCAATGATTACTTGGATGCTCCGTATCTTGTCAGAAGTGTATTGTAAAGCGTTAGTACGACACCGGCAGTGACAGACTCGAAAAGAATAATAACTAAATAAGATAAAATAAAAATAAATCAATAAATTGCAAACCCCAAGACTCAAGGTCAATTTTTGATTGTCCTCCATGTATTCTTGAGTCTGGGTTCAGAACAAAGAATAATATCACGATACGGAGGGAAGGTGGGAGTAAAGGGAGTGAGGGAGAGGGAGAGGGAGAGGGAGAGGGAGAGGGAGAGGGAGAGGGGGAGAGCGAGCAAGAAAACAAACAAGGGAACAAACAAATCAAACAAGTAACCGAGAGAGAGGATCAGACGAACCGAAGACCAGAGCGAGGAGGAAAATAAGCTTTATTAATTACTTTATCTATTCATTACCTGTTTATTCATTACTTTATATATTCGTTATCTATTCATTCATTCATTTATCTACCTACAAGAGAGACATCCCAAGGCGATTTTATTCACTTGTGAGGAATCTCACTAGGAAGCTCACAACAGAGCTTGATTATGCTCCGTTTTAGACATTTTTGCTCCAATTTAAGGATCAATTATCTTATTCAGCTGAGGGAAACAGATGAAGCCCGGTAGTACCATTACATTAATAGGAGCACTTTTACCATATTTACAAGGATCTTTTACCTTTCTATTGGTTTGTTTGATCTTATTTTATTTTCTATACATTTCCTGTATATCTTTGGGCCAATAACTTTCCATATACATTCTTAAATTTCCCAATTGGTTTTAAATTTCCCAATGGTTTGTCTGATCTTATTTTATTTTCTATACATTTCCTGTATATCTTTTGGCCAATAACTTTCCATATATATTTCTAAATTTCCCAATGCCTTTTTGGTCTTATTTGCGACACTGAGGAACATCTTTCTGTGTTCGCGGTTTCCAACCACGTCCTCTCAGTTCGACCATGTCCACAAGAAGATATCTCATTCGAGTGCTCGTCAACTTTCTGTCCGCAATATCCTTGATAATGGAGAAAATATTGTTGACGGCTTGCGTCCCTATGGGTGACGCCTTGACAGACTCTTCCATTTTGTGCCCAGCAGTTTGAAGGAATGCGCACACGGCTTCCAGTGAAGCCTCGTCCCCTTTTTCCAGAAGAGATTTTATGCACAAGGCCACTCTTCTGGACTCAAAAATGCCTTCCAGGCAAAGGCAGGCGATGTATGTGCACAGAGCAACATACCGTTTTCTTTTCTTGATGGAAATTAATTCCTCATCCGCGTTGTGATCTCCCGCACTGGAATTTGGGTTTTCAGAGACCTGGAAGAGGCGCTTGCACTCGATTCCGAGACGGGTCCTGTAGGCTTTGGCACTTTCTTTGGACAACTTTTTCAGAAGTAGAGTGCAGAGCTGCGAATACGTTCTTGCGTAGAACTCCTGACGCATGGCAAACTCTGTCACTAAAATCGCGGCCTGTTCTACCACGGCCGGGTAATCTGTCAGGAACTCGCGTATTTGTTCGGAGACTCTTTCGAAATTCTTTGGAGACAGCTTGTTCAAGAGGGACTTTAAGGGGCCCAGCCCTGTAGCTTCTGTGCTAAAGTGCCTTGGCCTTTCCTTTGAGGTGGGTGAGCTTGATTCATCTATGCTTTGCCTCTGATTCCAGTTGCGGGGTGTTGGAATGACGCGGGGAGTGTTCGCGGAGACTCGTCTCGCGCGATGTGCTCCGGAGACCTGGAAAGTACCAGTGGGTTTGACTTCCCTGTGGCTATCCTCTAGCACTGTAGGTCTCCCACTGCCTGGAACTATGTCTATTACTTTCACATTCTTTCTACTATTTTCACTTTTATTTTGTCCTCTATTTGATATAACATTTTCCTTGTATGTTTTCACTTTATTTTCATTATTGATATACTTTTCTTCATTCTTCTTTTTCATATAATCTTCCATTTTGCCTATGATATTTCCATTCTCATTATTAACATTTTTCTTTTCTCTTTCAGGTCCACTTTTCTGAACTTCAATTGGCTGGGGGCGTGACCTTCTTAGCCCTGGGGGCACATACCTTTCAATATTAATTCTTTTTCCATTATTTCTTTTACTTTCATCATGTCTATTACTTTCAATGAGATGTTCCTGTTTATTCTTTGGACCCATATCTTGAACATTCATTGTAAAGGATCGCGACCCTGCAGACTTTGTGGGCACATCCTCTTCACTTTCTCTATTATTTTCAATAACATTCTTCTTTTCACTTTTATTAATTTTACTTTCCTTTTCCATTTCAGGTTCCTGCTGCTGAAATTCATCTGTAACCTGTCGCGACCCTGTAGATCCAGCTTTCTTTGGAAACAGAAAATCTCCCAAGTCCCTTGGGAGAGGTTCCACAAGGGTACTTATGCTGAAAATTTTGTATTCATGAATATGAATACTAACTTCTCCTTTCGAGCTCCTGAACGCGAGTGTCCTCTTCAGGAACCTTCCGTCCTCGGAAACCTACTCGCCCAGGACGCGAGAGGCAGAAACACCCTCAGAGGAAGAAGCCTTGTTCATCGAAGTAAAGCTTCTCCTCAAAAGTAAACGGAAAGGTCGAAAGACAAAACGCAACGAACGACTTAACAGAGCCGACGGAGATTAACGTTTATACTCCTGTTTATATATACATATATATATATATATATATATATATATATATATATATATATATATATACATACACATACATATATATATATATACATATATATATTATACATATATGTATATATATATATATATATATATATATATATATATATATGTGTGTGTGTGTGTGTGTGTGTGTGTGTGTGTCTATTAACATACTGTACATGCACATGCAAATATGCATATATTGATACATATACATAATATATATACATACAGATATGTACATTGGCTTACTTATGTGTATATATACATACAATGGCATATATACATACTCATGTATACATACTAGCCAAATTACCCGCGCGTTGCTGCGAGTTCGTGAATAATCCCTAACATAACCATAACCCCCTTAACTTTAACCCTTAACTCTAACCAAAATAATTTTTGGGGGAAATGAAATATAGCGCCCCTTGGGAAACCCTAATTTGAAAATACATGCATACATAGACACAAATATCATATGTATACATTTTTGCGTGCGTATGTGTGTGTGTGTGTGTGTGTGTGTGTGTGTGTGTGTGTGTGTGTGTGTGTGTGTGTGTGTGTGTGTGTGTGTGTGTGTGTGTGTGTGTGTGCGTGCGTGGATTGACAATAAATGTCTGCAGCTAAAAGGTGAAGAAATGTATCTGCGTTCTTTCATTGCGATACCAGTGTCACAATCTATAATTTACCACTATTTTCTATTTCAGTGACTGCCTGGCCACCCTGTTCAACTACGTAGTATCATTCTGTAGGCCACTTTCTTCTACAATAATAAAAAAAAAAACGGACAGGTTTCAACAAGGGCCGTAGTACCATTCTGTAGGCTACTTTCCTCTACAGTAAAAAAAAAAAAAAAAAAAAAAAAAAAAAAAAAAAAAAAAAAAAAAAAAAAAAAAAAAAAAAAAAAAAAAAAAAAAAAAAAAACGAACAGGTTTCAAAAAGGGCGTTCCCCTCCCAAATTCATTTTCTCTAAATTCTTAGGCGTCTCTTACTCCTCCCATGGAGAGAGTCTGCAGTCGAGGATGAAAGCTCACGTCACTCCCCTTCGGAGGCTGACCATGCAATGACTTGCACTTCATCTCAGAGCCTACGGTGCGTGGACGATGCACATCAACCTCTATTAATATACTGACACAGCTCCCTTGCAAGGATGGGAAGAAAATAAAAAGAGGGAAAATGGAGAAGGAAAGCTAAGGGCGGCAGAGGCAGAGCGAGAGGGAGAGGAGAGAAAATTTAAACAAGTGAGACAAATTTTCATAGAACAGGTTCCGAGGAACGAAAGAAGGGGATTGGTGTGGGTGGGGAGCGTGGAGGAGGAGGAGGAAGAAGAGGAGTAACAGGGGAGGAGGAAGAGGAGGAGATGTGTGAGAAAGAGGAAGAAAATGAAGAGGAGCAGGAGGTGGTGAGAGAGGAAGAAGAAAATGAAGAAGAGGAGGAAGAGAAAGAATAAGAAGATAAGGAGGAATAGATAGATGAGTGAGGAAGAGAAGGAAGAGAAGAAGGAGGGAAAGAAGAAGGGAGGAGCAGAAAGGGTAGGAAGAGTGAGGAAGAGGAGGAGGAAGAGGAAGAATAGAAGGGGTGAGGGTAAAGGAGTGGGTGGCGGAGAAGAAGGAGAAACAGAAGGAGAAAGAGAAGGAGGAGGAGGAAGAGAAGAAGGAAAGGAGAAGGGAGAGGAGAAGGAGGAGGAGAGGAAGAGGAGAAGGAGGAGAAAATGGGGAAGAGGAAAAGGGAGAGAAGTGGGGGTGAGAAAACAAGAGACACTAGAGGTCACTGGATTCGAACTCGGGCCCGATGCGCATAAGGTCATAATGAAACCAACGAGCTACGTGGCACATGAATGGCAATAGAAATAAGATAATTACTTAAGTGTTAGAGGAATTATCGTTATTCCCAGCAGTGATGTTTCCTTTCTCCTGTGTTGCGCGCTTCTTATCTTTGTATCCATCACCTTCGTCATTTTCCAAGCCTCAAATCCGTAGATTATGTCTGGCATCATAAACTGATTGTAAACTTTGCGTTTAAACCAGAAAGGTAGAGAGCCCCTCTTGATTTTCATATGTTTACTAAACATTATTCAACCAATTATAATACCCCTTTTTATCTTATTATCATGATATTTAGCCACTTTTAGCATCTGGCCTAAATAATACTCTTCAACTTCGTCAAGACTCTCAACATCGATTATCTTTCCTTTGAACTTTCGAGATGAATATTACTTTAGTTTTACTCTTATTTATCTTAATACCTACTTTGAGACTCGCCTTGTTCAGATCACTTAGCATATTTTGCAAGTTTTCTTTTGTTTCTGAAATAAGAATAACGTCTTCAACCTTCTGAAAATCTCTAGGCAAGCTGTAATCAGTCTGGATGGAATTGTATAGCCTCACCACACTCCTTTCTTTATCTTTATCTTTTCTGCGTGTAGTCGAATGGCATCATTATCTTTCGCATATATCTTTTCTAGAACCCTTACAATGTGTTTCCTTGCATCCTGCTTGCGTAGCAAGCCTAGTATTGCAATTTGTTCTACCAAGTCAAAGGCTTACTCGTAATAAACAATAGTTAAACAAAGAGGTATATAGTATTCTGTAAATACATAGATTAACTGATTCATTGTATGCAAATGGTACATAGTCGAGTATCCGCTTCTAAAACCTGTTTGTTCTCTTAGCTTCCATATAAAGCTTTATATAGTATGTATGTGTGCGTGTGTGTGTGTAAGTGTGTGTGAGTGTGTGTGTGTGTATTCACGTTTTCACTTGGCCTTTGGATCACGTGTTGGACTCGTGATCGACAGCTATTTCCCTCCTGGAAGAGAGCTCAGAGCTCGTAGGTCCGATCTATGGGTAATGCTATGACCTTGCACACACACACACCCCCAACTCCCCGCCCACGAGAGTCAGAGTAACGACCCGAGGCACAGCGATACCGAAATAATTTCGGCCCTGGGCAGGATTCGAACTGGGTGCTGGGAGCATTTCTGCTTCCCAGTTCAGCGCTCTACCAACTATGCCACCGAGTCGGTGTGTGTGTGTGTGTGTGTGTGTGTGTGTGTGTGTGTGTGTGTGTGTGTGTGTGTGTGTGTGTGTGTGTGTGTGTGTGTGTGTGTGTGTGTGTGTGTGTGTGTAAGACAGCAAGAAGAAGAACGAGGAAGAGTAGATGGGAATGAATACAGATGGAAGGACAGAAAGAGTGAATGTGCGGTGCCTGATGCAACAAAGAAAGACCGAGCGAAGAATGACGCCACCAGAGAATAATATGAATGAATAAGGAAACAGAAGAAGAGAGGGTCCGGAAAGAGGGCGAGACAGAAAACGGTGGATAGCTGAAAGAAAATGGAAGAAAGAAAATGAAGAAAAAAGGAGGAGGAGAAAGAAGGGGAATGAAAGAGTGGAAAGGGATACAGAAGAAAACAAAGGAGGAAAAACGAAAACGAAAATATGGGAATAAAAAAAAAGGAAGATGAAAATAGAGAAAGTGGAAACCAAAAGGACTGGTACATCGGAGGAGGAGAGAAAGAGAGACGCGACTGGTGAGGAACAAGGAACAAGATCCCGGATACATCGAACATTTACATCCTTAACCCTTTGTCGACTACCGACAACCTTCGCTTCGGTGGATAAAACCACCTGGATGTAGCCATAATAGGATTAATGAGTCGACCATGGTAATAAATCAGTGCATTAATCGTTCCAACATGACACAGACTTGGGCTCCAATGATTACTTGGATGCTCCGTATCTTGTCAGAAGTATATTGTAAAGCGTTAGTACGACACCGGCAGTGACAGACTCGAAAATAATAATAACTAAATAAGATAAAATAAAAATAAATCAATAAATTGCAAACCCCAAGACTCAAGGTCAATTTTTGATTGTCCTCCATGTATTCTTGAGTCTGGGTTCAGAACAAAGAATAATATCACGATACGGAGGGAAGGTGGGAGTAAATGGAGTGAGGGAGAGGGAGAGGGAGAGGGAGAGGGAGAGGGGGAGAGGGAGAGCGAGCAAGAAAACAAACAAGGGAACAAACAAATCAAACAAGTAACCGAGAGAGAGGATCAGACGAACCGAAGACCAGAGCGAGGAGGAAAATAAGCTTTATTAATTACTTTATCTATTCATTACCTGTTTATTCATTACTTTATATATTCGTTATCTATTCATTCATTCATTTATCTACCTACAAGAGAGACATCCCAAGGCGATTTTATTCACTTGTGAGGAATCTCACAAGGAAGCTCACAAAAGAGCTTGATTATGCTCCGTTTTAGACATTTTTGCTCCAATTTAGGATCAATTATCTTATTCAGCTGAGGGAAACAGATGAAGCCCGGTAGTACCATTACATTAATAGCAGCACTTTTACCATATTTACAAGGATCTTTTACCTTTCTATTGGTTTGTTTGATCTTATTTTATTTTCTATACATTTCCTGTATATCTTTGGGCCAATAACTTTCCATATACATTTTTAAATTTCCCAATTGGTTTTAAATTTCCCAATGGTTTGTCTGATCTTATTCTATTTTCTATACATTTCCTGTATATCTTTTGGCCATCAACTTTCCATATATATTTCTAAATTTCCCAATGCCTTTTTGGTCTTACTTGCTACACTGAGGAACATCTTTCTGTGTTCGCGGTTTCCAACCACGTCCTCTCAGTTCGACCATGTCCAGAAGAAGATACCTCATTCGAGTGCTCGTCAACTTTCTGTCCGCAATATCCTTGATAATGGAGAAAATATTGTTGACGGCTTGCGTCCCTATGGGTGACGCCTTGACAGACTGTTCCATTTTGTGTCCAGCAGTTTGAAGGAATGCGCACACGGCTTCCAGTGAAGCCTCGTCCCCTTTTTCCAGAAGAGATTTTATGCACAAGGCCACTCTTCTGGACTCAAAAATGCCTTCCAGGCAAAGGCAGGCGATGTATGTGCACAGAGCAACATACCGTTTCCTTTTCTTGAGGGAAATTAGTTCCTATTCCGCGTTGTGATCCACCGCACTGGAATTTGGGTTTTCAGAGACCTGGAAGAGGCGCTTGCACTCGATTCCGAGACGGGTCCTGTAGGCTTTGGCACTTTCTTTGGACAACTTTTTCAAAAGTAGAGTGCAGAGCTGCGAATACGTTCTTGCGTAGAATTCCTGACGCATGGCAAACTCTGTCACTAAAATCGCGGCCTGTTCTACCATGGCTGGGTAATCTGTGAGGAATGCGCGTATTTGTTCGGAGACTCTTTGGAAATTCTTTGGAGACAGCTTGTTCAAAAGGGACTTTAAGGGGCCCAGCCCTGTAGCTTCTGTGCTGAAGAGCCTCGGCCTTTCCTTTGGGATGGGTGAGGTTGATTCTTCTGTACTTTTCCTCTCATTCCAGTTGCGGGGAGTTGGGATGACGCGGGGAGTGTTCGCGGAGACTCGTCTCGCGCGATGTGCTCCGGAGACCTGGAAAGTACCAGTGGGTTCGACTTCCCTGTGGCTTTCCTCTAGCACTGTAGGTCTCCCACTGCCTGGAACTA
>NC_134797.1:24621280-24641280 GCF_046742065.1 Oratosquilla oratoria
GAGAGGAGAGAAAATTTAAACAAGTGAGACAAATTTTCATAGAACAGGTTCCGAGGAACGAAAGAAGGGGATTGGTGTGGGTGGGGAGCGTGGAGGAGGAGGAGGAGGAAGAGGAGTAACAGGGGAGGAGGAAGAGGAGGAGATGTGTGAGAAAGAGGAAGAAAATGAAGAGGAGCAGGAGGTGGTGAGAGAGGAAGAAGAAAATGAAGAGGAGGAGGAAGAGAAAGAATAAGAAGATAAGGAGGAATAGATAGATGAGTGAGGAAGAGAAGGAAGAGAAGAAGGAGGGAAAGAAGAAGGGAGGAGCAGAAAGGGTAGGAAGAGTGAGGAAGAGGAGGAGGAAGAGGAAGAATAGAAGGGGTGAGGGTAAAGGAGTGGGTGGCGGAGAAGAAGGAGAAACAGAAGGAGAAAGAGAAGGAGGAGGAGGAAGAGAAGAAGGAAAGGAGAAGGGAGAGGAGAAGGAGGAGGAGAGGAAGAGGAGAAGGAGGAGAAAATGGGGAAGAGGAAAAGGGAGAGAAGTGGGGGTGAGAAAACAAGAGACACTAGAGGTCACTGGATTCGAACTCGGGCCCGATGCGCATAAGGTCATAATGAAACCAACGAGCTACGTGGCACATGAATGGCAATAGAAATAAGATAATTACTTAAGTGTTAGAGGAATTATCGTTATTCCCAGCAGTGATGTTTCCTTTCTCCTGTGTTGCGCGCTTCTTATCTTTGTATCCATCACCTTCGTCATTTTCCAAGCCTCAAATCCGTAGATTATGTCTGGCATCATAAACTGATTGTAAACTTTGCGTTTAAACCAGAAAGGTAGAGAGCCCCTCTTGATTTTCATATGTTTACTAAACATTATTCAACCAATTATAATACCCCTTTTTATCTTATTATCATGATATTTAGCCACTTTTAGCATCTGGCCTAAATAATACTCTTCAACTTCGTCAAGACTCTCAACATCGATTATCTTTCCTTTGAACTTTCGAGATGAATATTACTTTAGTTTTACTCTTATTTATCTTAATACCTACTTTGAGACTCGCCTTGTTCAGATCACTTAGCATATTTTGCAAGTTTTCTTTTGTTTCTGAAATAAGAATAACGTCTTCAACCTTCTGAAAATCTCTAGGCAAGCTGTAATCAGTCTGGATGGAATTGTATAGCCTCACCACACTCCTTTCTTTATCTTTATCTTTTCTGCGTGTAGTCGAATGGCATCATTATCTTTCGCATATATCTTTTCTAGAACCCTTACAATGTGTTTCCTTGCATCCTGCTTGCGTAGCAAGCCTAGTATTGCAATTTGTTCTACCAAGTCAAAGGCTTACTCGTAATAAACAATAGTTAAACAAAGAGGTATATAGTATTCTGTAAATACATAGATTAACTGATTCAATGTATGCAAATGGTACATAGTCGAGTATCCGCTTCTAAAACCTGTTTGTTCTCTTAGCTTCCATATAAAGCTTTTTATAGTATGTATGTGTGCGTGTGTGTGTGTATGTATGTGTGTGTGTAAGTGTGTGTGAGTGTGTGTGTGTGTGTATTCACGTTTTCACTTGGTCTTTGGATCACGTGTTGGACTCGTGATCGACAGCTATTTCCCACCTGGAAGAGAGCTCAGAGCTCGTAGGTCCGATCTATGGGTAATGCTATGACCTTGCACACACACACACACACAACTCCCCGCCCACGAGAGTCAGAGATACGACCCGAGGCACAGCGATACCGAAATAATTTCGGCCCTGGGCAGGATTCGAACTGGGTGCTGGGAGCATTTCTGCTTCCCAGTTCAGCGCTCTACCAACTATGCCACCGAGTCGGTGTGTGTGTGTGTGTGTGTGTGTGTGTGTGTGTGTGTGTGTGTGTGTGTGTGTGTGTGTGTGTGTGTGTGTGTGTGTGTGTGTGTGTGTGTGCGTGTGTAAGACAGGAAAAAGAAGAGCGAGGAAGAGTAGATGGGAATGAATACAGAAGGAGAAAAAGAGTGAATGTGCGGTGCCTGATGTAACAAAGAAAGACCGACCGAAGAATGACGCCACCAGAGAATAATATGAATGAATAAGGAAACAGAAGAAGAGAGGGTCAGGAAAGAGGGCGAGAGAGAAAACGGTGGGTAGCTCAAAGAAAATGGAAGAAAGAAAATGAGGAAAAAAGAAAGAGGAGAAAGAAGGGGAATGAAAGAGTGGAAAAGGATACAGAAGAAAATAAAGGAAGAAAAACGAAAAGGAATATATAGGTATAAAAAAGGAAGATAAAAAAAGGTAAAGTGGAAACCAAAAGGACTGCCACATCGGAGGAGGAGAGAAAGAGAGACGCGACTGGTGAGGAACAAGGAACAAGATCCCGGATACATCGAACATTTACATCCTTAACCCTTTGTCGACTACTGACAGCCTTCGCTTCGGTTGATAAAACCGCCTGGATGTAGCCATAATAGGATTAATGAGTCGACCATGGTGATAAATCAGTGCATTAATCGTTCCAACATGACACAGACTTGGGCTCCAATGATTACCTGGATGCTCCGTATCTTATCAGAAGTATATTGTAAAGCGTTAGTACGACAACGTCAGTGATAGGCTCGAAAAGAATAATAACTAAATAAGATAAAATAAAAATATATCATTAAATTGCAAACCCCAAGACTCAAGGTCAATTTTTGATTGTCCTCCATGTATTCTTGAGTCTGAGTTCACAGCAAAGAATAATATCACGATACGGAGGGAAGGTGGGAGTAAAGGGAGTGAGGGAGAGGGAGAGGGAGAGGGAGAGGGATAGGGAGAGGGGAGAGCGAGCAAGAAAACAAACAAGTGAACAAACAAATCAAACAAGCAGCCGAGAAAGAGGATCAGACGAACCGAAGACTAGAGCGATAAGGAAAATAAGCTTTATCAATTACTTTATCTATTCATTACCTATTTATCCATTACTTTATTCGTTATCTATTCATTCATTCATTTATCTACCTACAAGAGAGACATCCCAAGGCGATTTTATTCACTTGTGAGGAATCTCACTAGGAAGCTCACAACAGAGCTTGATTATGCTCCGTTTTAGACATTTTTGCTCCAATTTAGGATCAATTATCTTATTCAGCTGAGGGAAACAGATGAAGCCCGGTAGTACCATTATATTAGCAGCACTTTTACCATATTTACAAGGATCTTTTACCTTTCTATTGGTTTGTTTGATCTTATTTTATTTTCTATACATTTCCTGTATATCTTTGGGCCAATAACTTTCCATATACATTTTTAAATTTCCCAATTGGTTTTAAATTTCCCAATGGTTTGTTTGATCTTATTTCATTTTATATACATTTCCTGTATATCTTTTGGCCAATAACTTTCCATATATATTTCTAAATTTCCCAATGCCTTTTTGGTCTTATTTGCGACACTGAGGAACATCTTTCTGTGTTCGCGGTTTCCAACCACGTCCTCTCAGTTCGACCATGTCTAGAAGAAGATATCTCATTCGAGTGCTCGTCAACTTTCTGTCCGCAATATCCTTGATAATGGAGAAAATATTGTTGACGGCTTGCGTCCCTATGGGTGACGACTTGACAGACTGTTCCATTTTGTGCCCAGCAGTTTGAAGGAATGCGCACACGGCTTCCAGTGAAGCCTCGTCCCCTTTTTCCAGAAGAGATTTTATGCACAAGGCCACTCTTCTGGACTCAAAAATGCCTTCCAGGCAAAGACAGGCGATGTATGTGCACAGAGCAACATACCGTTTCCTTTTCTTGAGGGAAATTAATTCCTTATCCGCGTTGTAATCTCCCGCACTGGAATTTGGGTTTTCAGAGACCTGGAAGAGGCGCTTGCACTCGATTCCGAGACGGGTCCTGTAGGCTTTGGCACTTTCTTTGGACAACTTTTTCAAAAGTAGAGTGCAGAGCTGCGAATACGTTCTTGCGTAGAACTCCTGACGCATGGCAAACTCAGTCACTAATATCGCGCCCTGTTCTACCACGGCCGGGTAATCTGTCAAGAACTCGCGTATTTGTTCGGAGACTCTTTGGAAATTCTTAGGAGATAGCTTGTTCAAGAGGGACTTTAAGGGGCCCAGCCCTGTAGCTTCTGTGTTGAAGTATTTTGGCCTTCCCTTTGAGATGGGCGAACTCGATTCTTCTGTGCTCTGTCTCTGATTCCAGTTGCGGGGAGTTGGGATGACGCGGGGAGCGTTCGCGGAGACTCGTCTCGCGCGATGTGCTCCGGAGACCTGGAAAGTACCAGTGGGTTCTAATTCCCTGTAGCTTTCCTCTAGCACTGTAAGTCTCCCACTGCCTGGAACTATGTCTATTATTTTCACATTCTTTCTACTATTTTCACTCTTTTTTTCTCCTTTATGTGATATAACATTTTCCTTGTATGTTTTCACTTTATTTTCATTATTCATATACTTTTCTTTATTATTCTTTTCCATGTAATCTTCCATTTTTCCCATAATCTTTCCATGATCATTATTAACATTTTTCTTTTCTCTTTCAGGTCCACTTTCCTAAACTGCAGTTGGCTGGGGGCGTGACCTTCTTAGGCTTGGCGGCACATATCTTTCAATATTACTGCTTCTTCCATTATTTCTTCTATTTTCATCATGTCCAATACTTTCAATGAGATGTTCCTGTTTATTCTTTGGGCCCCTATCTTGAACATTCATTGCAAACGGTCGCGACCCTGCAGACCTTGTGGGCACATCCTCTTCACTTTCTCTATTATTTTCAATAACATTCTTCTTTTCACTTTTATTAATTTTACATTCCTTTTCCTTTTCAGGGCCCTTCAGCTGAACTTCATCTGTAACCTGTTGCGACCCTGTAGATCCAGCTTCCTTCGGAAACAGAAAATCTCCCAAGTCCCTTGGGAGAGGTTCCACAAGAGTACTTATGGTGAAAATTTTGTATTCATGAATCTGAATACTAACTTCTCCTTTAGAGCTCCTGAACGCGAGTGTCCTCTTCAGGAACCTTCCGTCCTCGGAAACCTACTCGCCCAGGACGCGAGAGGCAGAAACACCCTCAGAAGAAGAGGAAGAGTTGTTCATCGACGTAAAGCTTCTCCTCAAAAGTAAACGGAAAGGTCGAAAGACAAAACGCAACGAACGACTTAACAGAGCCGACGGAGATTAACGTTTATACTCCTTTTTATTTATATATATATATATATATATATATATATATATATATATATGTGTATATATATGTATATATATATACATATATATATAATATATATATATACATATATACATATATATATATACATATACATATATACATATACATACACACATACATATACATAAACATATGCTAATAAGAACATGGGTACGTGTGTTCACTTATGCAATGTAGACCACTTGGAAAAAGAAACTAAGCAGAGCGCTTTCGTATATTACATCTTCAGTGCAACAAGTACCTTGTTGCACTGAAGATGTAATATACGAAAGCGCTCTGCTTCGTTAGTTTCTTTTTCCAAGTGGTCTACTTTGCACATATACATATATATAATATATATATACATATATACATATATATATACATATTCATATATACATATACATATACATATATATACATATACATATATATATATTATATATATATTATATGTATATATATATATATATGTGTGTGTGTGTGTGTGTGTGCGTGTGTGTACGTGTGTGTGTGTGTTTGTGTGTGTGTGTGTGTTTGTGTGTGTGTGTGTGTCTATTAACATACTGTACATACACATGCAAATATGCATATATTGATACATATACATAATATATATACATACAGATATGTACATGGGCTTACTCATGTGTACATATACATACAATGGCATATATACATGTACATATATACATACTCATGTATACATACTAGCCAAATTACCCGCGCGTTGCTGCGAGTTCGTGAATATTCCCTAACCTAACCATAACTCCCCTAACTTTAACCCTTAACTCTAACCAAAATAATTTTGGGGGGAAATGAAATATAGCGCCCCCTGGGAAACCCTAGTTTGAAAATACATGCATACACAGACACAAATATCATATGTATACTTTTTTTGTGTGTGTGTGTGTGTGTGTGTGTGTGTGTGTGTGTGTGTGTGTGTGTGTGTGTGTGTGTGTGTGTGTGTGTGTGTGTGTGTGTGTGTGTGTGTGTGTGTGTGTGTGTGTGTGTGTGTGTGTGTGTGTGTGTGTGTGTGTGTGTGTGTGTGGATTGACAATAAATGTCTACAGCTAAAAGGTGAAGAAATATATCTCGTTTATTTATCTTCAGAATATATATGGTTATAGGGGTTTATCTGCAAAAACCTAGGAGGAGTTTGTGAATACTCAATTTTCGCCCTAACTAAAATTAAATTAAAATAACCAATATTCATTTCTTACTTATATATTCTGCGTTCTTTCATTGCGATACCAGTGTCACAATCTATAATTTACCACTATTTTCTATTTCAGTGACTGCATGGCCACCCTGTTCAACTCCGTAGTATCATTCTGTAGGCCACTTTCTTCTACAATAAAAAGAAAAAAAAAAAAACGGACAGGTTTCAACAAGGGCCGTAGTACCATTCTGTAGGCTACTTTCCTCTACAGTAAAAAAAAAAAAAAAAAAAAAAACCGACAGGTTTCAAAAAGGGCGTTCCCCTCCAAAATTCATTTTCTCTAAACTCTTAGGCGTCTCTTACTCCTCCCAGGGAGAGAGTCTGCAGTTGAAGATGAAAGGTCACGTCACTCCCCTTCGGAGGCTGACCATGCAATGACTTGCACTTCATCTCAGAGCCTACGGTGCGTGGACGATGCATATCAACCTCTATTAATATACTGACACAGCTCCCCTGCAAGGATGGGAAGAAAATAAAAAGAGGGAAAATGGAGAAGGAAAGCTAAGGGCGGCAGAGGCAGAGCGAGAGGGAGAGGAGAGAAAATTTAAACAAGTGAGACAAATTTTCATAGAACAGGTTCCGAGGAACGAAAGAAGGGGATTGGTGTGGGTGGGGAGCGTGGAGGAGGAGGAGGAGGAAGAGGAGTAACAGGGGAGGAGGAAGAGGAGGAGATGTGTGAGAAAGAGGAAGAAAATGAAGAGGAGCAGGAGGTGGTGAGAGAGGAAGAAGAAAATGAAGAGGAGGAGGAAGAGAAAGAATAAGAAGATAAGGAGGAATAGATAGATGAGTGAGGAAGAGAAGGAAGAGAAGAAGGAGGGAAAGAAGAAGGGAGGAGCAGAAAGGGTAGGAAGAGTGAGGAAGAGGAGGAGGAAGAGGAAGAATAGAAGGGGTGAGGGTAAAGGAGTGGGTGGCGGAGAAGAAGGAGAAACAGAAGGAGAAAGAGAAGGAGGAGGAGGAAGAGAAGAAGGAAAGGAGAAGGGAGAGGAGAAGGAGGAGGAGAGGAAGAGGAGAAGGAGGAGAAAATGGGGAAGAGGAAAAGGGAGAGAAGTGGGGGTGAGAAAACAAGAGACACTAGAGGTCACTGGATTCGAACTCGGGCCCGATGCGCATAAGGTCATAATGAAACCAACGAGCTACGTGGCACATGAATGGCAATAGAAATAAGATAATTACTTAAGTGTTAGAGGAATTATCGTTATTCCCAGCAGTGATGTTTCCTTTCTCCTGTGTTGCGCGCTTCTTATCTTTGTATCCATCACCTTCGTCATTTTCCAAGCCTCAAATCCGTAGATTATGTCTGGCATCATAAACTGATTGTAAACTTTGCGTTTAAACCAGAAAGGTAGAGAGCCCCTCTTGATTTTCATATGTTTACTAAACATTATTCAACCAATTATAATACCCCTTTTTATCTTATTATCATGATATTTAGCCACTTTTAGCATCTGGCCTAAATAATACTCTTCAACTTCGTCAAGACTCTCAACATCGATTATCTTTCCTTTGAACTTTCGAGATGAATATTACTTTAGTTTTACTCTTATTTATCTTAATACCTACTTTGAGACTCGCCTTGTTCAGATCACTTAGCATATTTTGCAAGTTTTCTTTTGTTTCTGAAATAAGAATAACGTCTTCAACCTTCTGAAAATCTCTAGGCAAGCTGTAATCAGTCTGGATGGAATTGTATAGCCTCACCACACTCCTTTCTTTATCTTTATCTTTTCTGCGTGTAGTCGAATGGCATCATTATCTTTCGCATATATCTTTTCTAGAACCCTTACAATGTGTTTCCTTGCATCCTGCTTGCGTAGCAAGCCTAGTATTGCAATTTGTTCTACCAAGTCAAAGGCTTACTCGTAATAAACAATAGTTAAACAAAGAGGTATATAGTATTCTGTAAATACATAGATTAACTGATTCAATGTATGCAAATGGTACATAGTCGAGTATCCGCTTCTAAAACCTGTTTGTTCTCTTAGCTTCCATATAAAGCTTTTTATAGTATGTATGTGTGCGTGTGTGTGTGTATGTATGTGTGTGTGTAAGTGTGTGTGAGTGTGTGTGTGTGTATTCACGTTTTCACTTGGTCTTTGGATCACGTGTTGGACTCGTGATGGACAGCTATTTCCCACCTGGAAGAGAGCTCAGAGCTCGTAGGTCCGATCTATGGGTAATGCTATGACCTTGCACACACACACACACCCAACTCCCCGCCCACGAGAGTCAGAGATACGACCCGAGGCACAGCGATACCGAAATAATTTCGGCCCTGGGCAGGATTCGAACTGGGTGCTGGGAGCATTTCTGCTTCCCAGTTCAGCGCTCTACCAACTATGCCACCGAGTCGGTGTGTGTGTGTGTGTGTGTGTGTGTGTGTGTGTGTGTGTGTGTGTGTGTGTGTGTGTGTGTGTGTGTGTTTGTGTGTGTGTGTGCGTGTGTAAGACAGGAAAAAGAAGAGCGAGGAAGAGTAGATGGGAATGAATACAGAAGGAGAAAAAGAGTGAATGTGCGGTGCCTGATGTAACAAAGAAAGACCGACCGAAGAATGACGCCACCAGAGAATAATATGAATGAATAAGGAAACAGAAGAAGAGAGGGTCAGGAAAGAGGGCGAGAGAGAAAACGGTGGGTAGCTCAAAGAAAATGGAAGAAAGAAAATGAGGAAAAAAGAAAGAGGAGAAAGAAGGGGAATGAAAGAGTGGAAAAGGATACAGAAGAAAATAAAGGAAGAAAAACGAAAACGAATATATAGGTATAAAAAAGGAAGATAAAAAAAGGTAAAGTGGAAACCAAAAGGACTGCCACATCGGAGGAGGAGAGAAAGAGAGACGCGACTGGTGAGGAACAAGGAACAAGATCCCGGATACATCGAACATTTACATCCTTAACCCTTTGTCGACTACCGACAACCTTCGCTTCGGTGGATAAAACCACCTGGATGTAGCCATAATAGGATTAATGAGTCGGCCATGGTAATAAATCAGTGCATTAATCGTTCCAACATGACACAGACTTGGGCTCCAATGATTACTTGGATGCTCCGTATCTTGTCAGAAGTATATTGTAAAGCGTTAGTACGACACCGGCAGTGACAGACTCGAAAAGAATAATAACTAAATAAGATGAAATCAAAATAAAACAACAAATTGCAAACCCAAAGACTCAAGGTCAATTTTTGATTGTCCTCCATGTATTCTTGAGTCTGGGTTCAGAACAAAGAATAATATCACGATACGGAGGGAAGGTGGGAGTAAAGGGAGTGAGGGAGAGGGAGAGGGAGAGGAAGAGGGAGAGGGAGAGGGAGAGGGAGAGGGAGAGGGGGAGAGGGAGAGCGAGCAAGAAAACAAACAAGGGAACAAACAAATCAAACAAGTAACCGAGAGAGAGGATCAGACGAACCGAAGACCAGAGCGAGGAGGAAAATAAGCTTTATTAATTACTTTATCTATTCATTACCTGTTTATTCATTACTTTATATATTCGTTATCTATTCATTCATTCATTTATCTACCTACAAGAGAGACATCCCAAGGCGATTTTATTCACTTGTGAGGAATCTCACTAGGAAGCTCACAACAGAGCTTGATTATGCTCCGTTTTAGACATTTTTGCTCCAATTTATGATCAATTATCTTATTCAGCTGAGGGAAACAGATGAAGCCCGGTAGTACCATTACATTAATAGCAGCACTTTTACCATATTTACAAGGATCTTTTACCTTTCTATTGGTTTGTTTGATCTTATTTTATTTTTTATACATTTCCTGTATATCTTTGGGCCAATAACTTTCCATATACATTTTTAAATTTCCCAATTGGTTTTAAATTCCCAATGGTTTGTCTGATCTTATTTTATTTTCTATACATTTCCTGTATATCTTTTGGCCAATCACTTTCCATATATATTTCTAAATTTCCCAATGCCTTTTTGGTCTTATTTGCGACACTGAGGAACATCTTTCAGTGTTCGCGGTTTCCAACCACGTCCTCTCAGTTCGACCATGTCCAGAAGAAGATACCTCATTCGAGTGCTCGTCAACTTTCTGTCCGCAATTTCCTTGATAATGGAGAAAATATTGTTGACGGCTTGCGTCCCTATGGGTGACGCCTTGACAGACTCTTCCATTTTGTGCCCAGCAGTTTGAAGGAATGCGCACACCGCTTCCAGTGAAGCCTCGTCCCCTTTTTCCAGAAGAGTTTTTATGCACAAGGCGACTCTTCTGGATTCAAAAATGCCTTCCAGGCAAAGGCAGGCGATGTATGTGCACAGAGCAACATACCGTTTCCTTTTCTTGATGGAAATTAACTCCTCATCCGCGTTGTGATCTCCCGCACTGGAATTTGGGTTTTCAGAGAACTGGAAGAGGCGCTTGCACTCGATTCCGAGACGGGTCCTGTACGCCTTAGCACTTTCTTTGGACAATTTTTCCAGAAGTAGAGTGCAAAGCTGCGAATACGTTCTTGCGTAGAACTCCTGACGCATGGCAAACTCTGTCACTAAAATAGCGGCCTGTTCTACCATGGCTGGGTAATCTGTGAGGAATGCGCGTATTTGTTCGGAGACTCTTTCAAAATTCTTTGGAGACAGCTTGTTCAAAAGGGACTTTAAGGGGCCCAGCCCTGTAGCTTCTGTGCTAAAGTGCCTCGGCCTTTCCTTTGAGGTGGGTGAGCTTGATTCATCTGTGCTTTGCCTCTCATTCCAGTTGCGGGGTGTTGGAATGACGCGGGGAGTGTTCGCGGAGACTCGTCTCGTGCGATGTGCTCCGGAGACCTGGAAAGTACCAGTGGTTTCGACCTCCCTGTGGCTTTCCTCTAGCACTGTAGGTCTCCCACTGCCTGGAACTATGTCTATCACTTTCACGTTCTTTCTACTATTTTCACTTTTATTTTGTCTTTTATTTGATATAATATTTTCCTTGTATGGTTTCACTTTATTTTCATTATTCATATATTCTTCTTCATTATTCTTTTTCATATAATTTTCCATTTTGCCTATAATCTTTCCATTATTATCATTAACATTTTCCTTTTCTCTTTCAGGTCCACTTTCCTGAACTTCAGTTTGCTGGGGGCGTGACACTCTTAGCCTCGGGGGCACATATCTTTCAATATTAACTCTTCTTTCATTATTTCTTTTATTTCCATCACTTCCATTATTCTCATTTAAATGTTCCTGTTTATCTTGAGGGCCCCTATCTTGAACAGTTCTTGTAAACGGTCGCGACCCTGCAGACCTTTCGAGCACATCCTCTTCACTTTTTCTATTATCTTCAATATTACTCTTTTCACTTTCATTAATTCTATATTTCTTTTCTGTTTCAGGGCCCTTCAGCTGAACTCCGTCTGTGACCGGCCGCGACCCTATAGATCCAGCTTCCTTCGGAAACAGAAAATCTCCCAAGTCCCTTGGGAGAGGTTCCACAAGGGTACTTAGGCTGAAAAGTTTGTATTCATGAATCTGAATACTAACTTCTCCTTTAGAGCTCCTGAAGGCGACTGTTCTCTTCAGGAACTTTCCGTCCTCGGAAACCTACTCGCCCAGGACGCGAGAGGCAGAAACACCCTCAGAAGAGGAAGAAGCCTTGTTCATCGACGTAAAGCTTCTCCTCAAAAGTAAACGGAAAGGTCGAAAGACAAAACGCAACGAACGACTTAACAAAGCCGACGGAGATTAACGTTTAAACTCCTGTTTATATATATATATATATGATGTAAGCGGAATAGGAAACACAGGAGTCTTAGTCTTGAGTTTATTCCTGACTAGTTTCGCAGGAATAAACTCAAGACTAAGACTCCTGTGTTTCCTATTCCGCTTACATCAACCTGTCAGAATGTCTCAATATATATATATATATATAAATATATATATATATATATATAAATATATATATACATCTAGAGATATGTCTCTATAGATATACATATACATATATGTATATATATATACCTCTATATACATATACATATATGTATATATATATACATATATATGTATATATGTATACATATGCATATATACATGTAGTTATATACATGTATATATATATATATATACATATATGTATATATATATATACCTGTACTTTTATATACATGTATATATAAATACATATACATATATATCCATGTCTATATATATACAAGTATATATATATATATACATCTATATATGCATATATATATTTATATATATATAGTATATATATATATATATACATATATATATATATATATATATATATATATATATATATGTGTGTGTGTGTGTGTGTGTGTGTGTGTGTGTGTGTGTGTGTGTGTGTGTGTGTGTGTGTGTGTGTGTGTGTGTGTGTGTGTGTGTGTGTGTGTGTGTGTGTGTGTGTGTGTGTGTGTGTGTGCCTATAAACATAATGTATATACACATGCAAATATGCATATATTGATACATATACATAATATATATACATACGGATATGTACATGGGCATACTTATGTGTATATATACATACATACAATGGCATATATACATGTGCATATATACATACTTATATATACATACTAGCCTAATTACCCGCGCGTTGCTGCGAGTTCGTGAATAATCCCTAACCTAACCATACCCCACCTAACTTTAAACCTTAGCCCTAACCGAAATAATTTTGGGGGGGAAATGAAATATAGCTTTAAACATTCCCCCTCCCAAGTTCTTGTGACGGGTGTATACGATGGTTTGTGTTTGTTTTATAATCTCTAATAATGATTCTCCTCACCACTCTCTCTCTTTTAAGAAATCTTAATTCGATGATTAGTTCTTGGAAAAGAAAAAAATAAAACCCAAATTAAGGACTCAAACCCATGACTCACATTCAGGGCCGAAAGGGTTAAGACCTCCCAGAGTTGGGTGGCGCCACTTTCCCCTTACGTTGGCATCTGTCGCCAGACTCTTCTCTTGATTTCCTCTCGGAGCCAAAGAATTTAAGTTATTATGTTATGCTCTACTTCGGTGAGATGTTGGTAACAGGTAACAATTGGAGAGGTAACTCTGCAGACAATCTCTGTGTAGGGTGTTCACAAAATGGCGTTCCGTGGTGTGCCGTTTGTCATAGCAACAGAAACCACAGGCAAGCACTGAGTAGAAAACAAATGAAAGACCAGATAATTATCCTGCAAAGATAAGCTGACAACAAGAAGGTTAAGAATAACAGAAGCTGCATGGATTTATAATCAAAAAGCTATCATACACATTCAACAATTGCCCGAATCCACTCTCCCATCAGCAAGGTCCCCAGTAGCAATACACAAAGCTCCAAGGGAATGAATTGGAGAAATACGAACTGTACACACACACACACACATATATTATATATATATATATACATATATATATATATATATATATATATATAAATATATTTATATAAATATATATATATATATATATATATATATATATATATGTATATAAAACACCATGGGCCAAACAAAAGAAACTGGAGGTCACTGCATTCGAACTTGGGCCCGATGCGCATAAGGTCATAATGAAACCAACGAGCTACGCGGCACATAATGGCAACAAAAATAAGATAATTAATTAAGAGTTAGAGAAATTATCGTTATTCCCAGGATTGCTGTTTCCTTTTTCCTATGTTGCGCGCTTCTTGTCTTTGTATCCATCGCCTTCGTCATTTTCTGAGCCTCAGATCCGTAGATTATGTCTGGCATCATAAATTGATTGTAAACTTTGCATTTAAACCATAAAGGTAGAGAGCCTCTCATGATTTTCACATATTTATCAAACATTATTCAACCAATTATAATACCCTGTATCGTATCATGATCTTTAGCCACTTTTAGCATCTGGCCTAAATAATTATACTCTTCAACTTCAAGACTCTCACCATCGATTTATCTTTCCTTTGAACTTTCGAGATGAAAATTACTTTGGTTTTACTCTTATTTGCCTTCATACCTACTTTGAGACTCTCCTTTTTCAGATCACTTAGCATATCTTGTAAGTCTTCTTTTCTTCTGAAATAAGAATAACGTCTTCAACATTGTGAAAATCTCTAGGCAAGCTGTAATCAGTCTGGATGAAATTGTATAGCCTTGCCACACTCCTTTCTTGATCTTTATCTTTTCTGTGTGAAGTAGAATGGCATCATTATCTTTAGCATATATCGTTTCTAGAACCCTTACAATGTGTTCGCTTGCATCCTGCTTGCGTAGCAAGCTTAGTATTGCAATTTGTTCTACCAAGTCAAAGGTCTACTCGTGATAAACAATAGTTAAACAAAGATGTATATAGTATTCTGTAAATTCATCGATTAGTTGATCCATTGTATGCAAATTGTACATAGTCGGGTATCCGCTTCTAAAACCTGTTTGTTCTCTTAGCTTCCATATAAAGCTTTACATAGTACGTATGTAAGCGTGTGTGTGTGTGTGTGTGTGTGTGTGTGTGTGTGTGTGTGTGTGTGTGTGTGTGTGTAAGACAGAAAGAAGAAGAGCGAGGAAGAGTAGATGGGAATAAATACAGATGGAAGGAAAGAAAGAGTGAATGTGCGGTGGCTGGTGTAACAAAGAAAGACCGACCGAAGAATGACGACACCAGAGAATAATATGAATGAATAAGGAAACAGAAGAAGAGAGGGTCCGGAAAGAGGGCGAGAAAGAAAACGGTGGGTAGCTCAAAGAAAATGAAAGAAAGAAAATGAGGAAAAAAGAAAGAGGAGAAAGAAGGGGAATGAAAGAGTGGAAAAGGATACAGAAGAAAATAAAGGAAGAAAAACGAAAACGAATATATAGGTATAAAAAAGGAAGATAAAAAAAAGGTAAAGTGGAAACCAAAAGGACTGCCACATCGGAGGAGGAGAGAAAGAGAGACGCGACTGGTGAGGAACAAGGAACAAGATCCGGATTCATCGAACATTTACATCCTTAACCCTTTGTCGACTACCGACAACCTTCGCTTCGGTGGATAAAACCACCTGGATGTAGCCATAATAGGATTAATGAGTCGACCATGGTAATAAATCAGTGCATTAATCGTTCCAACATGACACAGACTTGGGCTCCAATGATTACTTGGATGCTCCGTATCTTGTCAGAAGTATATTGTAAAGCGTTAGTACGACACCGGCAGTGACAGACTCGAAAAGAATAATAACTAAATAAGATGAAATAAAAATAAATCAATATATTGCAAACCCCAAGACTCAAGGTCAATTTTTGATTGTCCTCCATGTATTCTTGAGTCTGGGTTCAGAACAAAGAATAATATCACGATACGGAGGGGAGGTGGGAGTAAAGGGAGTGAGGGAGAGGGAGAGGGAGAGGGAGAGGGAGAGGGAGATGGAGAAGGAGAGGGAGAGCAAGAAAACAAACAAGTGAACAAACCATTCAAACAAGCAGCCGAGAGAGGATCAGACGAACCGAAGACCAGAGCGAGGAGGAAAATAAGCTTTATTGATTACTTTATCTATTCATTACCCATTTATTCATTATTCTATCTATTCGTTATCTATTCATTAATTTATTCACTTACAAGAGAGACATCCCAAGGCGATTTTATTCACTTGTGAGGAATCTCACAAAGAAGCTCACAAAAGAGCTTGATTATGCTCCGCTTTAGACATTTTTGCTCCAATTTAGGATCAATTATCTTATTCAGCTGAGGGAAACTGATGAAACCCGGTAGTACCATTACATTAGCAGCACTTTTACCATATTTACAAGGATCTTTTACCTTTCTATTGATTTGTTTCATCTTATTTCATTTTCTATACATTTCCTGTATATCTTTGGGCCAATAACTTTCTATATACATTTTTAAATTTCCCAATTGGTTTTAAATTTCCCAATGGTTTGTTTGATCTTATTTTATTTTCAATACATTTCCTGTATATCTTTTGGCCAATAACTTTCCATATATATTTCTAAATTTCCCAATGCCTTTTTGGTCTTATTTGCGACACTGAGGAACATCTTTCTGTGTTCGCGGTTTCCAACCACGTCCTCTCAGTTCGACCATGTCCAGAAGAAGATATCTCATTCGAGTGCTCGTCAACTTTCTGTCCGCAATTTCCTTGATAATGGAGAAAATATTGTTGACGGCTTGCGTCCCTATGGGTGACGACTTGACAGACTGTTCCATTTTGTGCCCAGCAGTTTGAAGGAATGCGCATACGGCTTCCAGTGAAGCCTCGTCCCCTTTTTCCAGAAGAGATTTTATGCACAAGGCGACTCTTCTGGACTCAAAAATGCCTTCCAGGCAAAGGCAGGCGATGTATGTGCACAGAGCAACATACCGTTTCCTTTTCTTGAGGGAAATTAATTCCTCATCCGCGTTGTAATCTCCCGCACTGGAATTTGGGTTTTCAGAGACCTGGAAGAGGCGCTTGCACTCGATTCCGAGACGGGTCCTGTAGGCTTTGGCACTTTCTTTGGTCAACTTTTTCAGAAGTAGAGTGCAGAGCTGCGAATACGTTCTTGCGTAGAATTCCTGACGCATGGCAAACTCAGTCACTAAAATTGCGGCCTGTTCTACCATGGCTGGCTAATCTGTGAGGAATGCGCGTATTTGTTCGGAGACTCTTTCAAAATTTTTTGGAGACAGTTTGTTCAAAAGGGACTTTAAGGGGCCCAGCCCTGTAGCTTCTGTGCTGAAGAGCCTCGGCCTTTCCTTTGGGATGGGTGAGGTTGATTCTTCTGTCCTTTTCCTCTCATTCCAGTTGCGGGGAGTTGGGATGACGCGGGGAGTGTTCGCGGAGACTCGTCTCGCGCGATGTGCTCCGGAGACCTGGAAAGTACCAGTGGGTTCTACTTCCCTGTGGCTTTCCTCTACCACTGTAGGTCTCCCACTGCCTGGAACTATGTCTATTACTTTCACATTCCTTCTACTATTTTCATTCTTATTTTCTCCTTTATTTGATATAACACTTTCCTTGTGTGTTTTCACTTTATTTTCATTATTCATATACTTTTCTTTATTATTCTTTTTCATATAATCTTCCATTTTTCTCATAATCTTTCCATTATCATTATTAACATTTTTCTTTTCTCTTTCAGGTCCACTTTCCTAAACTTCAGTTTGCTGGGGGCGTGACCTTCTTAGCCCTGGGGGCACATACCTTCCAATATTAATTCTTTTTTCATTATTTATTTTACTTTCATCATGTGTATTACTTTCAATAAGATGTTCCTGTTTATTCGTTGGGCCCCTATCTTGAACATTCATTGCAAACGGTCGCGACCCTGCAGACCTTGTGGGCACATCCTCTTCACTTTCTCGATTATTTTCAATAACATTCTTCTTTTCACTTTTATTAATTTTACATTCCTTTTCCATTTCAGGGCCCTGCTGCTGAAATTCATCTGTAACCGGTCGCGACCCTGTACATCCAGCATTCTTCGGAAACAAAAAATCTCCCAAGTCCCTTGGGAGAGGTTCCACAAGGGTACTTATGCTGAAAATTTTGTATTCATGAATCTGAATACTAACTTCTCCTTTAGAGCTCCTGAACGCGAGTGTCCTCTTCAGGAACCTTCCGTCCTCGGAAACCTACTCGCCCAGGACGCGAGAGGCAGAAACACCCTCAGAAGAGGAAGAAGCCTTGTTCATCGACGTAAAGCTTCTCCTCAAAAGTAAACGGAAAGGTCGAAAGACAAAACGCAACGAACGACTTAACAGAGCCGACGGAGATTAACGTTTATACTCCTGTGTATATATACATATATATATATATATATATATATATATATATATATATATATATATATATATACATACATATATATATACATATATATATATATTATACATATATGTATATATATATATATATATATATATATATATATATATATATATGTGTGTGTGTGTGTGTGTGTGTGTGTGTGTGTGTGTGTGTGTGTGTGTGTGTGTGTGTGTGTGTGTGTGTGTGTGTCTATTAACATACTGTACATGCACATGCAAATATGCATATATTGATACATATACATAATATATATACATACAGATATGTACATGGGCTTACTTATGTGTATATATACATACAATGGCATATATACATACTCATGTATACATACTAGCCAAATTACCCGCGCGTTGCTGCGAGTTCGTGAATAATCCCTAACATAACCATAACCCCCTTAACTTTAACCCTTAACTCTAACCAAAATAATTTTGGGGGGAAATGAAATATAGCGCCCCTTGGGAAACCCTAATTTGAAAATACATGCATACATAGACACAAATATCATATGTATACATTTTTGCGTGCGTATGTGCATGCGTGTGTGTGTGTGTGTGTGTGTGTGTGTGTGTGTGTGTGTGTGTGTGTGTGTGTGTGTGTGTGTGTGTGTGTGTGTGTGTGTGTGTGTGTGTGTGTGTGTGTGTGTGTGTGTGTGTGTGTGTGCGTGCATGCGTGTGTGGATTGACAATAAATGTCTACAGCTAAAAGGTGAAGAAATGTATCTGCGTTCTTTCATTGCGATACCAGTGTCTCAATCTATAATTTACCACTATTTTCTATTTCAATGACTGCCTGGCCACCCTGTTCAACTCCTTAGTATCATTCTGTAGGCCACTTTCTTCTACAAAAAAAAACAAAAAAAAAAAACGGACAGGTTTCAACAAGGGCCGTAGTACCATTCTGTAGGCTACTTTCCTCTACAGTAAAAAAAAAAACAGGAAAAAAAAACGAAAAAAAACGACAGGTTTCAAAAAGGGCGTTCCCCTCCCAAATTCATTCTCTCTAAACTTTTAGGCGCCTCTTACTCCTCCCAGGGAGAGAGTCTGCAGTTGAAGATGAAAGGTCACGTCACTCCCCTTCGGAGGCTGACCGTGCAATGACTTGCACTCCATCTCAGGTCCTACGGTGCGTGGACGATGCACATCAACCTCTATTAATGTACTGACACAGCTCCCCTGCGAGGATGGGAAGAAAATGAAAAGAGGGAAAAGGGGAGAAGGAAAGCTAAGGGCGGCAGAGGCAGAGCGAGAGGGAGAGGAGAGAAAATTTAAACAAGTGAGACAAATTTTCATAGAACAGGTTCCGAGGAACGAAAGAAGGGGATTGGTGTGGGTGGGGAGCGTGGAGGAGGAGGAGGAGGAGGAGGAGGAGGAGGTGGAGGAGGAGGAGGAGGAGGAGGAGGAGGAAGAGGAGTAACAGGGGAGTAGGAGGAGGAGATGAGTGAGAAAGAGGAAGAAAATGAAGAGGAGCAGGAGGTGGTGAGTGAGGAAAAAGAAAATGAAGAGGAGGAGGAAGAGGAAGAATAAGAAGATAAGGAGGAATAGATAGATGAGTGAGGAAGAGAAGAAGGAGGAGGGGAAGAAGAAGGGAAGAGCAAAAAGAGAAGGAAGAGTGAGGAAGAGGAGGAGGAGGAGGAGAAAGAGGAGGAGGAGGAGAAAGAGGAGGAGGAGGAGAAAGAGGAGGAGGAAGAATAGCAGGGGTGAGGGTGAAGAAGTGGGTGGCGTAGAAGGAGAAGGAGAAGGAGAAAGAGGAGGAGAAGGAAGAGAATAAGGAGGAGGAGGGAGAGAAGGAGGAGGAGGAGGAAGAGGAGAATGAGGAGGAAAAGGGAGAGAGGTGGGGGAAGAAAAGTAGAAGGAACGAGGCGGAGGAAGATATGGCAGGAGTGAAC